>NC_088104.1:23976071-24280892 GCF_036370855.1 Dromaius novaehollandiae
TTTATATCAGTGTATTATTTCAGTTATTTGATGGTGTGTGGCCCTCTACAGTTCTCTGTTCGTGCTGGAACTGTGCTTTATAGAGATGATCTCCTTTGTAAATTTAGTCTTTTTTGCTGTATGGTGCTGAATCTTCCCAGTAACTTTATTTATTTAGTAATTAGTAAAACAGTGTTCAGACTTTGTTCCTGCTGTTACCTCCATCTGGCTTGATCAGTAAACAGTTTTGTCTTCCAGTTTGTTACTGTTCCTTCTCTCTTTTCCTCAGTTAAGAGTAAGAATTCAAGACTGAGGATTGATATAGTTGGTTTATATTTAGGTTAGGTTTAAATGTAGATTTACAAAGATTTAGTTTAAATGTATGAAGTGCTTAAAGATATGTGGAGCATTAGGAGTAAGCCGGGATGCATAGAAGTTCAGGTGTATGTGGAAGAATCCATTCTGTTCTATTCACTGAAGCTTATAGATAAATTAATACAACTTAAGGCATAAGAAGTTTCTGCAAAACAAAAAGAATGGTATTTTATATCGTTGTGGTACACATATAAAAGATAAATTTTATTTTAGAATGTTGCCTTTATTTTAAAAGAAAATTTTGGAGAAAGATTAACAGTAAGTCCTATACTGTATATTAAATTTAACTAATTTAAAAGGCAGACTGTCCCTAGTACCACTGAAGAAACTGTTGAAAGGTTTAAAAAAAAATGCTTTGAAAGCAGGAGAGCAACCTCAGGAAGATCTAGGTCTTATACTAGGCACAAGGGTAGGAGTCTTCTAATTTGTAGCCCTCCCAAGTGTTACTGAAAAAGTTGGCAAAATGTTTGACGAGTGTTGTGGTATGTAGCATGGAACTATCTGAAGATAAGAAATCTTCCTTTGCAGAAGCAATCTGAAGGTTTTTGGTAGAAGGGTTGTTTGGTTTTTGTTTTCTTTTTTTTAATGTGTAAAGTACAAGCAATATCCAACCTGAAGTTTCAGGAACCAGTTTAAACTGGAAGCTTAGATTTATTTGTCCAAGAAGAATAGCAGAAACCTAAAAAATAAGTATACTCAAATAATTAAGTTTATGACAAGACAGTCTATTTCCTGACACACCAAAGATATGGAGAGTTTGGGAATTTGGGTGTTAAATTGTTGCTATGGATGCAGTAGGCAGTGGTTCTGTAATTCTTAATTAAGCTATAATCAATTACTCTTCTGACACACTTTCTACAAAAACAAGATAATGCATGATACACCAGTACAAGTGAGTTTTTATGGCATTGCCTGTAAACTTTTGAGATCACCTTTAGGAATTCTGCACTTGCTTTAAAAGAACATTACCATTCTTAAAATGATAGAGGGGAATACGTATCTTTTATTGACTACTTGTAGTAAAATATTACCTATTCTTTATTTTTCAATTTGTTAAAAACATGATTTTAAAAATACAATAGTGTCTAGAAGCATAAGACAAAAATATGTTTGCCTGTTAATATTTCCTATATGCCTGTTTTAAGTATTAAAAAACTGTTTTAAAACTCTGCCTAAGTGTCATAGTAGGCAGTAGCACTAAAGGAAACTTTGTGGTGAAGGCTAAGAATGAAGGGAAAGAGATGAGATTTAGGCCCAAGTTCATATTTCTTTTGAGATAAAAGTAACTTGCAGTGGATGCATTCTGTTTGTTACTCCGATGAGATCTCCACAGTACTTTGAAATGTGTTATTAATATAAAGCCCGCTGTATCTAAGAGACTTAAATACCTTAAACAGAATTGTCTCTAAATCAGATCACACTTATAAGCCCAAGGCAGTGCTTAACCCATAATTACTGCAGTGTCACATCTTGGAAACTCTAGCAGTTCTCTATCCCAGTGGAAATGCATTTTTACCTCCACCAAAAGGTTTGTGTTGACTCATTTCCTTTACCAATATGACAATTTCCTCCACATATTTAATGCTCTGGGCAAGACTGCATAATGTTAACAAATCTATCTTCATATGACATGACCAGATCTGTACGGATTTTAAAAGGAGTTTAAAGTCTGTAATAGTTCCTGTCAGTAATTAAAATAGTTTTTATTTGCCTCTCATAAAGCCTACGTTTGTTTGCAAATCTTTAACTTTCAATCTTTAAAATAATTCTTTTCTAATAGCTCTGAATTCTGTGTTTGCTTTTTAACTTTTGTATTTGCTGTATGTATTATTGCACTGAATTTTTGGTGAATTTCCCTTAACTGACGTTACATTGCTTTGTTTTTTGTGAAGAATGAAATAACTGTAAGCTTACTATAACTCTAGCATTTCATAGTTTGTATTTGCTTCACTAATCTCTGGCCTTTTTTGCTAATGCTGCATGGTTGTTCAACTTGTGGTATCAGGACGCTGCATTGGGATACTGATCCATCAGTTCTTCAGCTTCACTCTGATTCCGATCTGGGGTATTACATAGATTTATTATATTCCCTCTTTAATATATTTATGAATAATGAATATTAGAGCTTATTTTTCTTAAGACTTCAAGTAACTGTTAAGAAAATATTCTGTGGCTAATGAAGGTTCACAGTGTCCCAAGACAGTGCTGTTTGTTTGTAGCAGGAAATTTTGATCTTATTAAATATACGTAAAGGTGCTTATTTCTAATATCAAAACTCATTGGTTATTGTTTTTCTTTGAATCTTTCTTTGGCAAGATAAGCTTTAAAAATAATTTCTTTAAAATAAAAAGCTTAGAATAACTATCTATTTAAAACACAGAATGACTCCCATCTTTTCATATAACATCCAGATTAATAGGTCAAGTACGCTTATAAAAACTGTAGCTCATTGTAAGTGCTTGCTAAAACCTGTAACATGCCATAAGAGCTATGATTCAGCCCACCAAAATCTTAGAGAAAAAAAAAAAGAAAGAAAAAAAAAAAAAAAGAAAGAAAAAAAAAGTTTCTCCTTTTTCTTTCCTTTCATTTTAGGAGAGGTGTGGATAATGAGAAACTAAATTTTATATAGATAAATTGCTTTTAATTGTTGGATCATTGCTATATTGACTGCAATACATACTGAAATTACCTTTCATAGGCAATCACAGCGACTGAGGTGGGTCTGATTAATATGACGTGCTTTTTGGAAGTACATTATGTGTTGTAGTTAGGTGATACTGGCTGCATCTGCATTTATAAGATCATATTTCACAAGCTAAAGTGAGAATGAAAGCGTTGAGGTTTTCAGTATCGTATTCTGGAGTAGTGCATTATGGATAACTGACTTGTCAGTGTGTGGACTCCAGAGTCAGACTTGCAGTTCTGAGTTCTAAATAATATCTTAGAGGTAGATCAAAAGATGGGCAGCGCAGTTAAATGGACCAGGAAATGCTTTTTCATTCAGAATAATTAAGCCATTTTCCAAGCTTTGAAATCCTAGAACCCTAACCTTACAAATGTGACTCATGCGAGCAGGTCTCTTCCACTGAAGATAGGGTATTTCATGTACACAGTACACAGTAGTATCCTGGTCAACAGAAAAAGAGCAAAACTTTAAAATGTTATCTTATATTCCAGATATCTGTATATATTTGCACATCGTTCTTTTTGTCTTAAATGTATAAATAGCTACTGACTTTAAATAAAAATAATAGTCATGTGACTTCTCCAGGGGTTAGTTTCCATGGGATTTAAGTTTGACTAGGCTATGTTTGACATGATGACTTGGGCATGGTTCTAGGTTGAATATGAAATAATTCATAAAGTTAAATATTTTTTTCTGATGTTTCTATTCATTTTATTTAGACGTGGGCCTGTTAAACTTGGAATGGCTAAAATTACACAAGTTGACTTTCCTCCTCGAGAAATTGTTACGTATACAAAGGAGACGCAAACACCTGTTATGACTCAACCCAAGGAAGGTGAACAATTAACTTATTACTAAAGTTCTTTCTTCGATTATTATAATGATGACTGTATGAATTAGAACCAACACTTTGTGGTTTTGAAACTTAATAAGGTAGAATGAAGGTTGATTTGTGAGATAATTGGTATAAATTCTATTATTAAGTTCATTTAGGTCTTGCTCAAGAATGTTATTGTCATTCTGCATCTTGTTTAACATTCCTCTTATTAGTAATACTTGTATTTTCTCACCCCTAGTAAACATGCAGATTAGATGCATTGAGTTGCTTAAGGAGCTGAAAGCTCACAAGTAGAAGTGGGATATATTTTGCCTGTATGATCCTTAAGAAAACCCATACAACTTATTTGAAGGCTGTGTATCCATAGGCAGTTGTGGCAGTAAGCAATGAAGTTGGCTAATGAAAATATACTCCTTTTTATCAACTTGTATTTTTATATATTGAGTTTTAAAAGTAAGACCAGATTTCCTATTTAACCCAGGGAATTTCTGTTCTTGGCAGTTGAGCATATGCATTGTTTCAGGCATGACTTGCTTGTTTTTGAAGAAAGATATCTTTCCAAAGAAAATACGGTTGGTTAATAAATTTGCTTTTCAGTGTTGAAGGACTTGAATTCAATTGCAAATGAAAATGTTAATCTTGGTCTAGTTTGTATATAGTTTTACAACAAAATCTCTTATTTATTATGACTGCCTTTGAGCATGTGTGTCTTTGCTAGCAATTTTAGTTCTAACCGTAATTTTACTTTTTTTGTTTGGGGTTTTTTTGGTATGTGAATTTCTTGGTGCTTATGCAAGGAGGTAAAAGCACAGCTTAAGACATGACAGGAATACACTGAGCTTAAATATTAGGATGATATTTCCACAAACTACGATTTACTTGAAAATGTTTGGTGTAGAGTTGTTGTTGTTCTAATTTGCATCAATATGTTGCTTTTGTTAAATGGCTAGAGTGGTTGTTGAGGCCACTTTGCTAAGTTTAACTAAATGCAAATGATACTGTGAATGGATTTAGGTGGAGGGAAAAGAGGAGGGAAAACTAAGGTAATACATAGCAGCAGTACTTCTATATTGAAAAATTTCTATCTTTTCTATTATCTCCGGATATCCAGTTTAAGGAATCAGTGCGTCTTCAAGATACAAACCAGATGATCTTTCAAACTATGTTACTCAGCAAGCCAGAGGATATACTTTTTCTCTTTTTATTGTTTTTACACAGTTGCATACTGCATTTCAGATTAGACATTCTTTTTTACTTTTTACAACCTGGAATACGTTACTGTATTTTAATGCATGTATTATATACTTGACCTACAGACTGACATACAAACTTTCTTTTTTCCTCCCTTCGCTGGTTTATCTTTGCAGTTCTTTAACAGCTTATCTTTGTTCTTGTGTGTTGACTACGATTTGAAGTGTTAGCCAGTGAGCTGTCATTTTGCTAGTTTGTCAAGCACCTCTGCCAATGTAAGTCACCTCAGTCAGCAGTGATGTACATTTTCCTTCAAAACTTGGCATTTCTGGAGAGGAATACGCTTTATTATCCAGGGAATCTTGACAGTGCTTTTTTTCTGAAGCAACAATGAAGTAACAAGCATTGCTGTTAGATGTTGTATAGCCTGTGCTGTCAATAACTTACTCTTTCTTCCACTGATCCTTATAGGAGTTCTGTGTAGTTAAGTGATTGTTTTGTGTGATTTCTTAAAATGTTTTGGCAAAAGAACAGCTTTTGCTTAAAAACCCAAACTTACTGTAGTAGTTGCCAAAAGCAGAGTTTATGGGGTGTTTTTGGGGGCATGCAGAGGCTGTTTACTGAGATACTTGTCTCTAACGAGGTGTTGTTGCAGACTTGGAATAGGGTGAGTAGAAATCAATAGAAAGTAATAAAATTTACTTTACTGTGTCATTATTTTATATAAATGTTACTCTAAATAGTTATATAACTGTAGTTCTAAATATAGTCTAAGTAGTTATATAAATAGTTCTGTCTGTCACAGTTTGTGTTTTAGGTTGAATCAGTTCTGCTTTTTTTGAAATTAATTGAAGTTAACCTCCATTTGAAATCTGGTTATTTAAAGTTTAGTTTAAAACAGTTTCAGGGCCATAGCTATTCCTGAATTTCCCTGTCTTTTTTACAGGTTTTCATGTCTCATTTTCCATAGGATTTTTCTTTTCTTTATTGTTCCCACATTCAAAAAAAACCAAAGGAAAACTTTTTCTGCTTGCTTTGTGTGCCATTTCTTAAATTACTTAATCACATTAATGTTTATATTACATCAAAAAAAACAGGTAAGAGTGGACATGAAAACATTTTAGTTGACAGTATCCTTTTAAAGTATACTGAGAAAGAAAATAACTTGTAAAGTGACATGTCCCGTAGGACTTACTGCATGGGAATCCTCACTACTGGCAAATACTTTTTCATGATGAGTGGGCATCCTATGATCATGTGCAGGGATTTCTAGCTACTTAATTTCATTATTGTTAAAAATCGTTTAGCAGGAAGGAGTAAACAAACGTATTGGGAATAAAATGACCCTTAAGTTCTACCATAGTAAGTTAGCTTACCTGTGATCTAACTGTAGCAACACACAATTCAAAATCCAAATAGGCTACTAAAACTAACTGTTTTTCTTTTCTGTTCTTTTCTTTTCATTCCTGCATACCAATATGTTTTGAGGTTTTCTGCTTTTATTTCCCTCGGGGTTTTTTCTTCCCTCTTTCAGGTTCACCATGGAATCTGGAGACATAGTACATAGTTTCTGTGGAGAGTTTTACTTATGTTACCTGCTGTGAGTGGAAACTGGGATTGTATGGGCTTAGTTCTACTCTCTGTGGATAAGCTGTAGTTGAGACTTACTGCAGTAGAGTTGAAAAGATGGATTGTCCATATCTCTGTTTACCAGAAGGCGCTCTCGATGCAGATGCCATCTCCTGATGCATTCCACCTTAAAATAATGTTGTTTTCTGTCCGCTTGAGAGCCATCATCATTAATTTTATGTATGTGTGCTTCACAAAAGTGACTTAGATTGATGCTTTTTCATAATTTCAGCATCAAGGGTTTTTTTTAAGGTCTGTCTTAAGATTGTCTAAATACATTCATATGCTTGCAATTTATTATGAGATCTGAAATAGGACACAGGTTAAAAAAAAATCTGCCTCAAAAATTGGAGTCACCAGATGAGAGATTTTAATTATGAGAAGAAAAATTTGAAGTTTTTAAAAACATTAGGCAAAAGTGATTATTCTAATTGTCAGAATGTAGTTATATACATTCTATCTTGGAGCACTGCGAATTTTTTTTTTTACTTCATTGATTCCTATTTCTTCTCACAATCTGAATATTAGTCTTTTTCATTTTAGTTAACCACCCTGTAAAGTAAAGGTAATCCTGCAAAGGACACTTGAGACTTGAGCTTGCAACCTGAGTTTACTGAAAAATAAGTCTTTTTTTGTGTAGCTTGCTAAGCTGCAAGTTGCAGCTCAGCTAGGTTAGATCTGGTGTTCACATCTCTTTTTATAAAGTGAACCGGACAGAGATTTCTTAATTATGCTGTCTTGAGATGTTAAAATGCTGTTGGAGCTGTGCTTTCGAGCAAAGGAAAATAGAGACAGTCTTATTAGATGCGCTGCAGCTTTTCACAGGTGCTTGGCTTTGGCAGAATGTTCTCGAGCCTGTGCAAGTACAAATGTGGTGCGCACACACTCTGCAGCTTTAGGTCCACTTGCTCTGTAAGCCCAATCGTGTTAACTGTGATGCTGAAAAAAAACAGTCCTCTTTGTTCCACTTCTGTATGCTGCAAATGTTTATATAGTTATACTGTGACCTGAACTGGGAAAGAAATTCAGGACAAAACTAATCTTTTGGGGAGCAGAGTTAGGAAGTAGGGGAAAGTTTAGTTTTAAACCAAAATAGTTCCCTAATTGCCATAGAAATCTTGGTGGCAATACAAATGAAGTGACAGTTATGTAGCGGAGCTCCACATCCTAAACTTAAAGCTCGCTTTTGAAGATACCCCTTTTGGATTAAGTACAACAAGCAGTTGAATTTAAGTACTGAGCACGTTTTACCTGAAGAGTTCTGATTTTAAGATGTGAAGGTCACTCATCGCAGGAGTTGACAGAAGGACAGCATTCAGTTTTTTAGAAATCTAAACCAGGAAAATTCCATTTGCTTCTAGTGAGAGAAGGTAGGTGGATTAAGTTTACATGACCATGTGTGTTGCACCAGCCTAGACAATACCAAAGATGAGGCAACTCCCCCGCTTCAGTGAAGACAAGAGGTTCCTCAGGTGCAACTGCTTTGAACCAGTGATTGTCTCCATTTGACATGGGAGAATGAGCAGTTTGCATGCAGCCCTAGATGGTAGAATTAAGAGTACTTCAATGTTGTTGGCACTATCAGCCTCCTTCTGCTGAGACCAAAAAGCGCTATCACAAGAATTTCCACATCTCTTCCTTTTTTCCCCTTGAGAGACTTGTATCCAAAATACTAGATGGCCTTGTCTTTGTCTTATACGATGCCCAGCTCCTGATTTTGAAAAGTGACACCACCATGTTGCTGTAGGCATTTAGCATGCTAACAGTTCTCACAATTTCCATTTTTTTATTTAAGTACTAATATGCTGCTTTATTATGACCTCAAAGTGTTCAAAAAACTGCTGGTCTTGGGGAGACTGTTTCTTCTTATAACATTGTAGATGAAGAAAATCAGGATCTCTCCTAGAAATCAGTTTCATTTTGTAATTAGAGATTGCATCGTCTTTAGAGCAATAAATATTTTGTCACAAGAAGTCATTCAGTGTATTCTGAATAATACAGAAGATTAAATTTACCCAAATTAAAGTTAACAAATGTGTTTCACAGTTTTTGTAGGAGGATATTCAAACCCAAAGTAGACTCAGAATGTAGATCTATAACACTTGTTTTACGGACTCTTTATGTGATGCTGGCAACCCAAGGCTGCCTTTTCCTCAGGGTCCTGTGGATACAAGTAAGTGACCAAGGATATAGATGAAGAGAGAGTCAGTAAGAAATGGCTTCAGTGGTGGAGGTCTTGCTGTTCTGAAAACTTCTTGCTTTGATGGAAATGCACATGTGCATCTTACTGCAGTGTTTCATTTTTCACATTTTTGGTCTTTTTCTCCAAATTTTTCAATAACCTTACTCTTTAAATCCTACTGTTTTGTAGCAGCAGCTGTATTTATTATGTAGAAGAAATGAAATGAAATCATGAAATGCCTCATTGTTCTGAGGAATGTAGCAGAGACAATACACTCCTTTTTCTCCTCCTCCTGTCATGTCCTGTTTTGTTTGTTATTCTGTGATACAGCAATGATGGCCAGCTTTTTGGTTTGGGGACCACATACATTTATTTTGGCTTGATAAGTGTCATTCCATAGTCAGTGCCCTTCTCCCTTATTTCATAGCTGTAAGCCTAAACGGCCCAGGTGTCTACACAGTTGCTACCACTTCAATAATTTTGCCAGCATCATGGCATGAACATACCGTGTTCAGCACTGCTGTCTGCTTCGTTTGTTGTCCAATTTTGGACGTGCTTTTTAGTTAGTATAGTCAACTAGTTGTTAGGATTGTTATTTAGCCTCTCTTTTGCATACTCTACCGACAGCAGATTTTCAGAACTACTCTATGAAAATATATTTGAAATTGTGTTCTCTCCATACTCTCATTCCTCTCTGGTAGGCAGCAGTAGTGGCAGTTTCAGCAGCAGGGAGATGTAATCCATGTGTGAACTCTGGAATTTGTCTTGATATTCTGCATGCTCCATGTTGGCCACCACCGATGCAGAGTACTGTAATACTGGTGCTAAATTTTTCTTTTTTTCTGCAGTTCTTGCTATACTGCTTTCCGCTATACTGTCTGATCGCCTCCTTTGTGATTTGCTAACATATTTTTGAAATTTGCATAGGAAGAAATTACAGTCACTAGTGCACCCAGAAAAGATGTGTTATGAGTCCTTACTGTGGTTAATCCAAAGATAGACATATAGGTGAATACAATTTTGCTTGGAGACTGTCGCAGTTAAGGCTTTTCCTGGGCCGTAATAACGGTATCTAGTGCTGCTGTTCAATACAGTGCATATGCAAATCACAGCTAACTGCAGACATTAGCTCCACTCTTTGAGGATGTATTGTAAAGCCTAGTAAAGTCTCCAAGACATAGAATGAAAATGTTAAACCTATTTTGTCTTTTTAATTCTGATTTGTAGAGTATAACAACTTGATGTGTAGGACCGGGCCTCTGGATGTTGCTAAAATGAATGTAGTGTTTTTATATTAATTCTTTCTAAAATACTATAATGGAGCCTTATATTCATGTATTTTCCTGTGCATGCTTTAAATGTACAGTGAAATATAGATGGGAAAACTTGATATGAAGACACCTTGAACTTAACAAAAGCCACCCATTTCACAGATGATTTAATTTTGATTAACCTACTCTGCAGCAACAGATTACTCAGGCAACTGGAACTTCACTCTGTAGTGTTATTGCTAGGTGCGGCCTAATTTACAGCACCGCTTTTTTTTCCGCTTTTCTTTCCGTCTCACCAAAATACATCACAATTTCGATGTTAACTCAGAGTAACAATTCAGTGGTTCATTAAACCTGTTTTTAGCATTCATTGACAAGAAATTTGTCACTTCTAAAGTAACTGCTATTTTTATGCAGTCTTTACTGCTCAGTTTATAACCTTAGTTTCCCTGTTCCCCTGTCAGAAAAAAACATGGAGTTAACCACTTAGCATATTTTAATGAATATTCATCCATATGTTGATGCAACATAGTCCTGTTTTCCATCTTCATGGCCCTATGGATTTTCTAAGTCTTAGCAGCCTTTCTTTTAAATGAGCAATTGTATTTTGTAGACTGACAGTTGAAGTGGCATAAACACAGCAGACAAAGTCAGTAATGAGTAAGGAGGAGGATGAAGTGAGACTCTGCCTTTGAGATTTCCAAGTTCATATAGCTGACTTCAAATAAGTGCAGCACACCACTATATCATGTGGATTTTTGACTTTAGGTGTGAAACTTTCTCAGAAATAAAATGTCTAATCTTCCAGTGTTTGCTTGCTAGCATATTATTGCCAGCTCCCTGCAAATACCACCATTTGAACTGTTATTAAATAAAGTCAAGATAAGTGAGAAGAAGTAATTAAAATAAAAATTTCTGACCTCTATGCTGTCCCATGGCTTTTGCTGTCTTGTTAGATTGTAAAGTCCTCTGAGAAAGCATCCTAATTATAGATAATGAAATCAAGAATTTGTGTATTTTTCTGCCTTTTTAAATTTTTCCTTCAAATTCCTTAATGAGAAAGTTAATTTTGCCTATGACTTTTCTTACTTTAGAGAGAAGGTTTTAGATTTCCATAGGTACAGATAAATCGCAGTGAGATGACATGTTCAATTTCATGTCTGATACTTTGAGGAAATTAAAATAAGTGCTGTATCCTGCATTTAAATGCAGTAATATCAGCTGGCTGTATGCAATGAAAGTACTATGAAGGAATTTATGTCTCTGTATAATATATGCCATTTATGTCTCAAACATTAAAAAGCAGGAGCAATCAACTATATGATCTTTTGAATAAAATATGTAGATTAGAAGGTCACTTAGCGCTAAAGGGTTGACCAGCTGCATTTGACAAGAATTTGACTCCTGTCACTGAAAATGGTACTTAGAATCAGTGTAGTACAGCTAACTTGGGAGAGGGTTGGGCTGAAATTTCTCGTTTGGGACATTCAAAGCTAGGACAATATATCTGGGGTGACCCAAAAACCAGACTTCTTTGTTTGGGGGTTCGTTTACATCTGCATGGTTGATTCAGTGGGAGAGAGATGGAGCAAGAGGGGGATTTTTATCCAAGTGGCTGTAGTGTATGTTGTCCTGTAATTTGTTGTTCTCAAAATCATGTCTGTTAACTCATATTACATTTTTTTTAATTAAGCAATGTTCATACCTGTAGCGATTTGACATTAGGATTTCAGATGCTTTAGAATGGCTACAAGTTGCACAGTTTTCAGATTACTAGTCCGCTGTACATGTGAATCCATCGAAAAAGGAGCAGTGTCTTTCTGTTTCTCTGCGTGATTATTTTGCCCAGAAAAGCTTTCATTTTTTTTTTAAGTAGCACAAAAGCTGTAATTGGCATGCTTTGTAAGGAAGTGTCAATGTGCAAGAGAGTGGAGATCACTAAGAATTCTTTTACGCGTTCTTTCCCCTTTGCACCACCGCCTCCTCAGCAGGGTCACTGAGATCACTAGCTTTTCTTGAAATGGCCATTTTCACTGGCAGGTGCATTATACCCTGTATTTTCAGATTGTTTTTCCATTCTGAATGTTTGGCAGGTTGATTGCTCTGGCTGCATTGACGGAGAAAGGGCTGACAAATGCGGTTGGGCTGGCTGAAAAGACAGTGATTACTGTTTTCCTTTGTGGCTGATTGAGGCCCTTGAAAGGAAAGATTTTAACCTTCACCATTTGGTTCAAAAGTATGAGCATATATTGAAATCATTCATGCCATTTATCCTAGTTCTGTAAACTTGTCAGAACGTAAAAATCGCTCAATTTCATGTAATGTAGGATTGGCATACGTCATTATCATTTTGATTAAGTTGGAGTTTGTATTATTGTGTGCATTATACAGTGTCATTTAAAGCTTTCTTTCCTGCAGGTACGGTTATATTTTTATTGCCTATACTATGGAGTTAGAAAGATTTTCAGACCTCTTTAAACCTATCACTATGTGTGTGGTTTGGCAGCTGGTATGGCCTACAAGCTGTATTTTGTTTGCAGGGTAAAGGCTTGTCTGTAGGCCTCCTGGAGTGCTGGTAATTGCACAGGCTTGCCATTGGGGAAGGACATGATTGGAAGCAGCCAGGCAGAAAAATGTTGTGCCATCCCATTGCCACCTCATAGCGGAGAGACAATCCTAGCAGTACCATCTGGTTGTTGCTATCTAGTCAGCTGGCCTGGCTGCTGGGATCGCGTCTTGGCAGCTGGTTCCCATCCCCTGACCACCCTCTTTTGGGGGTGGGGTGGGGGGTGGGGGTGGATTTTTTTGTTGTTGTTGTTAGATAACTTTGAACATGGGTCAGGGAGATGGCTGCAGCAAACAAGCCTAGTCCCTGTTTGAATACTGTCTCATTACTTGTGATGAGGCATGCAGCAGACTCCTGCTGCCGTTCCCTTATAGACAGATGACATAGCTGTTTAACCAATAAAAATAGTCTTTTCAGAAGCTTATTCTAGAAAGTGGATGAAGAAAAGCCAGGAAACGCATATTCCACAACACTAAGTAATTTAAAGTTATTTTCTGGTTTACAGTATTCAAAGAGTAAAATGTAGAAATGCAAAAAGTGCTGTAAATCTTGTCAGTATTCCTGAACATTAACATTTTATGTTATTCATTGCAATTAGGGAAAACACATTTTGCTGTAAAGTTCTCTTTGCCAAACAGGATACAGATAATGAGACTTGCATTTAGAATGACAGAAAAAATGTAATTTCCCTGCTATTATCTTTAGCAAAATTTGCCTCAGAATAGCAACCTGAAAGCTAATGTAAGCCATCTTCAAGCCATATGAAGACCCATTAGACTCTGATGGTTTCAGATCACAAGTAAGCAGCTGTTCTGTAGGCTATTTTAGACGTTTGATTTTCTTTATTCTACAGCATTAATGTGTCAGTATGTTACATAGAACATACATCCACTGCATGTTTTTTTGTGGAATCATTAATGCTTCTAAGAAAGATTTCCACTTTGGCTTCTTTACAGTTTCTTATATGCTTTATTTCAGTTTATACAGCTACATAATTTAGTGCAAGTACTAAATCCAGGTATAGTGTTCTGAAGATCTTTTGGTTCAAGATAATGTTACTCTTCCTGGGGACTATGTTTTACAAATACAATCATTTTAAGTTGAATGATACTGTTTTATATCAACTTATTTGAGATTCATATAAAATGTTACTGTTCCTCTTTAAAAACTTTGACAGTCTCACTGTCCTGTTTCTCCTTAGATGAGGAAGATGAAGATGATGTGGTTGTACCAAAGCCGTCAATTGAACCGGAGGAAGAAAAAACATTAAAAAAAGAGGAGGAGGAAGAAGGTACAGTTCACTTTAGGACGTTCTTAGTGTGCTGTAAAGAAAGGCATCTGGCAATTTTTAACTTCTTTTCTTTCCATTAAACTGACATTAATTTGACTTACTTTTTAATACTCAGTAAGCAGATGTAAAGTGTAAAATGTATTTAAAATGTATGGATGTTATGAAACAAGTTTTCTAATGTAGTGATAAGTAGTACTCTGTTTTTCTTTCTCAAAAACAGTTTGTGAAAATATGTATTTCAGAAAATCTGTATGTAATTCTTTTCCAGCTGCCCCTCATGAGCTTACGGAAGAGGAAAAACAACAGATTTTGCATTCTGAAGAATTTTTAAGTTTCTTCGACCACTCCACAAGGATTGTCGAAAGAGCCCTTTCTGAGCAGATTAACATTTTCTTTGACTATAGTGGAAGAGACTTAGAAGATAAAGAAGGGTAACATGGGAGCGTTGAATGCGTTACTGTGAACCTGCAAAACTTGTAACTGAAAAATGATCTAAGATTAATATTTTCTAATTACCTTTACAGAGAGATTCAAGCAGGAGCAAAACTGTCCTTAAATAGGCAGTTTTTTGATGAACGTTGGTCAAAGCATCGCGTTGTCAGTTGTTTGGACTGGTCATCTCAGGTAGAACAACACTTACACTACATGAAGCAGTCATCTTTGTAAATTCTTGTTCTGTGCAGATGACTCTTCCGTAGGCACTAGTGGTCACTGAATGTGTTACTTAGAACAGTTTTTACATGCTCCATAGTTTGTAAACAGAACTGTTAATCTTTTGAGAAAAGTAGCAAATCTCTGTAATACTCAGAAGAAGTCTTCATTGTATTTGTTTCTGTTTATGGGTTACATTGTAGAGGTATTAGCTTTAGAATACAAAGTGCACTTAAATATAGTGGTGTTTATGTTTAAAAACGAATTATGATGACAGACAGAACAAGACCTTTGCATGTAAGTTAATAGTGCTTTAGGAGCTAAGCTTTGTCACAATTACTATCTTACCTGACATCATTTAGTTTCTCATTTGTAGGGATGATGCAAGTTTTCTTTTACACCTATTTTGGCAACTTAGGGGAAAAAAAAAAAGATTCTAGGATTGTCTGGAGCAGTAGCTGGTCATTTTACTTACTTTGAATCTTTTTCACTTATTTTACAGTACCCAGAATTACTTGTAGCCTCTTATAACAACAATGAAGATGCACCTCATGAGCCTGATGGAGTAGCCCTTGTATGGAACATGAAGTACAAGAAAACTACTCCGGAGTATGTCTTTCACTGCCAGGTATGATACATTTTTCGATCTCTGCAGGCTAAAGATTTTATGATGATGAACTTGGACAAGTGCCTTTGTTATATTTGTCAACGTAACGATTTCTTTGGGCTGGTATTCACTTTAACCACATGTATTTGCAAACAGAGGTTGATAGCTGGAGACTTCAATTTAGAAACATTCTTCTATTCCTGAATTTCTGACATCATAAAGTATTCATTATTGTTTGAAAACTCATTTTCTTATTTTAAATTACTTTAAAAAACAGAAACCCTCCTGTATGCTGATCGAACCACAAAGAGGGTTTGTGTGTAAGGGGACTGAGGGGAGACTAGAAGTTAGTTTACAGAATAAAATGAAGATGGCCTGAGGAGATGAAAACTAGGAACATATGCTTTAAGTGAAAAAGGTGGATGGAATTTTCTTAATAGTTTTGTGGAGGATAGAAACATGCAAATCTCTTCCATTAACCCAAGCCTGGGATAGAATTATGACTGTTATTATTATGAAAATTATGGCTTGGGAATTGCATAGTTGAATCAAAATTAAATTAATCTGGTGTTGTCAGATTACTGTCAAAGCATAGATTGCAAAGGTATATTTATTACAGCAAAACAGATCCCTACATTCTCTAAGTAATGACCACAGAATGTAGCAAAACATTATTAAAATCTTGGGTATTACTGGACCTTCCTGTGCTAATGCACTATGCTAGTGCACTCTGTGTGTGTGTGTGGGTGTGTGGGTGTACTCTTCCATATAGATATATATATATATATAGATAGATAGATAGATAGATATGTAGGGAAGAAAAAAGGGAAACTTTATTTTATGAATACAAGTGAGAACTAAGGCTGTTGGGGTTTCACATCAAGGGTTTGTGATTCCTTGTGTAATTGGACAGTGAAATACCATATTGAATAAATCTAGGCATAAAACTTACAACTGTTCAGGGTTTCTTTAGTTTTAAACATAGCATTGCTGAATGATAAAGGGTTGGGTTTTTTGTCTTTTCCCTTTCAGTCAGCAGTGATGTCAGCTACATTTGCAAAATTTCATCCCAATCTGGTGGTTGGTGGCACGTACTCAGGCCAAATTGTGCTATGGGATAATCGCAGCAATAAGAGAACCCCAGTGCAGAGAACTCCACTTTCAGCTGCTGCTCACACGGTAGGGGGTGAAATGCCTACAAGAACTGTTTTCCCTGTTGAGATGTATTTAACCTCTAGGAAGCCCTGTCCAGTGCACTTGATTGATGATGCTTAAATGTTTATGTCCATATTTTTCCAATGCTGTCACTGAGGAAGGAGTTTTTGAATGAGACAAGCATCAGTTTTGTAGGGGAGTATTCTTCATACTGTACTGTGATTGATCTTACATGCCTTATGAAATGGTGAAGTTGTATATTTTATTATGTACTAACTATACCAGAATTTGTTACTTGGAAATTCTTTTTTCTGAAAAAATTTTATATTTCTTAGCACCCTGTGTACTGCGTAAATGTCGTTGGGACCCAGAATGCTCATAATCTGATTAGTATCTCAACTGATGGGAAGATATGCTCTTGGAGTCTGGACATGCTTTCCCAACCACAGGTATAACTTTGGATGTATGTAGTGTCTATTCCAGGTAAATATTTTGTAAAACTTAATCTAAAGAGCATTAATAAACATTTTCACAATACACGGAAGTATGCTTACAGTAGCTTTGCGAGCATTTGATAAAATATTTTTTCCTTCTATGGAATCAATTATTCTCTGTAGATCCTTTTATATGTTTTGTTAATTTTGTTAAAATTGTATTCACCACTAAAGGAAGAAAGAACTGTCTTATTCCTGTCCGGTTCTATATGAGTAAAACATTAAAAATAGCTACTGTGGAGAAATCTAAATTACTTTGTGTAAATGTTAATATCAGCAACTTTTTTTTTTTTAATTTGGACTATTATCACTACAGGATAGTATGGAGCTTGTTCACAAACAGTCCAAGGCTGTGGCGGTTACATGCATGTCGTTCCCTGTTGGAGATGTCAACAACTTTGTTGTTGGAAGCGAGGAAGGCTCAGTGTATACTGCATGTCGCCATGGCAGGTGAATAAAAACCTGAATTCCTCTGAGGGAATAAAAATAGTGAAAGGACAAGTCCCTGTATGCTTTACACTGCTAAATGTATTTATATTGCATGGCTGGTCCCTGGTCTTGAAGTAGTTGAAAATAACTGTGTGTGAATTCCAGTGCACACTTTTTTCTGAGTAAGAGCTTCATTTAAACCAGAAGGAGTTAGAATATTGAATTGCTACTACACTGTCTTCATTGGCTAGGAATTGTTTGCAGGGATGAGGGCAACCTTAGGTCACTTTGGTTTTGTTCATTTGAATTGTAGCAGAACATTCCAAACTTTGTATCGGTTCCATAGATAATTGTACAGTAACATCACGCACAAATCTTAAATTGGCTAGCCTTTCTCCTGCTGTTCAATCTATTTTGAAATTGTCTGACTGTATCTTATCAATTGCTTTCTTAAATATAATTGAGAGTCCAGGTTTCATCTCAAATACACATCAACCTTGCTGCACAGCTCTTTGGTTCCAAAATAGCCGAAATTGTATCACTTTTGTGTAACATCCTTCTCATCTCTTCCCCCCACCTACTCCCCTTTCTTTTCATGGCTTCTGATAGGAGACTATTGAGGATATATTGTTACTGTTTTATGTCTGAACTTTGTCTCAACAAGGTACATGTAACTTCTGTTTAAAATTGGGGGAGTTTCCTGTTCATTTCTGAGGACTGGATTTTGTTCTTTGTATGAATAGAAGTTTTAGCTATTGCTTGAAGAACTGTGTAGTTAAACATGTGTGGACTGGTACCTGCTAAATGAGACTCTGCTCCCTGTGGTATATTTTGGCACTTAAGGATAAGGGAAAAGAGATATTGAAGTTAAGGTCCACATTCAAACCTTGTCTTCCATGTGCCTGTTGTGGTGAAGCCTTTTGCAGTGGGGTAACATCTGTACAAAGCAGCAGAATTTTCTTGTGATTATATTTCAATAAACCAGATGCATGGTTTTCAGATAGATTAACCTTAATTGTATATTCCAAAACAGCAAAGCTGGAATCAGTGAGATGTTTGAAGGACACCAGGGACCAATCACAGGTATCCACTGCCATGCAGCAGTTGGACCTGTAGACTTCTCACATCTTTTTGTCACCTCTTCTTTTGACTGGACAGTAAAGCTTTGGACAACTAAGGTAACTAAAATAGTTCAGTGGTTTTCTTCACAGTCCTTGACACAAGGTGGTGCTATAATGTAACTTCAGTAAAGTGAGGTGAAGCTGCAGTTCTCTAGGACCCTAGCACCAGCCCAATTGATCCATGGTGTTCGTTTTAGTCTCCTACAAAGAGGAGACAGATGGTGAACAAAACTGTAACTAACAACATAGAGATGGCTTTGCTTTCAGATTCACATCACTTGTATATTTCTGATCCATTCTGTTCATCCTTTTACCCTTTGTTTTCAACTATTACCGTGTAAGCAAGTTTAAATCATGTTGTAAAATCAGTCAAATATCTTTCAGAGGTATTGAGCAGTGCCAGTTACCTCATGATATGCATAAAGCAAATGTTTTGCTACAATTTTGTGGAGGGCTAGGGGACAGCCACCAAAACTTATGCCAATTAAACTGTAGGGGCCTGCTATTAAAATATATATCATTCGCATTGCCAGCGTTGCCGCTTTCGTTGTTATTTTGCTGTCCTGAGGAATGCAAAGCAGAGTTAGAATCTCCCAGTAATAGTGTGAAGCGCTGTCACTGACTTAGCACTGGCTTGATTTCTGAGACTTTTAATGCATTAAGTTTATAGTCTGTTATGATATTGGCTTCCTAATGATTGTTTTATAGTAGCAGGCAACAAAAAGGCTATGTGCTTAGGAAAGCATGTCTGATAATTACAGTTATTTTTGGCTGCTTTTTGCAGAGACATTTTTTAAAGTAAGTTAAAACGTGTATCATCTTTAGCTATTGCAGCTAACGCTGTTGAGAAGTTCTGTATTTTGCCTTGCTTGCTAGTTTTAGAATTTGAAGAGCAGAGTATTATGTCCACTTTTTTCAGAATAATAAGCCTCTCTACTCATTTGAAGACAATTCAGACTATGTTTATGATGTTATGTGGTCTCCAACTCACCCCGCCTTGTTTGCGTGTGTGGATGGGATGGGCAGACTTGACCTGTGGAATCTCAACAACGATACTGAGGTGAGGCAGAGTCAGGTTAACAGTCAAATGTGGTTGGAACAGTGTTTGCACAATTTGAAGAAAGTGTTGAGGTTTTACTGTAGCATTTTCATGGAGTTTTTATGGGAGGGGGGATTGTTTGTAGTTTGCTTGTTTTTAATATTCTGTAGCTCCAGTAGGTTCTATTCCAGTAGAATAATAGATGTTATTCTTTGATTAGTAATTCAGATTGCTTCTCATGATGAGTATCACTGATAATTAAATTGTTGTCTTACCTGTAAGGAGTACAAAACCTGTCAGTGTAATACTCATCCATATTGTGAAAGTGTTTTTAGACCTCTGCCAGTATGGCCTTGGCAGCCTACACCTTAACATTATGAACAAACCTGTTTCCCATGCACCACTGTTGTTCTTATTTGCCTTGGTAATACTGTGACAAAACTGTAATTTATTTTTAAACTTAAAAGGTTTAAGGTTTGGGTTTTCTGCTGTGGGTATAAATTTACCCATAGTATAAACCTTTTCCCAGGCTTAAAATGGTAGGTGAGAGAAGTCTCCAGTCTCTGTTTCTTCAAAATAAATAAATAAATTGGACTGGATTTGACCACCAAAACAGCTGATTTCATCCCTGCCGTCTGTCATCATCTGTTGATGACCCCAGGGCTCCCCCTCCGTCTTGATTGAATGTGTGTCTATCACGTGGCCTAAAGGCATGTGCCTCCTGTCTCATGACAGGAGCTTTTTGATAGAGGATGTCAGTATTTGGCTAAGGGACAGGGGATGTGTTGCTTTGGTCATATCACTGGTGGTGGCTCGTGGCCATTGAGAGCCTTTGTACGATCTGCTTATCCTGCCTGCACTGAAATGTTGGGCACTTTCTGATATAATACTGAGGGACTAGGTATGTTTTGCAATCTATAGCCAAAACTCAGGCAGTTTTAGCAATGTGTTTTAAATGGAAATGTGTTTTAAATGGATGCAGGTGCCAACTGCAAGCATTTCTGTGGAAGGCAATCCTGCTTTGAACCGTGTGAGATGGACGCATTCTGGGAGAGAGATTGCTGTCGGTGATTCAGAGGGACAAATAGTTATATATGATGTGGGAGAGGTATGTATACCATATATTGTGCAGAGTACATTACAGAACACTTCAGATTATTTGTCTTTTACTCTTATCTTGCAAATTACTCTTAACTGTTTTTTCCCCCTAGGAATAAAGCTGTAGTTTAAGGATTAATTTTAATTTCAAATTAATCTTTCCTTTTTGTTTCAATTTCAAGTATTTTAGCCTAACTTTTTGGCATTCAGTGTGGCAGAGATGTAGTCAAGAAGTTAAAAAAAAAAAAAAAAAAAAAAAAAAAAAAAAAAAAAAAAGTAAGGCTGATAACATAAGATGAAACAATCAAAGATTTTTGTTTGTAGAGATTTTGTCATCTTCGTAACTGTGGCACATGTGAATTGTGACCATAGCAGGAGAAATGTTGAACAAAAAAATTTTTTAAATGAAGCAGTCTTGGCTTAGTTCCTGCTGGGAAGCTGGTGCTATTGTTAAAACAATAGTATGTGAAGGATTGGTTGGATGGGGACATTTCATTACTATTTCATTACCATTTGGAGACTATCCCTCAGGTTAGAAGTGTATCAGCGAGCTTGTGATAGTATCACTTCCGTGCTTAAATATAGGACTCTCTAATTCTGTCTCCTTATTAGTTAGAGCTTTTGACCTTTAGACTATTTTAAAAGGTATATTAAATAAAACTAAGCTGTTTTATGAGAGCCTCTTCTGAGCATTACTTATGAATTTTGCTGCTCAAAATGAGTTGAGTTTGTATTTATCAGTAGGCATAAATAATGTTGTCTTTGTCAACAGCAAATTGCCGTTCCTCGCAGTGATGAGTGGACTCGATTTGGTCGAACACTGGCAGAAATAAACGCCAACAGGGCTGATGCTGAAGAGGAAGCTGCAACCCGCATACCAGCGTAGATATTGAAAAATAGGTAGCAGTGGTAGATTTGAGAATGATTTGATGCAAGTCTTCAAAGTGTAAGCATGTGTCAGTTTAAATGATAGCTTGAGGGAAGAATATATGGATTAAACCAAGGACTTTGATAATGTATTAAGATCACTGAAAATCAAATCTTGCATTGTCACTTTTTATATGTAAATTACAAGCACATTCTTGGATTTGTGTAACTTTTAATACAGTTGACTTTGACTTTGCAAGGAATTTATTTTGCTGAAACACTAACGTGGTATAAATTTGCTGTTAGACTTCTGAAATTTCCACTTTATAATGGTGTATCTATTTCTGAAAAGTAGACAATGTTTCTAAACCAAACTTTCTGTATTACACTGACTAACCTTCATTAGGTAGTTAATCTCTGAAGGGTCCTATAAATTGAACTATTCAAATCACCCATGGAAATGCATGCACATGTTCCAAGTAAGTTTTGCTGTTTATATATAGGTCAGCCTCAGACTCTGGTAGTGGGTAATATATGTGAATAAAAACTTGTCTGTAGTTACAAACTTATTTGATAATTGGAGCTGAATTAATGAAATACATATTTAATATTAAATCTCTCTTTTATTTTCCCTTTTTTCTTTTCTGAATTGGTGCATTAAAAGGTGAGACTGATTTATAAATAAATATTACATGAGCACATGTCAGCTGCCCTAACCCCTGATCTGTCTCGCTTGCAGTAGTTTCAGAGTAGAAAGTTGCTGGGGGCTGCTGCTTTCATTTTACAAAACAAATCACAGGGTTGATTTCCACCCCCAACCTCCACTTCCTACCATAGCAATCAGTCAAACGGAAAAAGGCTACCGTTGTCAGATTTTTCTTGTCCAGAGCATAAGAGCTAGATTTTTGACTTAATTGTTATAGTGTGATTATTTGCATTCTTTGTAACTACAGGCTTGCTACTAGTATTTTTTCTTTTTTTTTACTTTTTTTTATTGAAACAGTCTTTCAGCAGTTTGATACAGAATGGCTGAAATTTCTGGTACAGGTTGAATTTTTGAGTAAATATCTTTTAGGACATTAGAAACTTTCTATCAAACTCGAAGGAAAAAAACCCTTAAAGTCAAGTTCAACTAAAAAGCCTTTTTTTTTACAATTCTAAATAAATATTCTGATTTGTACTGATTACGCAGCAAACCAGTACTGAAGACTGACAAATTGGGACTCTAGGCCAAAAGTACTCAAGTTTAGTTTGTCTTACTGTTATCTGCTACATTTTGCCAAGAGACATTTTATATGCTTAAAAGTAAGAAACATGCTTATACTGCTGCATAATCGGCACCATGGCCAGATGGTTTTTTTCTTTTTTTGTCTCATTCTATTACAAGTAATTCATGTAGATGCTGGCTGTAGTAATAGTAGTCCTGTCTTCAGGAGGTTCTCTTTTCAGTGGGTTTGAAAGTGAAATGTCTTCAGGTTTCAATTGGTGTTGCCTTGTCAAAAGTACTCCCTCTATTTTTTCAATCCAAAGTCATGCTGTTCAGTTTGACATTTGCCTTGTACGATTTCCTTAACCTTACCACAGCAGCTATCTGTTCAGTTGAGAAACATGTGAACTATATAAAGAACAGGCACATCATGTGATGATTTCTACCCTTTAGGCACAGGAATCCTTAATGAACAGAATGTTCTGTTATCTTGCTGGGATTTTATGGGACTTTCATAATACTTCCTTCAGACTTATTTTCAGAAATCAGTAGATAAGACTTTCTTTTGATGGACATAAACACATAGGTCAATTTTAGCCCTTTTGTAACTTTCATGAAAACTATGTATTTTGTACTGATTCTCCCTTGTCCTCCTTCCTCACAAAATAGATAGGCACAGGTTTAAAAAAACAAAAATTGTAAAAATTGTATCTGCAAAGTTAAGGAGAGACCAGTAGTGATGACAGATACTATAAATGACCATCCTAAGAGCCACACTATCCAACTGCTGCTTTGGAGCTGTAAGAAATATAAATGTTATCTCTCATTATAAAGTCTCCTAAGGCCTTGATCAAGTCAGTCAACAAGCTGTGACAAAGATTAAATGCCAGTGGGTACGTAGCATTTCTGTATTTCTTTAGAAGAGAGCAGAACAAAATACACAGATATGGGAGTGAGAGTTCCTGGGAAGCCTGTATCTAGGCAAACTGTGTAAAACAGGTAATTCTTTCAACAGAAAGGAAGAATGAGGACAGGAAGCCTTTTAATGGAATTATATGCATGTAACAGACTAGTGATGAAAGTCCTGAGTTTAATGTACTGTAATCTCTAGATCATTAAATATTGTACAGCAGCAAAAGATTCTTCATCTTGCCTAGAGGCTAGAGCTGAAGGAAGGCTTGGTTGTGTTTGTAGTGTTCAGTTTTTCAAAAACCTGTTTTTTTCATACCTACCTAAAACTCTGTGTTGACCTGCTGTCTTGAGCAGAAAAATAACAACCACAAACCAGTTTATACTGCTGAGGTACACTGAGCTCCAGGATGTTTAACGCTGAAAGAATCTATAAATAAAGAGAATGCTTTCAACTTTTGCTTCAGAATGGAAAGCGGCTTGTAATTCCTTATTTTCCTTACATGGATCCCCATGCATTAGTTTCCAAAGCACTTAGTTCTTATGTATTTCAAGACAAAAACGAGGGAGGATTATACTTCCATTAGAGGTCATTTTACTACAGTTATAGAAGTAGAATGGTTTCCTAGATCATGCAGGAGATCAAATGCATCAACAGCAAGACTTGTCCACAGTTGTTCGCTCAGTTTCCATATAATATTCACCAGTCCTCTTGATTTTAATTTTAATACCTTAGCTATTTACAGCAAAGAGTGGAATGCATTCCTTTAAAGGCTACATACTGTACCATACCTTCATTAAATGGTTGCATCTAATCTTAACCTTTGATCTGTGAAAAAAAAAAAAAATCATACTGGACAACTTTTCTATAAATACAAAGAAGTGAAGTGACTTAAATGTTTTTAAATGTTTTATTGTCACATGATTCTTAACAAAACACCTTCAAAACATTCTGTACATTTCAAACTATTTAGAACTGCAATACCCATTATATAAATGTATATAGATAGATGCCATGATGTCTCTGTACAGAGATGTACAATATGTACAGTTACATTAAAAGCAAGCTGTGCAAGGCAAAGTCTAGGCTGCAGATTCATGCCACTGGTTAAAAACAAGGTATAGAACCAAAGCATCAATCAGGTTTTTTGAGTGCAAATGACTAGTTTATAAACAAATAAAGGTAGGTATGTATACTAATATTAGAAAGGAGTAATTTGATTTGTAAGCTCAGTTCAGCTAGATCAACATACAGCTGACTGGACAAATACAGTCCTATGCTTGTGATTTTTTTTCCACTGCATGACTTTGTTAGACTGAAACATCTCTTCAGGATTCAGCTGCTACTTTTTTTGTTGAACTGGCGCAGCACCAAGAGACCGAAATTTTGGAAGATATAAACCAAATTTATTTTCTATACCAGCAAAAGTAGCTGTAGCAAGTCTGTATCCACCTATGTGCTCAGGGTTAATAGGAGGCAGATCTGAAATGCGAGTTTTTGGTGTAGGTTCTGATCCAGGAGGTTTACTGTTTGAAGAAAGAAGAAGAAAAAACACCTTTGTTTTATTTAAAGTGGGGTTTTTTAGCCTAAATAATGTTATAAAATCAAGAGTAAGCCACTTAAAGCTTTTGTCTGAGTATGCAGGATCATTAAAGTTGACTTTTAAGTCATTCATTTCTGTCATCAAGTAAGGTTGGTTAAGAACACTACTTAACAAGAAATTGAGGCCCAAACTGAAATTACACTTCTACTGATAGTTTTGTAAATTATTTTAAAGTACCTAGAACTATTTTTTTTCTAAATTCCAGTAACACAGATGAGAGGGACAATATGCCCTGCAACACTGGAAACACAAATTTTATGTAGTGTATGAAAATATGAAAGTGACTTTTAGTTCCTTATTTGTATAGAGGTAGCATGCAAGTTTCCTTTTATCAATGATATGAAGATGGGGGGGGGGGGGTTTGCATAGTATAATATAATTTTAAGTACCACTACTCAGAGCCACCACATTTAAATGGTCCCATGCATGGAAAAAACAGGATTTTTGTACTTGAAAGATTTTGTGTGCAAGTTAAAAAAGAAATTTTTGACTTACAGTCCTCCAAAATCAACATAAAACCATCTCTGCAGAAGTTCGTAGGTGACCAAAGTAACACCAAACTGGGGTGAAGATCGGAACACGCGAGCTGTTAAATATTACAAATCATGTCAAATACAGAAGGGAGTTTCTCAGGAAAAGCTAAACATTTACAACAAAATATTAAGTTACAGTTTTCAGAATCAGACCTTTCAAATATTGCTCTAATTTGAGTCCTTAGCAAAGCAAGCATTAATTCATAGATTTGGGGTCAGTCTTAATATTTAGAGTACATTCCTCACCTCCAGCTCCCTTCCAAAAAGCAGAAGGGCCTTCTTCCCTAAGAATCTTTCCAAAACAGTCGATAACTCCACTGTACGTTGTTTGACCAGCGCGAGCTGCCACTTGCAGTCTTGTCTTGATGACATCAGCAGGGGTTACCAAAGAAGCAGCAGGCACACCTTTTAGAAGAAAACCACATTTAATTTGCACGAAGAATCTCATAAAAGATGAAACACTTCTTACACTGAAAAATGCAACTGTAAACTTCAATCTTTTTTGTAAGAATTAGAGATTACTAAAAACAGAAGTTCTTACACTTGACACTAATATAAACTGTTCTTAGTATAATCCTTTTGAGTTTCTTCTAAATTTAAAGGCTATAGCTGATTGATGGTAAAGGAAGAAATAAAAACTATTACCAGAATTATTCTCTCAACATCTCCTAGTGGTGTGTCATTAACAATAATTTCAATTACGTAAAAGAGGCATTTTTAAACCCACATGTAAGCGATATATGCAATAAGAATGATATCTGTGACAGAAGTCAGTGGTGCAACCTCACTGTATTTTTTAATATCCTACAAAATATTTTGAAAATTATACAGATGATTGATTTTGGAACCTGAGAACCTATTCTACAGAAATGTTTCTGTACTGCTGTTTGGACTATTCTGTAGGAGAACAGATCCTGCTTACTTCAAAAGGCAAGACATAAAAAAGATTGAGAACACTGGCGGTGTTTTACAAGTCTGCTTAGTACCAACAGCATGATATTAGACAACAGTGATGAAAGAACAAAGCTCCACTTCCAGGGCACCACTCTCAGCTTTCTATTCAAAGGACTGGGGAAAGTTTTCAGAAATGTACTCAACAGTATATAACTGTGGGTGTCATCCAAGGTATTTCTGAATACTTACAGGGTTCAGCTGTAAAAATTTCAACCTCTTAAAAAGAGAAACCATCTTCTGACTTAGAATTTCAAAATTAATTTAGAATTTTTTTGAACTTTTGATTAATGTGGACTGAAAAGTTTAAAAAGCCAGTGATTTGCATAGGTGATCATGAACTCTCACAAGTGTTGCTGATAAATTCAGAAGGTTTTAAAGGAGAACAGGAGCAATGTAGTTAAGCCTACAAACCATTCACTAACAGCAACCATATGCAGACAGATAACACTGGTACTGTATTCTTCCTGCTGGGCATGCATAACAGGAATAGATTGAGCAATCAGGAATTTGAAATTTGCAGTATAGAAAGGCAAATTCCTGTAGAAGGTATGAAACTGGGCCTACAAGATATACAGACATTTTTAATAGGGTTCCTCACATAATATCTGAATGACTCAGAAACACTAATCAAGCAAATTTTAAAAAAGCTGTGAAGTTTGCAGACCAAAAAAATAAAAACAGTCTTTACTATGGGACCCAAGTCGAACAAAAATATTTGTATGTACTTCTGTGAGTACAGTGAGCTAAGTTTTTTCCCCATTTCTGGCAGATTTGCGTTACTTGAGACTAAACAGGGCTACAAATCTGTTACTAGTTTCCTGATTGGTTTCTCCCTTTTGCTCTGACATAAGAAAAGTAGCCAACTGGCAAAGAGCAGGAGCAAACAAGCTCTGTTTCAAGTCCAAGATGGGAAACTGCTTTTTACAAACAGAGTGCGCATGATCCACAGATGTATCGTGATTCCTTACAACTGTAACTACTGTAAAAGGTCTGTTTCGCCCAGTGGCCTATCTAAACTACACAGAAGCCAGCACTGAATGGTTCAAGATTGAGAGGTTTCCGCTAACTGTTTTTTTATCAGTCACCTTACACTCAGCAGCATAGAAGCTGGTTGTCTGCATCCACATTTTTAAATATCCATCACTACAATTCCTTCCACTTACTGCTCAGTAAAAACAAGTTTTTATCACAGCTATATATTCAGTTTATACTAAGCATTTTTTAGAAGTCTTCAAAATATTTTAAATTTCACCATATGATATTTTAACCTTAGCTTTTTTACAAATTAATACTCTATTTTTGGCAATTACTTTTGAACTAAGTTTCTTACCAGTTATTCAGGAACCCTAAACTAGATAAGTCATTTTCTTCTTACCTCTTATCATACCTCATTTTATGTTCATCAAAGATTCAAATTAGCCTTCAAGTCAGAGAGCACAGTAACAAGTAAAACCCCATTGAGACAGACAGATCAAATTTGACTACAAGTTGCTGAGCTGCATTACGCTGTTTATCCACATTATGCAAATGTAATTAGCTCTCATCAAAATTACATCGCCTCCCACTAAGGATAACAGTGATCAAATTTAGATTAAATCAGATACAATGGTACAGAACCCTTCCTATATATGAGGCTACCAAATGAATATTAAATATTACTAAAAGAAAAAAATTACTTCTAGAAAACGTTCTGTAAAATTACCTGCAATGGCACCAGCTGTAAGGAGATTAAGCCCTCCCACATGGCCATTTTCATCAGCAAGCATCAGCTTACTATGAGCATAAACAGGAAAGTAAATTGCAGAAAAGGGAATGTCTCTGAGGAAACATGCTTTGGCACCCTGTCACATAGAAAAGAGACATAATACAAATAAATGATGTAAATAAGGTTAAAATTGATATCCAGCAAGCAGCCTAAGCCCACAAAGTACCATATCTCTTGATCTGCTGGGTAAATAACACAGAAAATAAAATGTTTTAGGAAACAGAAGATGTAGAGTTGAACCTTGAAAAAATAAAGCACATCTAATATAACAGTTTCTAGAATAAGGAAGATTCAAGGTTCATTTCTAAGTTTGGTAAGCAACATCTGACATCAGTTCTGACATCACTACCTAGGATAAATATTTTTTACACATGGCATGTCCAAATGTGACTTGCAGAAAACAGCAAAGGTCTGTCCTTATGTCTTGCTGACAACAACCCACAGCCACAGAAGCAGCAAGACAGCAAACTGTTTTTTCCATCAATCCCAAAAACATTTAGGAGATACCAGTTAGCCTGTAGACTTCATTCTCATCACCCCTAATCTTCATCTGGTTGATTGACTGAAGCAGCTGTACTGAAAGGCTAGCAACAGAGGGAAACAGGGGCAAAAGGAGGGTCTCTAAACAAGGGAAAGAAACATGGAGACAAAACCAGAGGCCTATGATAAAACTGTAAGAAGAAGCTCCTGGCCAAAACCTGGTGTTAAAGAATTCCTCAACAGAACTTCACATGCTGTAAAATAAGTGGAAATACTCTTAATAAAACATATCTAACACTCTTTTAGTAACTCCAGTCATGAATCTGTTACAAACTAAGTCCTTCTGTACAAAGCTCAGATAAGTGATTATGTGTCAAAAAAATCTCATCTGCATCCCCTGGGGGCCTATATGTTACAAAAACACTCTTTGCGCGAACTCCCCACTACCATACTCCAGGACAGCCTCCACACAATAGACCCACCTGAGGCACATCACTCTTTGGAGTTATATTAAGAGGAACAGATAGCACACATTATGAAACCTGTGTGGGGCTAAACAAGAAGACCTGGTAAAAGAGCTAGAAGTGGTTAAAAAAAAAAAAATCTTCCTTTGATGATTTTCAGTCAGTTATTTTATGCTGTAAAATGAATTCTTACAGTTATTCAGAAATGCTAATGCAATTTTAAAAATCAACAGAATTCTTAGTAAGCTCAGTTGTTTAATTACTGCACACAAAAACAATACTTTTGTCCCATGTACTAAAACATCTGTGATCTTTAGGAAATGTAATGGTTATGAATCTGATCTACAGAATTCAAAAAAAAAAAAAAAAAAAAAAAAGCTGCAGCTCTAGAGATAAATTTGCACACTTTTATAATATTATTGCAGACCTATGGACAAATCAGGTAAAATGATCTTTTGTAAGTGCACAGCTGATCTAACTGCTGAATTTAATGTATTACCCCTTGCACTGGCAAAAGGTACAGTAAGAAATACTTTTCCTTGTTTAAGGAAGCTAATAGCTTCTGCTCCATTACATCTGATCTGTAATGATGGTAGTAAGTATACCTGCAGGGAAAGAATCTGTTGACTGGCATTCTGCTAAAGTATTGTACAGTGTGGGCTTTTTTTAGTGGAATTTGTTATTGACAAATCCCACCACTTAACTTCTTAAAGATCTGAATCCTACTAAACTCCACTAGTGTTTCACTGCAGTCAAATTATTAAGACAAAGAGAATACCCTACTGCAAAGATAACAATAGAGATAACAGAGATTCAAAATAAATGTAAGAAAAGCATACAGGGAAAGCTAAAGAAACTTTTCACAAAACCCCACCAAATGAAATGATCTGTGCTAGATGCCAGCAGGTCTGCAATACAGGACTCCCTGTAGCTTGGTATAAAAGCCCAAAGGATAGAGTGGGAGAGTATTTTTATGTATCCCACTGCCATTAATATAAAAGTGGGTTTTCTTCAGTTTTCTACTGAGGGGTTGCCCTGCAGGAAGAGATTGTTTTCAAATTCAAAAGGTTTCTTTGTTTTTAAAGCAGTTTTTGTTTCAACTATTTTAAGTTTAGCACAAAACAAGTTAACAGAGCTGTGATGAAGCCACTCAAAGCAGGAATACATACCTTATAAAGACCAAGAAGGCCTAAATCTTTTAAAACAGAGAGGGCACTGACTCTGGGTCCTGTAGTAATTTCTCCTGCTACCTGCAACCGAATCTTTACTATCTCCAGTGGATTCGTGAAGATGACCTGGGAAGCTCCTGCCTGCAAACCCAAAGGAAAAGAAAGTAAATTGTGTTACTAGAGCACACGGTGACAGGTTCACTCTTGCAAAGTGCTGAGTGCCTTCATTTCTCACTGCACTGGCTGATATTCTCATATAAAAAATATATAAGAGATATTTAATAAAGTGCTTGTCCAAAAACATGGACGTTTAAAAGCCCAAAATCAGAATTCATGATTTTGTATGAAATTCTGATTTGCATAAATTTTAACATTTATATGTTTATATTGCACAGAGCTGGATTAATTCACTTTGTCTCTGACTTTCTCCTTGACATCGCTTTGTAAAAGTCATAAGGCTGTGTAAAAATCCATCAGATATTATACTAAATATTAAACTAAAATAATCATTAGACTTGTGTTACTAGAACATCAAATGCATATAAAAGAGACCTTATGTTTATTCAATAATAATTCATCACCAATGTGTAGACATGTTATTTGCATTTAGTGGTGTTGTTTGAAAGATAAATTTGCATTTAATGGTGTAATTTTAAATTATTAGAAAAGGTGTTTGGAGATTTGTATAGCAGCCTTTAATTGTCCTAATTGGAAATAAAATATAAAATCTAAACAGGTAGAGTAACATTTCAAAATATGATACTAGATACAAACAGGAGTCACATCTTCCTCTGAGCTGGGCATGACAGGTTTTACATACAGGAAATTTTCTATTAGCAGAGTTAAAGGACTATCTTGCACACTTTTCCCTAGCAATACTGTTGCAGAGCTGCTTCAGATTCTGTACTTTTAACACAAGACTTCCAAAGAACTACATTTCAGATTTGAGAGAGATTCAGTCTGACAGTTTAGTTTCAGAAGCATGTAAAGCTATTTAAAATGATGTTTAGGTTTCTCTTTGGTATGCTGAAGGTATTACCATTCATGTCTGCAAAAATGTGTAGTTCATCACAAAATAGCTAAATTTTACTTCACTTCCCAACTTCCCTTTCCCTCTCTTCCTAAACCATCTGTGTTCATTTAAAAATTAAAGCCATTTACTTAAAACCTGTGGTATATAGCCACTTGAATATAGCCAACACTAAATTAAAAAGCATTTCACATTCTAAAAGCTCTGTAACTCTTCCTCTTAAACCTGATTTATGCCTCCGACCCATCAAATTTTAGTGAAGGAAAAAGATGCAGAACATCTGCAATTAAAGCCTTCTTCCACTTCTAAATTGCTCTTTGTGATGGTGGGTGTCCTCTGTACCACCTCCCGGCCAGCACACATGGTGTTTTCTGCTAATTGATTTAGAACTAATGAACACTAATCCTTTCTGTCATGCCTCTGCCTATAACACAGTGTTCATCTCTCCAAAAGCAGGCAGAATAAACTGAGATTAGCCCTGAAGCATGCCTTGGAAGATGGTAACTTGAATTATTTTAGACTTTACACAAAAGAACATTGCAAAGCTCTTGCAGAGAACAATGGAGCACTCAGGTAGTGTCTACTGGATGGTGGGGCATGAAGCATCAAATCTTCCCTGACCAAGCAACAGATACTTCACTGAACCTTCACTAAACACACTGCCAGCCTTTTATTGCAAACTCTGTTTATCATTTCACTTACACTCAATATTGAAATTTATAATCATTGTTGTTATGATTTTAGTATTAAAGCACCTTGACTCAAACAGTGATAGATCCACCCCTGCTTTCAGTTAATTATCTTTACTGGAGTAGTTACTTCTCTAACACTTTCCGATCAAATAATCAATCTAGATAGTTAATCTGCCTTGTATTCCTTCACTTCTTTCCCCTCTGAAAAAATCAAAGCTTAGATTTTGCAGACATCTACTGCAACTGTCAGGAAGACCCCTGGAAGTCACAGACCAGCCAGCTGACCCCACCTGCTCTGCTCCTGGCACTTAGGGCACTGCATTTGCTCAGTCCTCTGACACCACCCGTGTCCAAAGTCATTCTTCAGACTCCGTTTGCTTTTCGTCTCACCCATTCCTTTTCAGTTCCTCCACACCCATGCATGCAAGGTGAAACAACTGTCCTGCCAGGCAAAGTTTCAATCTAAATAAAACTTACACAGTTCTCATCTGGTAAGTTCTGTTAAACAATAACCAATTTTTGTTCACATTGCATTGAACACAAAAACAATTTCAAATTTTTATCATCTCCCTATGTTATTTTTTTAATAATTGTGGTAGAAATAATATTAAGCAGAATGCTATTACTATATAATACAATGCAATATGAACAGTAAAAAACAACCCTCAAATAACTTCAAATTCAGACACTGAATTAGAAATTCACTCCTGGAGCCATTAAATATGCATTTTTTGTCTACATATATGTGAATTTCAATTTTTTATTTTTAATTTGTTATAAATTAGCATATCCTGCAGAGCAGCCAAAATAACTCTTCATGTTTGCCTAACATCCACCACAGAAACACAAATAGGCCAGTTCATAAACATTTCTATTTTCTACCGTGAATTCAATCTTCCTGCAATTAACGTTCTCCTTTCCTAGGTGCACAACTGCCTACCTTTCTGTTAAAACCAGCATAGCCCTCTTCTGAAGCAGAAATTAACAGATAAGACTTTAAACACATTTTAATAACTTAATAGTAATACTAATACATTCTAATATATTTATACACATAATAGTATGCATTGTATATTATTAATCTAGAATTATATATTACTATAATATTAAAGTTTAAATGTGACTTGATAAACAGGTTACTGCATAAAATAAACTATCAGGAAAAGCCTAACATATGCTTATAAAATCAGTAGAAAACCATTTGAAAAGCTCTTTAATTATATTAACTCTTTGAACATTGAATAATTACAGTGTTGACAAACTTCTTAATATGCAGCTTTCTTTAAAAAGAGCTATAACTGTCAAGATTAAATACAGCATATTAGCAATATATGCTCCTATCCAAATCTTGACTTTTCATACAGCAATGCTTGGAGTTCTGCAAACTTTTCTGCACAGGAGTAACACAGCTACAGTTTGATTTACATGAAGAGCTGTGCTGAATTTGGTGGAATTGCATGAACACAAGTGAGCTCCTTAATATATCACAAGTACAGATAAGAGGAAGAAGAAAAGACCTAATGTTGACTTTTACACAGGACATTAGAACACAGGACACAAGAAAATTCACTTTTTCATTGTGTACTTTTTAAAAATCAATGTCTGTTTGTTTGTTTTTTAAAAGAAATGGTCACCTAGCTGACGAAGAGTGTCTGAGGCAGAGGAGGGAGGTGCTGCCTGGGCTCCCCGGCAGCACAGGAGGTGCCCCAGAAGGGGAGCAGGGAAGAGTGACACAAAGCAACTCCAAGTGAAAATGAACTGGTAGTGTGCAAGGCTGCAAGGCACAGCTCCATGCTTCTGTGCAAATGATCTGTAATAAGCATCATTCTTTTTCAAAATAACTTACCTCAGCTGTCAACTATGTACTTTAAATACACAGGCACATGTATACATACGCGCACACCCACACACACACATACACATATATATATTGCAGTCTTTGAATTTCTTTTGGAGAGAGTGTACTGAATCTAGATCCCCCCCCATAGAAACCTCCCTTCACACATAAATTACAATGGACACTTTAAAAAAGGTTGACAAATTTGTTTCTGAATGGAGGTTATTCATACACATCAAAAATACCAGTAATAAAAGCTTCTACTTAACCTTAATGTCATGTAAAATAACTCTACAAGGAGCAAATAAAGGAACTAAATCTGACAGCAAAGGTTATAAGAGAAAAGATGTATTTTGAGATCCCACAGCAAACGCCTCATGACATGCCAAAGGCTGAAGGAAATACACAAATGACCCTGCAACATGAGACCTCTTGCCCTTTCCAATTCCACCCAAGAGGCATATGCTACAAAGGGGGAGAGGCCTGTTTCAAGCCCTTCCTTCCTTCCTTTTTGAAACCAACACATCCTGGACCAAAACTGTGTCCCATACAAGCAGCTAAAATAAGATGTTACTTAAAACAGTCCTTAAAAACATCAAAGAACTTGTACTTTCTCAAGGCAAAGCTTTTGTTGTTCATGCACCTACAGTAAGCTTACTGTCTATTACTAAACAATAACTTTGTCCCTAACTTTAAATATTTCTGCCACAGAGGTTAAGATAAAGCAGTTGAAAGTTTAATTCTGCTTCTAATTTTATCTGTTTAAAGCATGTGGAAAGAAGTAGAGTATGTTCAAGATTTTGATATAAAAGTACTCTGCAGCTATAATTCTATATTTTTCTGTTCATCAAATAAAAAAGTAACTTCTTTAATTTTTTCAAAAAGAAATATTTAACTTGTTTATATTTGCCTGATAAACTATAATGAAATCTTACACACATGTGCATGTATATATATACATGCATATATACATACACACATACTATGTATAAATATATATGAAAATTATGTTTAGAAATATCAAAATATTTAGATTAGATGTTAGATTCAATGTTTCAATATATAAAGGCTTTTAATATTCAGTGGTAAACTTGGACCTCTATGTGTATGTATATGCAAACACACACACAGACACACATCCTACCTATAATCATCAACAGATGCACTGCCTACACCTCCAAGCTTTCTTAGACGCAGTCTTTCTCACATCCTCTTCCTTCATGCAATAGGAATCAGAAACATCTTACAGATGAAACAGGATTCATCCATTCAAATTGTTAAGCATTGCATACATTTTCTTGTTGGGAGTAATCCATCTTTTCCTATGTAACTCATAGGAATTACAGCTTAAAATCACAGCATCTTTCTATCTACTGTAAAGGTACTTGTGAATCATTTATATACCGTTAGATGTGTATACTTCAACACCTCTTCCCAAGTGAGGAAGAACAGTTACTCTATAGCACTTTGCTCTCCATGATGTAGTCACATGCCTCATGCATTTAAGTTCCTCCGAGTAGCATGGTCCAGATACGTTCTCTGCCTCCCCGGCTGTTGTCAGGTTACAGGAAAGCACTGCCAAAGCCTTGCTCAGTCTCGCTGCAACTCAAAGCTAATGGTAGCTGAGAACTCCAAAGGCAGGAATGCAGGCTAATCACGGAATTACAAAGAATTGTAATTCAATTAATTACAATAACAGTAGGGAAAGAAATTGTTTTCTCTGAACATGTGTAAGTGTGAATAATGGTGTTGATCACTAACAAACTAGCGTACTCTCAGGAGGGTAGGAAGATGGGGATGTGAGCTTTATCCATCAGAGACAAGAGCCCTTTAATTGACAGGTATGACCTGACAGAGGCAACTGAACTGCCCCACAGAGCACTCAACCAGATCTCAAACACAGCAACAAGTTGGGAGCAGCTGGGAATATTTGGGCTTTGACAGAGTGGATGTTTACATTGCCCAGCGGGTAGCAGGTAGGTTTCAAGGAACACAGGGCACAGGCTGACTGCGGGAGGTCCCTGCCCTGCAGTGAGGGAGGAAGGACAACTGACAGGCAACTGGCAGTGTAAATGGGCCACTGCTTGGGTGGATGTCTTTGTTCACAGCTATAAGAATACAGGCTGTTGCTTTGAACTGGGAATGTGATCAGTATGGCCTATCAGTAGTATATTCTACAATCTTATAGGAATTGAGACAGAAATAATACCTTCTAGAAGTTCACTGAGAAGAATGGGAGAGAGTCTGAGAAACAAGATTTTGGCCAAAGAGATCCAGTCTCTGAGTTCTTGCTTCTGGAAGCAGCACATGGTCTTTCTGTGGTGCTATACCATCTCTCTGCTGGATGGTATAGCACTTCTTGCAAACACTGCAGAGCTCAGGATATTGAATAACTCATGCAGGTTCTCTTGAATCATTACTGTCTTAATTCAAAGGTTTCAGCTGTCCTCAGGTGTGGGTCTTAGAAAACTGTAACACCATATATACACTTTGATGTGGCAGTGCCATCCAAAGAGGAGGAAATTTTGTTTCCCAAGCTGCTTCCACTTCCTCACAAAAATTTTTTTTGGTTCCCAGTTGAGGACAGTGGCATGCACAATGCACTTTGTTACTGCTTGCAAGAGGGTGAGCTTTAAAGGGTCAGTAAGGCCTCTGCTGTAAACTGTATAAAACTGCCAAGAACATGGCTAGCTCATCCACTACAGTTCCATAGCAGAAATAATGAAAAAGAGCATTATTCCTATTAACCAGGAGAAGGTTCAGTGCCACACAGGCATGTGAGGGTCAGAAGCAGTAAGTACATCTTTGAGAACTGCATATGGGTGTAATGCTGTTTCTGATGGTGCTATGACAAGATGAAAAGAATGTTTTTAATTCAGCCTATTTATAGTGTACTGTTAGCAAAACATTTACATGTCGAACAGGGAAAAAAGCCACAAAAAAAAGCTACCCACATCCAGATGCTGATAATAATTTTGCCTTAGATAAAAGTGGCAGTCCCACAGTAACCCATCATTTTGTACTAACTGAGACAGAGGAGGAATGGAATCAAGGGGAGATGAAGAAGGAAGGTAGCATGGTCCAAGCAGAAAATCTTGCATGCATGTAGAGACAGACAAAGCCTACCTGTGGCAATTCTCTGGCTGTAACTGGTTATGTCTCATAATATTTTGTGGAAAAATGGTATGCAATGAACACCAGAAATAAGATCATGATAATTTCCAAGCAAGTCAACATAGACAAGAGCTGTCAGAAAATAAGCCTCACAGTGACAACAATAGAGAAAGGGATTTATGGAAGGTCATCAACAGTTTTCCAAAAACAGCCCAGCAAGTCCAACATGATCATGCAGCTGCTATTCTGTTTTACTCTGAATAGAATCTACACAGAGAGAGGACAGAGCATGAGAAGAGATACTAACATATTAACTAGCCGCTGCTTTAGCCAACTGATCCTTTCAGTTTTTTTTTAAATAAACTTTATAGACTTACTAATAAAGATTTTGGTATTTAGGAAGCAATGAAACAGCTGAAACGAAACTAAGCAACAGTGCAGACAGAAAAGTCACCAACTGGTAAGATATTAGATGATCATAGAAGGCTACAAAGAAATGAAGAACATCCCTGAAGCTGCTAAATTGTGGCCAATTCCTCTCCTAAATATGACAACATCCTCTAGAATTCCCCCAAACGGAATGAAATAAGTATTACCTTGAAACATGAGATGAGAATATGAGCTAAGACGGTTAGCTAGAAGAAAGTATTGTATTTAAATCTGCTCAGCTTCACAGAAGCATCCAAATTTCTGAAAGTTTATCTGAAACTCAAATTTCCCCCTAGTTATCGTGTTTACTATAGTAAGAAAATAAAAAGTTGTTTTGAAAAAGGGCTACTTACCAAGAAGTAGAAAAATCTTTAGTAAAGGTCTTGTTGAATATTATAAATTTTTTAAAAGAATAATATAAAATAATAAAACCAATTATCTCATGTTTGATTTAAATTTTAAATTTAATGACAGCACAGAGAAAAACACTAATGAATTATATTCACTTCTGTTATAAATGATCCATATGTGCTTTCTGTATTATTGAGCTTTCCAGAAAAAGGTTGGTCTTTTGCTAGCTATACATCACAGCTGCTTTCTCACATTTCTCAGAAAATAAACTTTGTACACTGACAGGTGAAGACTCAAGCATGTACCAGGCTGCCAAATTCAATCAGGCAGAACTATAAGCAGCCTCCCTCCAGGGCTGCTTCTTTGAATTAAAAGTTTGCAGAGGTCAACAACCTTTCTGCCCCAGGTTTTGTTGTAAGCTGAGGAGGTTTTATACCAGCCTGTCAGCCTACTCAACTGGAAGTTATTAGTGTTCTCTGCTACAAAAGAAACCTAACTCAAGTCTTAGACATTTTATAGGGTTAACAACTGTTGGGGAATCCCACAAATGAAATTAGCCAATGTGCAAACACACAAAAAAATTCTATCAATATCAATTCAAACCACTTAGAGATAGCTTAGAGATCTACTGAATTATAGCCCTCATTCTCAATGAAAACTCAAGTTTTCATACTGTATTGACATAAAGGATGTAGTTGGCATCTGGAGTAAAGTAGCTAAATTTTATATGAAGTAATTAAACAGAAAATTCACTTAGACTTTTAGCTGAGAGATAAAGCTACATTATTTAGTTTTTCCGCATTTTCATGAAGAGGTAGTTTTTACATATAGCAAGTTAAAGAGCATATTTCTTTCCTTTTAAAAATCTTTAGGAAGGAATAGTTTTTAAAAACCATTCTAGCTTTTTGGCAGGAGAGGGGGAGGAACCTCAAACATAATTTCTATAATATGTCAAGGACTACCTATATCTTCCCACACTAACCATTAACACCAATCAAGCATAAATGTGGAAAGGGAGAAGAGGCACCCGCTCTTTAGTTATGCTGAAATCCCTTTTGTGAATACAACCGCTGATACCACAGGTTAGAAACTGGGCCAAAAAAAGTTGTTCAAGCATGTAATTCCAAGGGAACTCAATTCAGATGTATGCAAAGTTTTCTAAATAGAGAAATAACTTTTTCAGTTCTTGTGAATTTGAGGAAAACAACAGCTCTGTTCACAGAGCACGCACATTAACTGTCATTCCAACTGTACTGCACATGACTGAGAATCAATTTTTCCTAGGAACAAAGTAGAGGACTGATACTTACACAACCTCCAGCAAGGATCTCTGCAGGCAGTGGAATGGAACCGTCTCTCTTAGTAAATTTATCTCTGACAAAATCGTTAACCTAATAAAGATACAATACATTACAAATTTTTTTTGTTATTTTTCCTCCTTATTATCATATATAAAGTATATTTGTAACCATATTTATTAGCGTACTTGTAAGTGGTCATCTTTCACACATTTTAGGAAATAAATCCTGTGTATGTTAACAAACAAAAGGAAGCCAGAAAACAAAAAAAAAGATACGTACAGTTAGCTTAATAGCCTTTTCTGGAGCAACACCTATCAGCTGTGGTAACAAGCCTATAGAAACAAAGACATCATAAGGCAACATTATCTTCCTAATACAGAAATTAGTATTTATTAGAGCTCTACAGAAATGCCTTTCTGCACATGGGATATCCTTTGAAGTGGCTTGCAGTTATGCATGTGAGGCTGCTAGAGCACTGCATGTTAAATGCATACCTATACACTTTTATATTAAGATTTCTGTTGAAACAGCAATGAAAAGGGTGCCCATAGCTGCCTTCCACAACCATGTGAAGCCTGATACTGTTGCTATACAGAAAAAGATAGGGGTAAGAAGGACCAAATATACACCTTGGATGTGTCTATTCAGATAAAAGGTGACTTGACTGGAGTTCTTCAGCCTCTTAATATAATTTTCCCATAACTCTTTCAATGAATTTTTTAATAGGAGGGTAATTCTGAGATATGCAAAAACATCAAACAATTTTTATCATTGCAGCACATTAAAAATAGTGACCTTTTCTTTTCAAAAGCATGTCTTACATGTCACCAAAGAATAATCTCTAAATGGTTTGATTCCTTCCCATTAAACACATAACTGAGTTATTTCACTACTCAGCTGGGTTTGAAAATAGACTTATTTTCAAAAAAGATTTGAATTAAAATACTCTGTTAAACATTTAAGCAGAACGGCATTTACACAGGCAAGCGCTGTTCTTTCCAGTCCTACTTAACAAGATAAAACAGCTATATTCTGTTTAACTCACATGCTAATATTATTTCACTAAATAATAACATATTCTAACATGTTCATTTATAAGTTGTTATGTAAGCTATTAAAATGGGGACATATGAATCTAGAACTAGGGAAAAAGTTGGATTGAAGAAATATTCAGTATAAATTCATTTGTTCTGTAAGTACAACACAGCACAGCATTTGCATTACTTCAACCATATAGATGTTATCCTGTGTTTATGAGACTGGTTTGGGACATGCAGAAGGTGACTATGATAAATTATCAAATTACTTCTACTTGACTCACTAACCTGAATTTTCTGGAGGTTACAGCCAGCTAAGGATATAGCGGATTTTTACTTGTTCAGTACAACATGGTAACACGAACTTAAAACTCTATTACTACTAAGTATTTTTATCCCATGAAGAGGAAGCATTAGTGGATGGAATGATTTTGAGAAGGCTCTTGCCTCTGGAAAATAGGCTACTATCAGAATGAACTGTCATTTGACAAACGCACATAAACCTTTCTAGGAACTAATAGATTTAAGAGAAAAATCAGTAGATGGCAGTCTTAACTTCCTAACATACAAGATTATAGCAGCATCTGTTCTTTTCAAATCTATTTTCTCCACAGTCATTTGGGCATATGCATAGACTACAAAACTTAAAGGCTTAATTTTCATGGTAGTGTTAATTTCTTAACATTATTCCATGGTTTAGGAATATTAGTTTGTTAGGGTGTTTGTCAATTAACTATCAAAAAATTGCATGCTAATTATATCCAATAATGTCACTAAAACTGTAATAATGTAGCTTTCCACTATTCTTTAAGTGAAAAGAATAATAGCTAAAAATTCATAAAGGATGTTCAGAATTTCCCAAACTACTCAGTCTGTATAATTTTTATACTACTTCCTTAAAAGGAAGCTCAGAGCAAATGTACCTAAAAAGAAGGAGCAGTGGCTAATATATGCAGCGTAGTGTTTTCTTCCAACACAGTACTTTCTGTGTGATTTACAGACTTACTATGCCGAGGAAAGGTAGTTATTAAATACAAAGAAAGGTTGACAATAACAAAAAGAAATGCTGCCCTCCCAGCTTGAATCTCTGATCTAGCATGAAAAGAAAATCAAGCTCTGCAGCGCCTACACTTTAAAAAACCAAAACTACTAGACAAAACACCACCAGACAATCCCCCCCCACTTCTGCCTTTTATGGGCTGCTAAGCACGCTGCACACACACATTGTGCAATCCAGAGAACTTGGAATTCTGCATGTTCTAGTGAGGGAGCCTAGAAAATACTTCATAACTAATTCAGGAGTTGGATGCCAGGATCTTAGTGTCATGGATTTCTTGACCAAAAAACAAGTTTTCCTTAAAAAATCTGAAGGACTTTTTCCAGCATGTATACAAATCTGCTTTCATAATTGTATGGTAAACAACTATATTGTACTGTTATATTAGAATACAATTAAGATAATCCAACTATGGCATATAAGAACCTAGGTACAGATCCACAGTCAGCTCCTTTCTTATAACGTAAATGTTTCTATACTTCCAGTTTAATATACTTCTGGAGACAATCTAACTCTATGAGTCCAACTCCTTAGTTACATGGTGACCATTAAGTGTAACATTTTCAAAAGAGCCACATGAACCTATTACACTATTAAACATTCTTAAAGACAATTATTTAAAAAAAAAAGTTCAACAAGATGACATTCTTTAAAACAAGCACATTTTTTCCTCAAATACAAAGCACTGTTTTTAACTCATCAATGGAATCATCTTTGATTTCACAGTGGTAGAAAACAAAACTAAAAATCACAGATGATCAGTTCCAGAAGCTTCTATGCAAAACTGTGTGGTTGGGGAAATAAAAGGAGGGGGAAAAAAAGAGTACTCTCAGTGATTAAGATGTGAATAAGAAATCATGAATTTTTAAATGCAATCATAAATGTAACTCAAGGAGTATATGCTTTTTGAAAGATACAGCAACAGAAAAGGAAAGTGATTTATCAATGAGACATAACTCACATAGGTTGCATCTATTTCACTGGCATTTTTACCAACATATTCCTCCCTCTGTTCACTTGTATTGAAAACTCTTGTGAGATTACTAAAAACTCTTAGTCAGAATCCACAGAATTTTAAATGCAAAAAGTTCTCAGATATTGTCTTTAAAGTAAATTGATGCTGACCAATGTCTTCCCGAACAGAACACATTGCAGTGCAGAAAAAACAAGCTGTGACCGTCAGAGAAGTGAATGACTTTGGTCCAACAAGAAAAAAAAGTGTGCAGGTTAACAAACACTTTACTGTTCCTTATGAAAATTGTGTTCTTCATTAAGTTATGTTAAATGACAATGAAGAATAGAGAATTCAATTAAATATAATTTTCAGAGGTCTGACTAGCATGTACCTATTATGTATGTCATCTTACTGATGTGAAAAAAACCCTTTCACACCATGCTACTAAGCTAAAACAAGAGCTAAGATAGCTTTTTATTTAACTGATAAAACTGATAAAAAGTTGCTTCAACTTTTTAACCTGTAGTTTAGAGGAGTTCTTTTCTTTTTTCAAATTACAACTTTTATAAGTTCCATTTTGTATGCTTTAAAGTAAAACAGAACAACATAATACAATAATAGGCTGCAATTGCTTGTTCACAGGATAAACTCATAAAGCAAGTCCCACTGCTTGCAGAAGTACAAGGCACAAAATTCTGACATCCTGTTTAACAGTAACATTTCAAAATGACTGTCTCATAGTTTTGTCCTCTCTTCAATAAACATTTTTGCATTAAGGTGGGTCTTCATTCCTTAGAGGCTAATCTGTTCCTGATGTTTGCCTCCAGTCTAAAGTCACAATCCTTGATTTGTGAGATAACAATCATGCCCACAACACTAATATCACAGAATTTAGGACTTTAAACAATATAAGAAACAAGGAACAAAGCAGTAACAAAGCAAAAAAAAAGGCCTAGTTCATCCCAGCAATTTTTTACAATGAACAGTGCTCAAGGAAAAATAATTATTCAGCTATGTGAAACAGAAGCAAAGTCATACATGGCATCAAGTTTCCTAGTTTTCCCATATGAGACTAGCTTTTGAAGTATTAAAAAAAAAGAAAGAAAATCCCTGACTTACGTACTTTATTCACTTACCTCTGTAAAGACCAAAAAAGCCTTCAAAACGCAAAACTTTTTTAAAGCAGTCAAAGCTGTTTTTATACATCAACTCTCCTACAACTGCACCAGAGGAGCGTTGATTCTGCATACGAGTCTTCACCAGGTCTATGGGGTATACTGCAGTAGCACCAACAGCTATAAGAAAGCACTTGGAGTATTAGTTCTGCAATATCTATGATGGTGTAGTATATAATCATTATTATGATTTTCTACAACATTTACTTAAACACTATTTAGAATACATAAGATGATAAGATCTCTCATGGGTTGGAAGTAAGAACAATCCTGGAGATCTAGAAAAAAGTCTCAAGGAGAATGGATTAGTCTATTACGTAAAATGTGGTATGTAGATCAAAGGAAACCAATCCAAAAAACAAGCAATCAGAATTACCAGCAAGGAAATTTATAACTGCAGTGAGCAGAGTTTCAGAGGAAGGAGAGGGATACTAGAACAGAAGGGATAAAGGAAGAGAGGGAATGGAACCACCAAAAGTGGTACCACCTGACAATTCTTCACATGTATGAGTAAGAAAAGCACCTCAGATGATCTCAAGTAGTCTAGCAAGGTATTGTTACACTAACCCAGGCTTGAAAAAAAAAACCCAATATATCACTCACCTCCAGCAATTGAGCCCAAAGTGAACCTGTAAGCTGACTCAGCTACCTGGAGCCAGATAGGCCTGCCTACCTCTCCAAAAGATTGCTGTGTGGGGAAAAGGAAAAAAATAAATGCTTGGAAAACTGCACGGGAAAAATGAAGATGCCTATGAATTGGCTTTTTTAATGTTACAGAAAGAATCTGATAAAAATGGGTAGCTTTATGTTAAGGAAGAAAAAAAATGGAAAAGACTGTATAACTAATGGATGAAGCATATTTCTCAAATATAATTCCCATAAAACATTCTTCCTTCCAAATTCCTTGTTTAACCAAAACAATTATGTTTAAGGTAAAGTATACACACACAAACACAGATCAACTTTGCTACTTTCCATTTTGTTGCCTTTAATTTGTAAGGCACAGAACCCCTTTTGGCTCCAACAAAATTTTATACCTGAAGTGGAATTCAGAATCTCACTGGTAGCATCTGTCAACACACTGCATATTTTAAGATCACATACACATTAATACACGGCATAAACATGACGTTAAATACCTTCAAAACAAGGAAAAAAGTCAATTACTCCTCAAACTATTCTCCACAAGACCTTCGCAGAAGGTTGATAATTTACAGACCCAGTGATGACCTCACTCACTTCCATCACATACACTAGTCTTAGAGTTTTAAATAAATACAAGCCTGCATGGAAAATATTTGCAGAGACTCATAATCATACTATTAGATGAAGTTATTAGATACAAGGTAACTGATAAAAAAGATGTGAGTCTTCACAGACTTGCACTGAAAAGTATGCAAAATGGGCCAAATTCTCTTCCAAACATAAATAAGGGAACTAGAGAAGAACTTCTACTGTACACAATAGCTTGTCTGTGGTTATATAAATGGCCAAAGTATTAATTGCTGAAGCGCATATTGAAGCAGATCTCCCAACCATGAACATCTTTTTTTCTTAAAAGCAACTTAGCAGATGCAATCCTAACAGCACAGCTGGAATTTATATAGACCTCAGAATGTTACAGAAAAGCAGTGCTCTGGTGCATATTATAAATATTCCACAAGGATTCTTACAGCTAACTCACCAAAGCTACTTCAGTTATGTTCAGCTTATTGAAGTTCTTGAAAGTGAAATATGCATAGTAAGACAGCACATACCTCACCATAAGCAACGCTATTTGTACAGATATCATACTGGATACGCACAAACTGGCTACTACTGTACACTCTCACGCTGTATGTACACCATGCAGGACAAAGGCCTAAGAGATTAAGATGTGGGATCACTACTTAGAAAAACACAAATTATATTTTTACACAGTTTTTCCACAGCATAGAAGGATTAGGACACAGCTACCATCCTTTCCTTCCATGAGACATTTTCCTTCCCCAGCAATACAGCTTACCAGAAAAGAATAGAAAAATTCTCAATAGAACCAAAATCATAAACTGTGCATATGCAACAGTTTCTTTAAAAAAGAATAGGTCAATTGTATTACCTTTATAAGCAATGAGAAACACTTAATCTGAAGAATTTCCCCACTATTCTTAAAACATTAGATTTTCCAGATTAAAAAAAACACAATAAAAACAAAAAAGACACAAAAATAAATTCCAAAATGCAAAGTTATCTCTTTTGATTCATAAAAATAAAACACATACGTAATAACAATGCCCCAAAAGACTTAGAAACAGGACTGGTTCTTCATTTCACAAAAATTTTATCCTATTTTAGCACACCTGTTTCATTTTAGCTTTTTAAGCTATTCATTTTCTTCTAAGCTCCACAGAGCTCTCATCAAAATCAGAGCATTACATTCAGACATAAATCCTAATGAATACGTCACCGGATGTTAGAACTCAAATTCTTTGTGAAGGAAATGTCACTTTTATATTATTAAATAAGTGTTCACAAAGTTTGCAGTTTACTTGCGCGTTCAGATGGATATGTAAATGAATATAATTAATGCTATAGCTTTCAAATCATGAATATTTATAAACAGAAAATTACTGTAGCTGTCATCCCCATGGTATACTCAGCTGCTAGGCTTTAAGAAAATCTTACACAATGAAAAAATTGACAATAAAGTAAACATGGTTGAAAGCAGACTGATTTCCATTTCTACCAAGTCTACAAAGACAGTCTGAGTTTATGTTAAAATTTAGATTTTCCTTTAAGAAGGGATTTTAAAATTATATAAAAATGATTACAGAGCTGTTTTCATTTTCCAGGGACAGCTGGACCTCACAGGAATGATATTCTCACTTTCACAATAGCATATCTTTCATTGCATCAATACAGTTAAATAAGATAATGCAAGTTTCACTTAGGATAAGGTCCAGCACAGGACTGTTCCTTATGAAACAAAGAAAATGAAATGACTTTACTTTCTGATGTGCATTTTTAACACAGAACATAGAATTGGTTGAGAGCAGAAAGTATTACTCCAAGAGTGTGAAGAGTATATGTTCTACGCGAATGATGAGCGAATTTTTTTTTCAATGAGCTCATTTATAGCAATGTCAAGGTACAAACTGCAGTGTAAAACAAAGTGTAAAACAAAACAGATTAGCATTATGTCTCCTAACAGTCTACTCAGAAAGGTGAGTGAGAGCCACAAAGACACTAATTAAAACCAAAGTTGGCACTTTGGAATACAATTAAGAAATATTGTCAGAAATATTTCTCATTAAACTGGATAAATGCTGTATCCACATTCCTGCACTAATCCATGCCATCCTTCTTGTCTTCTGGAATCCATAGAAAAACTGTTACCACTAAGTAGGTTTTGGATGTGTATTTCATTAGCTCAGATGTGTCTAATCCCCTAAGGACAACAGAACAGGAACATTAAGAACAGGCTGGACACTGTTTCAGAGCAATTTGTTTGAAAGACAACTGAATGACCAAATCCATATGTCATAAAGAGTAATCAATATACATGCAAAATCCCACATAGCTTGTAAGACCATAATGCAATTAGGCATTCTTTTGAAGGCTTGCAATAATCTGTATAGGACAATTATTCAACCATTGCAGCTGAACTAATTGAAGATTTCCCTGTCTCTGACACATATCATGGAATTTTTTAGTGGATACAACTACTTAAAGGAATCTCTTTGTAACACACATACAAAGTGAGCTGAGAAATAGAGGATTTTATACACACAAACTTTCATTTGCAGATAGACTCCTGGACTCCCTCATCCATTGGCAAATACAGGCCATTCACATGGCAAACTAGGCACAGGTGCTTTTTTCACTGCACTGCCTCCTTCATCTCAGAACATCTGACAGCAGCACTACCTGTCACTGCCATCACCAGAGTAGAGGACCTGAATTTCACCTTTCCCAGATGAAGCCTTTGGACTTTGCCTAGTGAAGGGAGACAGTGTAGCTTGCAGCGGCTGACCAAGTTACTACTGCCAGCTGTCTGTCCTGCCCCAACAAGCCATTGGGAATCAGTTGCTGAATGACTGCCATATGCCAGCAGAATATTAATACCAGTCATCACCAACTTCAGTTTGCCGTAAATGCTGAACTACCAGATGCAGCAGCTCAGCAGTTGATTCATAAGAAGCTCAGCTGTCTTTGTACCAAAGGCAGTGGGGGCAGCCAGGAGCAGCAGCCAGCCTAAACAAGGCTATGCCCACTTGGGAATCAGAGCCCTTGGATGTCTTGATAGACACCCCATAAGTTCCTGAAATAGATGGAGAGAGAGACAATTGGAATAATTTAGACATTGTAAGAAAATGTGAACCTTCAGAAAGAAAAATTATACTTCTCTACTGAGTACACAGAGATATACTTAGTCAGAACTATCAATCATGGATGGAATATGCTCATACAAGAGCTAAAGAATTAGGCATCCTACTTCTTCTCTTCATATATTATAGGGAGAAATGGGATATGGAGACATCCTTGGAGCAAAAAGTTTTGGTTCAGATGAACATCAGTTTTACCGTATTTTCTTGTAAAGTTTACTTGAGGACGTACAGCTCTACATGAAATTGCACTTTCTTATAAAGCTCTAAGAGTAAAAATAGATAAGATTGTGCAACAGCAACATTTAAGATCAGATCCTACATTTTTTTCTTTGTTTTTCATAATATATAACAATGTGCAACTGGCCCACTTATATTATGATTGTGCAACCATGTAATTCACCAAGTACATATGCCTTCCTTTCTGAATCTGCTACATAATGGTTTCAAGGATTGTCTTGACTGCATTATTAGCTTTACATTATTAACACTCAAGTTAATCCCCCTTGAGTTACTCTAGTGACAGCAGTCATCTACAAAAAGCTGCAGAAAAGACTATTTTCATAGAATATATCCAGAATAGAGTAGAACAGAATTATTTCTATTAGCAGCCTAGCATAAGAGATTTCCCATCATGTTGCTACTATCAATATCAGCATTACTTGAGGTTGAACTTCAGATCAAGTTTAAGGTAAAATTTAAATTACAGCTTAACTAGTATTAGACAGATCTGCTTGCAAAGGGAAACCTCTCAAATTATATGTTGAACTAAAAATACAGTGGAGACCCCCCAAAATTTAGACTTATTTTTAATACAAACTTGTAAGCTATACTGCTGAGAAGTGGGCACTACAGTACCAGGTCACTGTGGTGGAAACTCTAAACAGAAGCTGAACCCTTGCATAAAGTTTGGTCCTACATCTTTAGTTCTGGCAGTGGTAAAAATAACCAAAGCGTGAAACAAATCTACATTCAAAAGTCTACTGGACAGCCTGGGGCTCTTTTGCTATACTATACAACTGCACATTTAATAAGGAAGTTGTGATAAAGGCAAAGCTAGCAAATCTGAATATAAAGGTCTGGTGAAACAGAGGGTTAACAATGTACTCTTGTATTTTCCATCCTCTAATTCTATTTTTTTCATTAATCACAATAAAGTTGAATTCTCTTGCTACTGTGTAGGTCACATAGCCAACAAATACAGTAAAATTCAATAATCATTTTAGATAAATGGCTAAGCCAATCATTTCACTCCATTTTTCAAGAAAGAAAATATTTACAAGCCTTGCATTTAATACTCGTATTTTTTACTACCTAATATTAATTTTATTATTATGGGGTTAGATTATTTAGTGAAGTGAAAGGCTTTTCAGGAATGAACAAAAGTACTGACAGTAGAACCAAGTACCTATACATTCTTTTATGTGAGCATGCCATCCTTCAGTGTGGCACCTACCATCCTAGTTAGAAACATACTCAGTACTGTGTCCTAATTCTATCCTTCTTGCAACACATATAGCATATATGGAAGTCTGCTAGGATTCACATGCTACAAATCTGTTTAAAGTCTATTCTTTTTACTTTTCATATGCAAGTACACATAAGCATTCACTTAACTTCAGAAATGTTATTGTATATACCACTCCCACCTACCTGCCTCTGCAGTTCTGCCAAGTTGTAAGGTAATGCACCTTCAGCCAGTGGTGCTATTCTCTCAATATCTGCCAAAGTTAAGCGCCTTCACACAAGGCCAAGGAAAACAAATTACAGTTAGATAAAATATCAAGCACATTCAATAAAGTATTCCTGGCCACACTCTACAGAATACATCCTAATTTTAAAAAACATCCATCATATTTATATGTATTTCTAAGAATTCTGCTGTACTGCAATGAAGAATCCTTAGAATTAGAAGCACGTTCTCTTCTCGTTGTTCTCAAATGGAAGTAAAAGGAGCTGGGATTATTCAGAAGTGAATTCTTGTTTACCAGTAATAAAGGACATAATTCACAAACGAAACAATTTTTAGGTATCTTCCTCCCACCCCAGCATTTCACATGCAAACATGTACTCAGAACATCATCAATACTTAAAGCTAATACTACCAGTGTATTCTAGCCTTTTGGGACTACAGTTACATATACTGCTATTTTATATGCTGTATTTATGACAGGTAGTAACTGTGCTTGATGTACAAAATTCACTCATAAAATACATGCATGTACCAAACAGTTTACATTGAATAAATTATTGTAATAAAATACAGCAGAATGCAAAATAAAAATAAAACTTAAAAATAAAAAGATAAAAATTAATAGTTTTCACACTGAAAACACCAATATAATGATCACAAAATTATAGAATTACTGATTATAAATTACCCAGTAACACTGTATAAGTCTGCAAGTTGGTAGAGAATATCTATTTCCAGTGGTGTAACTTGTCCAAATCGAATTGCAGAATGGGTAAATTCCTCTGGATTTGAAAGGGAAAGAGAAATAAAGCAATTGGGTTATTTATCAAATTTCCTCTTTAAATGCTCACAAGTAACTTTAATACCATAAAAATGAGATCTATCACCACAAAGCAAAATCCAAATGCAAAGGAAAAAGGCACATTTAGGAGAAAATCCTTCTTGGAACCAGCCTTTGAAACTCAAGCAAGTTTGATTCCACAACTCTCAATTACGCTAAGAAATCATCATCAAAGTCAACAAAAATCCTCATATTAGCAAGATTAATAAAACCACACCCACAATTTGTGATTCTTGTTTCTGAAGTTCTGCAAAACAAATGGATGGTTAATTACAGCTTTAAGGGCAACTGACTCATCTATTGCCATCATGTCACTGTTTCTTTCTTCCCTAGTTCTCAGTGACCCCAAGCTTAGCTGTTCATCTAGCCAAACTACCGCCATGTTCCTGACATAAACGGCAAGCTACAGTAAACAAGTTTGAACAGAGAATATGTAGTAGCTTTTTCATCACACAAATCCAAGCAAGATCTATTTATGCATCTGCACCAAAAAAAAAAAAAAAAAAAAAAAGTTAGGCAATATGTTAGCACAGTTTGGAGATCAGGACAGGCATTTTATGCATTCTTTTAGGATTCCTTTAGGGACAAAAGATATGCAGAGCATACAAACATAAACCAAAGAAGTAAAAAAAAAGGAGCTTGGCACACTTTTTACCCACACTTGGCCTTCGCTGGTTCCATCCATACAGGTAATAAAATCTGTCATAAAATGGCTACAAAAGCAATCTGCTCATGCCTGTGGCCAGACTGAACTATGGCCACCTTTCATATGTACAGTAATTAACTATGTCCAATATACAGACATAAATTTTACATTAAAACAGTCAGGCCAATAAACTATAAAAAGTTATAAATTATTAGCCTTTTTTGAAAAAGATTTAATCATGGATAAAAGTAACTAGACCTAAAACATCATGGAGATTACTGATGATTGATTTTCAAACTTAACCCATTCTATCACATTCCCCAGCTACTTATTCTCTCTAAGCAACCATTAATCCCCTTCAAGGAGTGGTAAAATCCTGAATAATACACTATTTTGAAGATATCCATTCAAACTAATAACAACAAGAAGGCTCCTGCCAGAATCCCAATTCTTCTCTTTAATGAACTAGCTGAAAATCATTACTAGCCTGTGAGGATAGAAATCACCCTTTAAACACTTCCGTAATAGGGCTAACCTTGCATACTACTGCAGGCTCTGATTTGCCTTAACCCATATGCAACATCAGATTACAAATTGGACAGAACTGAAAAAATGAGTAAAATGTAGGAAATATGCTTTACCTTTTGTAACTTCAACATCTTTCCTTGTACCTGCTATATTACTGTATATCTTCCTAACAAGATCCAGGTTATTCAACAGGGCATTAAATGCATTGAAATAGGAGAAGCTGACCTGATGTGAAACAGTTCCACCAGCCACCTTAAAAAATTAAATGAATGCAGTTAAGTGCCTTAAGCCCTTTGGCAACAGCTCATTACAAATTACAGGAACATCCATTTGGGCAAATTATGAAAGAATTAAAGATATACTTCTATTCTAGTAATTTCAAGCTATTTTTAAGCTTTTTTTAATAGAAACACGAGGGAAGGATTATTAGAAAGGATACTGTTTCCTTGTGGGTAAAAATTCAACGTTGGGAAACAACCAGGAAATCATATAATTAGGCTATTTTTCAGTTTATCTGATACACACTAAATATGCCATTGAATATTATTATAATAGACAAATGCATGTAAACACTACTTTAGATAAAGACACTGACTTTTTCCATTGCATATAGCAAGAATTTTTTATTTCAAAGTCTAAAGTTAATATTTAATGGAAATCTTTGACAAGATACCGTATTATTAGGCAAGTTAGGCAAGGCAAGATCTGTAGGTAAAGTAATAACATAAAAGTTATAAAGTAAAAGTATATTCTAAAAAATAGTATATAAAAAGTAAAAGTTTATAAAAGTATAAAATAACAATTTTTATGTTATTACTTTACCTACAGGTTTTGTCAGACTATCACAGCTGTAACTATAGTCCCTCTAGAACCTACATTCTGATTTTCCAAACTCTTATTCCAAATAGAAATGAACGTAAGTGCATACGCAAGAACAAAACTGTAAGTAGTCTCCTCCTTCTGAGATTTGTCATATATCAAAACCTAAAAATCAGATACTTTTGGCCAAAATAAGTATTCTTTCTGTGCAAAGTATAGTTTGCCCTGCTTTAGTGCAAAGTACAGCAAATAAACTCAGACTGCTTCCGATGGCATGGTTACCATGTAAAAAAGGCTGCCAAACTTTTCCACTACTGCAGCTAAGCAGTGCTGCCATGTTTCACCCTGTCCACTCTATTACGAAGGTGGTAACCTCTAGCACAAAGGCAGTAATAAACAGGTGGGAGAAGATGAAGTGGGAGAGCAGCAGTAACAACTTTAAAAATTACAGCTATTAAACAAATTTGATTTTAAACCCTTAACTTAAGGCACTTTTCTTCACACTTACTGAAGCTAAATTTTCTTCCACAAATGGAGTTAGCATATGTGAGCGAAGGGTAACCATGATGTCACTGAAGTCCAGCCCAGTAATCATACCACTTTTACTTTTGTCCTTCAATGCAAAGGCTTGTCTCGCATGTTCTGACTGCAGCTCCTAGAAGGAAATATTCAGAAACAGCAAATTAGAGCCAAATTCCCTAACCTACTGTTCACAAAACTCCCATTAATTTCAGATTCTTACAGCATGCCTGAATTTGTCTGTGTGACCACCACAACACCACTGTAGTTTAAACTTAAAGGCCAGCCAAACTAAGGCAAGAAGCCTGCATACTGATTCCATCCACAGATGCACTCCTCTGTAAAAGAAAAGCCCCTATTCAACTGTAAATAAATATTATCTTTCACAAACTGATTTGAGAAATAAACTTCATGTATCAGGATCCTATGTCCTGCCTACTATAATTTACTACATAAATATTTAACTGCTAGGGAAACTATTGATCCTAAAGACTCAAAGTGAGCTGACCTCTTACATATCCAAGATTAAATATGATTGGGATAGTATAAATTAACTCATTAAAAGTCATACTTGAAAATAAACAGGAAGACAGTGAAAATTATGTAATATAGATGTAGACTGCTCCCAACAGGTATCTCCTGTATTGACAGAAATGGTCATTCATTTCATGCAATTTAAAACTCCTTTGCAATCTGTAACAAAAATGTTATATAAAGCATACTGCAGCAACGTAACCTCAAGATAATAATGATGCAATGATTATTAAATTCTATGTCTAGAAAAGGTTGTTTCCTTCTATTCAAGCAAACAATAAAGCACATTCAGCTGTCATCCAGATTTGTGGAAGCAGCTAAAATAATAGCCATGTTATCAGCTTATATCACCTCTACACTAATTGCTGAAGTCTTGCAACCTTAGTGTTTTCTAGATCAAGTTGCAATAAGCCTGCTCTGATCCAAGCCTTAAACCGCACAGGACAATGTTAGACGAAATAAACAAAACAATCACATCTAAAAGGAGGGACAACAACAGCCAACTCATGTACATATTGAAAATACCACAGTCCATGATACCTTTCCATACTAAGGGTCTTGTTTATTATATGATAAGCATAAAACATTACTGTATCCTAAGCAACAACATCCTTGGAGCAGTAAACATAAAATCAAAACAGACATTTATCACTTTGCTCTGAGCTAAAAGATGCTTCTCACTAGCAATCTGTCTTCTGCACTAGAATCCCCAGTTTGTGCCTGAGATGGCTTACAATAAGTAGTATCAAAGTCGAGACACAGTTTCTTGCTTGAAAGTAACATCAAGGTATACTGCAGCCTTAAAAGACTATATCAAACTCTAGTATCTCCATTTACAATAAAGAGTTCAGACCCTACCTAATTAGACATGTTTTTCTAGGATCTGATGTGTATCTACTTTTATCCTGGATAATAATTACAGATGATATCAAAGCATATCTACCACTCCTTACTCTTAAATCGTGTGTCCAAAATTATTTTGTATCAAAGGTCAGCTTTAGAAGTACATCATCTGTTTTTCTTCAGGCCTACTAGGCAGAAAACTAAAAGAAAAGTAACATCATGAGGTGATCACTGCACATTAATTTACTGAATTCAGTGCAATTACCTACACAAGTTTGCAAATTCCTTTCTCCTGAATTATAATGTGTATTTCTCTTATTTTCCTCTTCCTCCATCCTTTGTAAGTGCTGTCTTCCTTTACTTCCTTCTAGTGCAATGATCAATTGCATAATATGTTTCAATTGTAGCTTTTTGGCTTAGCACAAAGTCCAGTTCTAGGAGTGAGTTCCGTTAAAGCCTGATCCCTAGAGGGTGCTTCAGCAACATCTCAGAAAAGCAGATAAGTCTCCTGCAAAGTTGGCTGTTTTAAGACCAAACTCCCAACACAAATGTAGTAGCATGCATGACAACTAGTGAGAAAAAAAAAACAGGGCAAGTATTAAGATAACCTTTACAGAATTAAAGAAATGTTAAACAATTTAATAAATTTCCATGGGAGGCTATATGATAAAAAACAACTGGTTATATTAAGGATGTAATATTAAGGATGTAACCTCTGATTGGGGTTAGTTTTGCTATTAAATTCCTCTGAGAGAAGCAGCAGACCCTCAATCCAATTTAACAACAATCAGTAAAAGGGTTAATTTCATAAACAATATATTTAATCCTATCCTTTTTATAGGATTCAAGTTAAAGCAAAATTCATACACACTGCTTAGAGAACCAGCATGGAGAAATAACAGTTCATCATAACTTTCAGTATCAGTAGATAATCCATATCAGATAATGATTATCATTATCAGAAAAAGCTCAAAATTTGTAATAGCATTAGTACGTTAGACACAAATTTGCATTTCAATTGTACTTCAAAAGAAAGTTAATAACTGACCTGAAGAAACTGAGTGAACTCTGAATAGTTAAGATGCTTCTTCCTGTTATGTCCAAAATGCATTCGAATGAATTCACAGTCCCAGTTGAAGGGGATTTGAAGATGAATAGTAGTTTGTTCAAATATTTCTTTGACATTTGCTGTGGAGGAGGGAAAAACAAGAAGTGAGCTTTGCAGTACAGTAATTCTACAAACATTCCAGGCAGGATACAGACAAATGAAGTTTTAAGCAGCTGTTTAAGAAGTGTTTTAGTTTGTTAAAAATAATTGCCAACTGAGCCTTTACAGACCTGTATAAGAATACATTTGCTACAGAACATGATACTTTCTGCATTACTGCATAAAGCCTTGGAGTGTTTTATTTAGTTTTAATTAAGAAGCAATTTCCCTTGTGCATGACAAATAAGAGCTATTTTGCATTCTGATATAAAAATCAATAGTGGTTCTCTGTCTCTGCCAGGAGTCAAATTAAGCCCCTTATCAAGGGCACGAATACCTGCATTACAATCTCATGCAATATTTGTCATACTAAGTATGGTTTGATTGAAACTTGATTATTACAATCACACTGTCTGAATATGTCTATTGAAGATAGGTATAAGAAATGCCATCTAAAACATATCATTAACTCAGCAGAAAGCACCTTATTAAAAGCTTTTGATAAGGCCCTAGCACAAAAATCAAATCCTATAAAACATAATTGGTAGTCTCAGTTATTAAAATGTTTTAAGATAAGTGAAGATAGAGATGTCCTCTTTTAAACAAGGAAAAGAAAAAACCTGTCATTTCCGAATATGGAATTCTCTGTATGTATACCGTGCAATAGGAATCTCAATGCCTAAAGCATTATCTGAAGTCAGTCAAAAGCCTCATCTGAAAAAAAAAGCATGCTTTATTCATATACAACATTGCCGCTCTGTAAAACAAACCCATTATTTTGTGCAGATTATCTGACCAAATATACAATATAAACTGGACGTCTACCCATACCACATGAACACTTTTCAAAATCTACCTCCAAGTACCAGAATTGATTTTAATGTTTAATCAACTAATCTAGAACCTGCCAATCAAAATAAAGTGTGGCACATAGAGAAGAACTTTACTGTCTTTTGATATTCCCATCATGGACTGTTTATTTGGAGTAAATGTGTTGCTTTCTCTATGTTAAAGGACTACTTGATTCATTCATCCTTTCAAATCTAAAGCTATTCTAGTAGTGAACAAGTTACTATATGGTTTTATAAGTTTCAGTGAGAAAAGGATGGAAAATCTTTAGAAGAAATCAGTCTCAGATTAGGAACATACAAAGCAGTATTCCTTGGCTAAATCACCTGCTTCACAGAAGATTTGAGATTACATATTTAAAAGACAGACTGTCCTGGTAAGTGATTTAACTGTAACTTAGCCCTTACTTAAAGGTCAAACACAGACAATAGTGAAACAACTGCAATTTAAATCATAGTTTCCACTGCAAGGGAGGCTAAAGGAAGTGTTCAGGTAAGCGGGAAGCTTAAAAAAACCTAAAGCGACTACTTGTAATTGTCCGCTCTTAGCTATTTATTGACATCAACGTAGAAGGTGTCAATGTTCTGAGGGTTAAGAAAATGAAAAAGATAAATCACCAAATACATAGTGCTAAACTATTTTATTTCACCATAATTTCTTTGAAAGCTTTGTCTGTAGTACATTTATTCATCATCGCTAGAGGCTAAGGAACCAGGAGAGGTAAATATAAATCCCCTACGTACCGTGGATTCACTGCAGGTTCTTACGAAGCTACCTAGAGTCTTTATATACTACAAATACAAACAGATCAAGGCAGCCTACTGCTGAGCTCCCAAAATGGCACTAAATTGTAAATGGAACAGAAGACAGGCCTGCTTAATTGGATCTATTGGCCTGGCTACTAACGTATAAACAGGGTGAAAACTAGTGACTACTTCCACACCTGTAAAACTGACTTCTGTAAAGCACTGAATTCTTCTAATGAAAACTTAGGCAAGAATATGCTGAAGCAGACAGGAAATTACAATTGCTTTCAACTCTTTCCAGTGCTTGTCTCAGAATATTAAAGAAGGGTTAAAAAAAAGTCTTACTTTTTTCTTATATGAAAATATTTTTTTCCAAATTAAGGTCTGCTCCAAAAGTGCTCAAATAGTCCAATCTTCCACTGATTTTTAATGAGACTTAAACCACTGGCCTTTTCATAACTCTCATTCAAGCATTTCATTGTATACCACTTACAACTGAGAATTAGTTTCCCACACTATTGATTTTCCTTCTTGAAGCAAGGATTTACAACTAGTCATCAACATGTCATGAATGAAGGTATTTCAGCGCATAAAAATAATACTGGCACATAAATTAATAAATTTATATTCAATATATATTGGCCCTTGAAGAGCACAGTATGTGGCTGAATAGGTTTAAAAGATGCTATCCAAATTAGCCTGTTGCTTCTCCGAAATTTCAGACACCTTAAACATTTTTCTTCTGTAAGATAATTAGGCAATCACTGACACGGGATTCTCAAACATCCCTCGATATGCCCTAGAAATTATTACTCCTACCCCGGAGTAGCAATACTTTCTTCACGATATATCAAGAATACCATTTTTAATCCAATTTTGTTGGCTTTTCGCTTATATCAAAGGAAATAGCCATCCCCACAACCAACAACTCAGTGATTAGAAAAGCTGCAAAGGGACAAGCACATTTCAGAGATTATACATAATGTGCTCATCACCTGCACTTTCACCACACTGAATTATGAGCAAATGTCTTATTTTTAATTTATTTTTTCCACAGCACAAGCAAAGAACTGACAACACAGAAAATAGGCAACATTAAGGTACAGATGCTCCTCTTTTTTTCTCAGTCAAAAACAAGTAATACTGCTAAATTAAGATAGTTACAAGTAGTTCAAATTTCCAACAGAGTTATTCTGCAGGTGGCAAACAGTAAATTATTTTTAAACCCTTTCACTTTAGTACGACTTTTTACAGAATGCATTCACTGTCCCTGTCGATACGTATTACTCATTTACTAATGTCCTTTCGTACTCTTTGCTCACCTTTCTGCAGTGGAATTCTTTCCTACTGAGCTGGTACTTTCTTTCCAGGCTTACAATTCATTTTCTTCTCTGATAGGCATACAAGTCAGCAGCCTGATGACATACTCAACTTACCATCAGCCCCAGCAACAATAAGCCACTACTCTAGTGCACTAGCACATTACCTCCAAGGTGACACACATTCTCTCCAGATCACTTCAGAATTTCCCCACCCAGTCATTTTAAACAAATTATAGCTGCCTGGAGCAGCTACCTGCAGGCATCATACACAGGACTCTGGATCAGCCTCCATCAAACACTGTTACCTATCAGGCTCAAAAAAATAATGTAAGAAAAACAAAGCTTTTAGGCAACACTGAATTTCAGAAGAGGAAGAAGAATATTTTAAATTATAAACACTGAGATCTTCTGTTGATCAGTTTGAGATAAAGACTGTAACAGAACACCAACACATCTGAGCAGTGCTTTACCCTGCAGAACTGTTGTGCACAATGATAGCATCATTATCAAATCCTTTTATTCAATGACACTCAACAATTTGTATTTTTTAAATAAGGTGCTTTATTTTGAAAAACTGTTAATTAAAATTAAAGTTGCCTCTGTAGTTCTAAGCAGCTGCAGCAATGCCAGTCTACCAACACGTGCTTTTCACTAGTCATGAGGGCCAATCAAGCTGAAAGGTATGAACTGAGGTAGAACAGAAATGAGCACAGTGCTTGTCATGTTCTAGTTACAACTAATATCACTCCATCATCATAACTGACATGGAAAATTTCATGTTAGAGCACAGATTTTCATTTAGCCTGCAAATTTTAGGCATTGCTTGAACTTTTAGGAGCAACATACCCAAGAACTACACTATTCTATTGCACACGCAGAGTGAAAAGAGAAAAATATCTATTCTGAAACATCATTCTCCTGTATAACTTTCAAATCACATTTTGTATTAATTATATTTAACCAAAAATCAAAATGATTTATTTTTCCAATGATTTTTTTCCAATACATCAGTCAATGAAGAGCCAGAACAGTTTAACTGATACTGGCATGAATTTCAGTATCTGAAATGTTAAAATTCTTGAGTTTTGACAGTTTAAGCTTTTAACTGAATCCACAGAGAACACTGCTAGAGCTTACACTCTTTGAAAAAAAACCATTTTTGGTCCATGGTGGGAATGAGCTCAGTACCTCAGGTAAGCCTTGAGGTAGTAACTATTATTTATTTTGATTTATAATCTCCCAAAGAAACACAGTTGAAATCCCAGACAATTCCTGTGCCATTAGTCTCTTCAAAGAGTTTGCCATTCCCTCTCCTCAGTCATGGAACCTCAGTCATGCTTGTTAGACACAAAAAAATAAATGTGACAGTTTTAGGTCCTAGCATAAGTATGCTAGTAGTTTGCTGTTTAAGAAGGTGGTTTTTTATCTGTCTACTCAGTCATCTACGGTCCCATCCGCACACATTTCAGTCTTACATACCTAATGCATTTTAATGTATTCTATATTTTTCACTACATCTGCTAACAGCAAATTTCATACATTTTCACTTGCAAAATTTTAAAAAAATCACTGTTAAAAGCAAAAAGACTTTTGCTTTTTTTAATATCTGTTGCAACAGAAGTATACTAACAGTCATGCAGATGTAAATATTGCAATGATTGCTTCGAGGTGAGAACAGAAAGCAAGTTGCAGGAAAAGTGAGAAAATCAGAGTATAAATAGTTGCACTGTATTTCTACTCTTATTTGAAAAGATTAAGATCATTATCAGTGACGGCCACAATAACGACTTGTCAATATATATGATTTTGAGTTCTGTTTCACCTGTTCTTTTCCCTTCCCTATTGCTGAACTACAGATTTGAACTTAATACTATAGAGAATGTTCAACATCTTGTCATCTTAAGCTGTTTATTATTATAACAACTAAGTAGGGGCTCCCACCCTGTACTGTTCATCAGTGTTTAGAACTGTGGCTTAAAACAGGAAAGAATCATACAACAGAAAACAAACAAAAACAAACAACATGAGGACAAAAGAAAGTCATAACATACCCTTTTGTTTCCTACATTATCTGCAGGTGTTAAGTAAAAGACATCTTGAAAACAGGCAGCTAATAAGTGGTTTTCAAGAAGCCAAGAAAACTAGTCATTCCAGTTTACTGCACACTTGACAGAGCGTTGTGGTTTTCTTATATCCTCAGATCTGTAGCAATGTGATTATGAGATTTTTTCTGTTTATATTTCAAAAAGTTTCCAGCCTTTACAGTCACAAATAATATTTTATAAACCAAAAACTTTAAGATTAAAGCCAAATACTTGCATTTTCAATCCAATTGTTCTTTTGGAAATGGAGGAGGAGTGAGTAGGAGTGATCTGTTTCCTGAACAATAATACTCAACAGCAAAGAATTATAACAACATATATTCAACTCTTTTCTCTTATTCTTCTGACTTGCCTTCTTCCAGTGTTTTCAAACTGTGCTATGTTCTGCTAAAGAGAAATTTGAACCTTCTCTCCTACAGTGAAGGTTGTTGGGAGTTAATTATTTTGTTTAATAAAATAGATGGACAAGATTTCAGTATCACTGTACACTCAACTTCTGTAAATATTATATTTATGTCTATTATTTTGATTCACCAATATCATTGTAATTCTGATGTAGATGTACTATTTAACAGCAGTCCAATCCTCATCACCCTCACCCAGTGCCTTTAAAGAGGCCATTACACGCTGCAAAATAATTGAAATGAGATTTTGAGCTGCAGCATTTAAAATGTTATGTTCAGTTCCATAAATATTTTTCAACTAGCTCCAAAATAATTTTAAAACTCCAAATACAGAAGAATCATGAACATGAAGGCGATAATATTGTTTCAAAATCTCGTTATTTTAGCTGTGTCTTTCTATCCATATCAGCATAGATATCTAACTAAAAATCAGTCTCTGAAAGTCTCCAGTGTATCAGAGAATGGCTTTCTTTGTGACGTCTCTGCAAGAACAGCTGGAAAAAGCCTTGAAATTGTACATTCTAATTAAAAGTGACACAGTCCAGATCACTGTATGGTTTGTCCAAGGGATAAAATATAAAGAATTATTTCATTTCCAGTTAGATACCTACTTCTTGAGACAAGTGTCAGGAATAGTCACAGGTTTCACCTTTTCTCCACAGTGAGGATTCTCTGCTTCAGCATTGAACAGAGCAAGTAGCTTGAGCAGATTTAACATTCAGGTTTGCTTTAACCCAAATGCAGAACAAAAGACCTTTAAAGAATAGCAATTAAAAATGTTTCCTTAGTGTAATAGCATTAATTTTATGACATATTTCTAAACATTTCATTCATGTTAAGGAGTTTGGTCAGTTGATCAAAAGAGTAGAGTGGTTGCCAGTCTTCTCTGACTACAGACAGCAACCCAGAACAAGAAAGATAATGCTGGCAAAGAAAAATCATTTTTCCTTATCGACCTGAGCTGTACCTTTTTAACACCTTACAGTTAAAGCACTATTGTAAGGGTTCATCAGCAACATATTTCCCATAAAATATTCGCCTAGCATTTATGAAGATATTTCATCTGGAAAAGGAACGCTTTCTTTTCTATTTCTCCGTGATTTAAAAAGTGATCTAAACTACACTGTTACTTGTATCAATGTGTTACTAAAACAGTCACGTTCTTGCTTTTTATTCAGCAAGCTAACAATAAGTGCAGTGCAGCTGAAACATGTAGACCATACTGAACAAACTGTGTAACGAGATTGCTCAGGCACAGTAGGTCCAACTCAGTTTTATAGCAGTGGACATACTATACACATATTGTAGCATACTATCTGCACATTTGCAGCAGTCATTAATTCGGGATTTCTGGATGTCCAAAACTCCCAAAACGTGTCCCAAAGTAATAAGAAAGTAGATGACACATTAAAGTGCCAAAGAACAGCACACAGAAGGCTTCCTATTTCAGCAGTTCTAATTAATATATAATATTACATAGGCAAAGACACTGATTAGTGTAGCATAGCAGACACATATTTCAACCAAATAGTTTCTAAAGAATCATAAACTCTTTGCCCCTTTCCATTTCTTAGCGTGTAAGATGGAGACTTTTCTGTTATACAATTTAATCAACAGTTCCCTTACTGGAGACTAGGAGACTAAAGTTTTAAAGAGATGAGTGGCAGTCTGAGGGTAAAGAAGACGGCAAGAAGGTATAGTAACCAAGCATGGTCTAGGTCCATGTCAGTAAATAAATTCTAAAAAAGAGAAGGTGTGAACCTGAGTGAAGTGCCTTGCATTGAAATACACAGCTAGGTCTAAAAAATCAACAAGTATATTCAACTTTCTCCAGGTAAGTGAAAAATCCAAGTAGATCAGGAGGCTTTTGAAAATGCCAGAGAGTCATACCCAAATGGTTTGGGGATATGGCCAGCTTGCACACAGGCTCATTTCTTATCATGGGACCAGAGCCAGCAGAGCTTTCTTCCAGTGTTTTGGTTTGAGCTCAGCTTAAAACACCAGCAAGGCCAGTGCTGAGTTCAAGTTATTGCCCTAACAGACCCAACTTGATTCTGCGCTCCACTCTTCAGCAATCCCAGTTCCTGATGCACAATGCAGAAAAACCTAAACAAATCCATCTCAATTCTGTCAGGACATACTGGCTTGAGTTAGCTTTGGAATTAATGTAATCACATTCATATGGCATTACATATGAGCCAGAAAATCTTAAAAGGCTCATGTTTGCTCCCAAAACCAGCAGGGTTTATCTGCAAATGAGATACATTATCCTCTGATGAAGTAGAGCTGACTTGTCTAATAGCAATTTTCACACTGCTTGGCTAAACTTCTTCTATTACAGTATATTTCTAATAATTTATTAAGACTTTAAACATATATAACTAATTAATAGAAATGTATACAGCAAAATTAAATTTAAAATTAAATTTAATAATATAGCACCATTAACTTTCTCTATTTTAGTTCAAGAGGCAAACTAGCTTTACTTATTCACACTCCTGCTTGGAGTGCAGACGCTACTAACTAAAGAGGCCCAGCTTTTCCTTTCTTATGAATAGTCATTCGTAAAGTTTCTTTAAAGAAAATCAGCACTGAAGGTGTCATGTTTCACCAAGATGATCATATTCCTCTAAAGACTTTGATCTCTCCTAACTTCTTTATATATTTTCCTGTTTTCACACAAAACTAAATTCTGTGCCTTTCTGTTTATGTAGTGTGAAAATGAAAGAGTGCATGGCTCATAAAACAGCCTCTACAGGCTACAAGATTGACGTGGAAATTGACTGTAGAGTTATCAAATACTGAATGTGTCATATATCATCATTCAATTTTTCCCAAGATATGAGCATTAATTTGTATAATATCCCCATGAACTAAATAGAAGCAGCCCATTTTACAAATAAACAAAAAGAAAGCAAAAAAGCAGCAATAAAAATAAGGGAAACTGTACCACAAAATATGTATCCATTTTGACATGTTACAACATACTATTAAATATAGTAGTAATTGCAATATAATTTAATTGTAAAAACAAGAAACCAACGGTAAATTTGAAATTCTCTAAACAGTTTCCTATTCAAGATTTATCAGCTTTATAAAAAAAAATGGTTTTTATTATAAAAATTTTTTCATGGAAAGATATGGGGCAAATTTGTGTGATTTTGTGTTTTACAGTTTCTCTTGTTGTCTTGTTCTTTTAACCTTTAAAACCAGTGATCTGGTCATAAAAATAACAATTCTCTGACTGAAAAATCTGTGTACAATCTGAAATTACCTTTTGTTCATTTACGGAACCAGCTATTTTGAGTTGTGTTCATAAAAGCTACTAAGTGTATATCCCCCTTCTTTGTGAGTTTATTAAATACAGCATCATTAGGACAGTCAGACTGATTGTAATAGTTTGTCTACTTCCTAATGACTACATTTACTGACTTCGTCTCTACATAAATTCTAAGGGATTTTCATTACAAAATGTTGTGTATCCAAAGTGCTTAGTATTTGACCCTTCGGTTAACCATGTAATTTAACAGACATCATAATTCAAGCAGTTCTGTTTACATAAAAAGACACTTGCATGTTTGGTTTAAACTTTTTTTTCAAAAACAGTTGCAAAAATTTTAAGAAAAATCAAGTAGTACAAAGAGTAAGTGGTTACAAATCCAAGCATAGTTTGCATTTTGTTTATTGAGAGCTTTATTCTTTTGGATAGGAATAACATTTAATTCTCATTCCATTTATTAAAATTCTTAGCATTGATTTATCTAATTTTCATTAACATACAAACTTTAAAAAATAAAAGCTAGTCCTCTTTAAATTTCAATGTTAATAGTTATTTAGCAACATCCTAAAGTGGTATAGTTAGCTTAAAGATTTTTGTCCAGTTACTAATTTATGTGATTAGAAAAAAAAAGAAAAGAGAAAAAGAAACTTAAGGGCCACAACGTCTTCCTCATATTCTAAATACAAGATCTAGCTGGAAGTTATATTCATAACATTAACATAAGTCTTGCTCCTCAAGAATAGGAACATTAAACCAGGAATTCTAAAGATTCAACCTTCTTCATATCTATTTCCAGCTCTTACTAAATCTAATGACAACTCTCCAAATAATGTGGAGATCCAGAATGTATTTTAAAAGTCCCTCAACAATGAAGGAGCTCAAAGTCCATAACACAAAGAATTTTGGTTAGGATGACACTGAACAAAGTAGTATCGTATCAGCTACTTCAGGAACATGAAAAATAGTGATTCAGGAAGACAGAGTAAAATATTTTTCATTTCTGTGTATTTCTTAAGCTTGTATGTTAGCTACCACTTGGAAGAAAAAACATATTTTACTCATGCAAACTCTTTTAGGAAATCAGCACTTTACTGCACAGTAAGCATTTCTAGTTGCAATGAACCATTCTTATAGTCTATACTATCACTATTACTTTCTTAAAGTGGTTTTCTTTAGATATTCTTACCAAATGTTACTTCTCCATTGCCATTCTTGTCAAACAACTGAAAAGCAACAATGAATATTGCATCTGGTGTACACAAAACTGATTCAAATGCCAAAAATTCTTGATAGGAAATCAACCTACAAAGGAAAAATAAAGAAGTTACAATAATTTCAAAAATTATTTACAATACCAATGATGTTTTGGGCTTGATGTTCTAGAAAACTTTATGATCCAGTTATTAAATAGAATTTCAATATAAAAAATAGACTCTATACTAGAGATGTAACGAGATGTATGTGTTACTTTTGAGAAGTTACTTAACCTTTGTATGACTCAGTTTCTTCATCGATAGAAGGACTGAATGCAACCATTTTTCAGATCCTTCAACAACAAAATACAATCAGTTCTCAGTGAAGATCCTCTATTTATTGCCTGGTAGTTATAAATTTAAGCAGACAGCATTTAAAAGTTAAGATATGTATTAAAAAAAAAATCTACCAGCATGAAATTTAGAGGCCTGTCAGTATATTACTAATTTATATACAAATCTCTACCGAAAAAAAAGACATTTTAATGTAAGTATAAGAACATACATTTAAACATTTTTTCTTAAAACAACCTTTAATATTTGTAAAAAAATAAATATGATCAGAAGTTATATTTTAGTGTGTGTGTATATACATACACACACACACACAAACATATATATAATTACACTTCAAATATAGTATGAACTATAAAGTGATGTATTTGAGAACTTAAATAAAGTAAAAGAATGTTTGGACATTTAGACATGGCCAAGGAATGTAAGGATTTGAGTGTTAAAGGTTGATCACAGGGCTATGAGCTGCGCATGTGAGACAGTCACAATACAGACAAAAGCAGCTCAGGGTGCATTAGGAGAGCTGTTTCCAGCAGCGATGAGGAAGCAGGAGTATCACCAGATAGGGCTCTAATGACATCTCTGGAATGCTGCATACAAATCAAGGTCCTTGCGTTGAAAAAGATAAATTCAAACTGGAATGGATACAGAGACAGTTTATTAGGATCATAAAAAACTTCTCTAGAGGAACTGAGCTTATTCAGGCTAGCAGAAAAAATGTTAAGGGATCCTAATCTATATATAAGAAAAGCTGCAGAAAGATAAACCTCAGGCCAGGAGAAGGTAAAGGATAAGGCTGGCACAAGAACAAAATAGTATATGGTGGCTGTAAAGATAGATAAAGAGCAGGCATATACTGTGGCCTCTCCAGAACACTACAGGCAAAAGCCTAATGTTCTAACAGCAAAGCCTAAGTGGTTTATTAATGCCCCTGTGTGACTTGATCCTTATAAAAACAGGGGACTTAACTTGATGACTTTAGAAGATTCCATCCAGAACCAAGTTCCCTAGCTCTGTTTATAGAAATGAGTGATAGGGTATCTATTTTAACATCAAGTAAATTATTAATGGGAATAAGAATTTTAATTAGATTTCTAAAATTAAGAGTGAACTAAAAAAAATTACTATTTCAATAGATGCTGCTAACAGAATATCTCTGTGGATGGTAATTTTCTCAGAAAATGTACATATTAATCTGAATTTATAAAATGCAGTTGTTTAGTACTCTTCATAAGAGACCATTAGCTCATAAGGCTTATTTCACACATATATTGCTTACTGATAAGGACCTACGTGAAAATTTCTTTCTCTATAGGAAAAAACATATCAAACCACACTATTCGCTAGTTCATCTAGTCTTTCTCTGTCAAAGGATATGCAAAGCAGAATCAAGATACATAATACAAGGTCTCATATTTTAACATTCTTGCTGAAGCTGAATTGTAAAATGTGATATATGCTTTATAAAAAAAACACAAAGAAGTAATGATTTTGCAGAAGTTAAGATATGGTAGATATGAAATCAAGATATTAATTTGTCACATTTTAGCCATAAAATCAAAGATGTGAGAATGGTTATCTAGATGCCAAGTCAATTTCATCCAAAGGACGATCTTAACAGATAAGGTTTTAGCATTAGCATTTAGCAACAGAACATCCTTTAAAATAATTGTAAATACTGTAATTTCAAAATATATCTCACATACAAGTGTAAACCTGACATACAAAATAGTTCCTAATCAGGAAGCTTTATAACTGGCAGAATCAGGAGACAAGCCCTGTAGAATGCACAGGCAGCTGCCTGAACATGAAACAAGCCATCTTCACAGGTCCCCCATTAACAGGGTCTATAGCAAAAGGAGACAAATATGTTCAATTTCCTTTCCATGTGCTCAACTTGCAGATTCCTAAGAGCAGGGATATCCCCTGTGATCCTCCATTATCAGGGTGGAGATAACAGGAGCTAAGATTAAATGCAATAATGGAGGGTCCCATCCAATCGAACCTGATGCATTACAGAGTCTGTAACAATACCAAATCATTCACCTTTCATTTTACCTGTAACACTCCAACACTTTTTTAATTTTTCTTTTCTCTTATTTCTTCTCTACTCTTACAGCTTATTTTGTGTGGTTTTGAAGAGTATGTTTATAATACTACAGCTCTTTGCAGTTTTTTTCCACAACACTGCTTTAAGAATTAATGTACAGCACTATTCTGACACTACTCTGTGAAACGTCAGGTCTTTCTTCAGGACCTAGCTTAAGAACACACTTCCAAATTCTAGAAACTATCTGTGATGAGCAGAGTAGCCAGAAATAAGCAATTTAAATGAAGAATTTAGAATGACCACTGTTAAGTTTTGAAAGTTTGAAGGGAAGAAGCAGTCTTTCATTTTAAAACTACAATACCTCCTAATTTCAAATTAGGTTTGTGTGATTGGTTTTGGCACACATGTATAAGTACTTTATATCAGAGAGGAATAATTTAATCCTAATTTTGAAAATAGTGCCTGAAGTCTGATGACACAGGAATGCTTAGAGTGTTTTATTTACAGCATCAGCCAAATTCCACTGTATTAAATGGATATCAGATAGAGCAATTTAGGACAAATTCTAAATTTAGACCTCATCGTATTAATTTCTGAGAACATTTGCATTTATAATAGTGAGGAAGTAACACTTTGAAAGTGAAGAATCATCTGTTACAAGAACCACCTTATAGAACTCCACCAAAGCAACCTAGTCTTGTACTACATTAATAGGAGAATACAATAGTACTCTGGAAAAGTTACATAACTATCAATGTAGGGACGGAAAAAGTAATAAAAAACCCCATGCCTACAGCGATCTAGTTTCCAAATACACTTTTTTTCTAAAGGTGTCAAACTTAAATCTATGTGAAGTCAACAAGAATTAACAAAGAAAAGTTGCCAAGAATACTTTGAGCATTTATTTGAGGGGTAAGTGAGCCTAACAGAAAATGATAGAAGAAACAAGAATTAAATTTCTTAACAGAACCTGGAGCTTCTCAATGACTTGCTGTGGACCTAAGGCTATCATTAAATTTACAAATGTCCATATCAGAATGGAATAATGATGCCTCCTTGAGCTTTATAAAATAACTTTAAGTCCTTGGAAAGATGTAATGTATTACTAGAATTTGATTGATGACTACAGTAACTATTCATGCTATAGATTAAACTCTCTGTAAAAATAATATAGTTATCAGAGTCTAGATTTTGATGTATTGCAGCTCACTATAAAATCTAGGAAGAACAAGCTTCTACATATAAATAAATAAACTGAAGATGATTATTGGGGAATAATAAATTGTTCATATAAAATACTGATTAGAGGAAAACATAGATTAAAACACTTAAGAAAACAGATTTCAGACAAGCATCAACAGGTATTCAGACAGACAAACATCTTGCATATCATATGGTAATGGTTGCCCATTATTTCATTGTTCCCATACAGTAGTAGATAAAGTGCACTTACCCATAATTGATTACCTCGCTTTGAACAACATTACCCAGATTAAAGAGCAAAACAAAACAAAACAAAACTTATATTCACAGAGAAAGCAACAAAAAAGTGATGCCTCAGTGTCAACTTCTGTTGAAAGCAATAAAACAAATTATTGATTTCTTATTAAGAAAGGTCCTTTTATAAAACATTTTCTGAAGAAATGCACACTTTAAAGCATAACTAACAGCTTTCAGAGAGACAAGATATTCAACATGTTGGTTTACTAGTCATCAATTAGACTGTTATTTCAACAGATACATACAGAATAGCATTTTCAATCTTTAACAATACAGTAAATTACAGTCGTGTCAGAAACAGCAAGACAGTTTATTTGGAATTATCAAATTTATATATATATCAAATGTATTACCGAACTGCTGCAATTTTGTTTTTTAAAGAGCCATCATGTAACATTACAATAAACAGGAGATACTATATTTGCTATTTAATATAAAATGTATACAACATATGTGATTTTATTTGTAAAGTGCAGATACCGTGCAAACTGCTCAGGATACTATGCAAGCTAATAAAATATTCTAAAACAAAACAATAAAGGAAAACAAAAACATTCACGTGATGTCAAATGTCAGGTTTAGACTCACAAGACCAAGGAAGTTAAGAGAACTTCAATTTAAAATAAATTACATTTATCTATTAAAAAATGTATCCTATTTTAATAGCAGCCTTCTATCTCATCTCTACAAAATACCCACTCCCCTCTGCTTTCTTGACCTCTGCTCTTATACATCTTAACCTTTCCACTTTACTTTAACAACACCCATGCTTCCTGCTACAATCCAAGGCTAAAGCTGGAAGCCTACATAGAGCAAAGAGAAAAGAAAAGTAGGGAAAGCTCCTTTAAAGATGAGTTGGTTAAAGAGCATAATCTCAGCAGAGTGGACATTTTGTAAATTTGTTTCAGAGAGCCTTCTAAAACCAAATAATATTGTCCATAATCAGTGCTGGAAAAGCATTACGTGGTGTGACCTTATCTTGATTAGACAAACACTTTCTTCCTTCATATCATCATTAGTATCTCTCTTTCTTAATACCCAGTGCTTTTAAAAAAGTCCTCAGTGGTTTGATTTGTATTGCATACTACAGGAATAAGACAGCTTTTCCACATTTCCACGTTCAATTACAGATACTAAAGACTCTATATAGTCTATAATTGTGGACCTAAGTTTACAGAAAAGAACTTTTCCAGGGCTATCATACTATATTAAAATTATTTGCAGTTCAATCTACTCTGCATTTATAGTAATTGTCAAAACTCCTTTAAAACAAATCTTAATTTTAAAAATACTATAAACACTTCACTGTTATATAGTATATTTTTCCAGCTTCCAAAATTATAGTTTATTGTACTTGAGAAAAATCTCGTTACTCAAATAAGCTTAAAGCATAATCAAATCAGCAATGTATTTTAGAAAATGAAATTATCAGAGAAACTTACTCATTTACCAATGTATTACAGACTTTTAATGGAAAGCAAAATTCTCACCCATCCTTTGTTTGATCTGCCACTCCAGCCAACAGCTGTACTGTTTTAGGATTATAACGTGGATCTGTATACAGCCCTAGGTATTTTTGCACAAAATCTTCTGGGGTCATGTAATGCTCACCATCTTTCTCAACACTGGCATACTAGAATAAAAAAAAAAAAAAAACAAAACAAAACAAAAGGCACAAACAAAAATAAAGCCATTTAGATACTAATTATCAGTGATTACCAAAATAGTATCTTTACTGAAGATCACTTGAAATTGTGGACAACTGTCTGCAAGTAACTGCTCTGAAATTAAAGGGTTTGGTTAAACGAATGGTGCTACTATACTAGTTGCTTACCATCAACAATCAGGTTATGCCTGTAGAATAGATGTATTCATATAATGACCAGTATCTTCTAATAAAAAGACAATTATGTATTTTCAGAAATTGTCAGTTATTTGCAAAAATTTATAAAAATTACAGCCATGCTGTAGCTTTCCATTTGCAGCTACACTGTAAAAACCATGGCACATAAATAATATTTTCCAAACTGTAATTACAAGAGTGAGCAGGAACAATTATTCAAAGATGTCTTTTACTAGAAACTGTGAGAATGTGTTTGTTTTCTCTTTTTGTGAGAAATGATTTTTCAGATTTATTTTTGTTCTGAAATTAATGGTTTTGGCATTTCTCATTTAAGTAATTTAAGTAAAAAAATTCTCACATATGAAAGGATTTGGGTCAATTGAAATGCTTTGAGTTTGAGTTTTGATTTGATTTGAAGTTTGAGTTTTATTAACAACAGAATAAGTTTTCACATCTAAGTCACAAGCAAATTTTAGAAATACTAAGTAATTTAACTAATATTAATACAATCCATTAAAAATAAAACAACGAAGTACATCTTTATTACTTCTACACCAAGACCAATGTCTATGTAAGTATTCTAAATAATTACCTTTCTGTTTCAAAACACTAAGCACTGGCTCTTAAAAAATCCTATCTGTAGGGCAACTTTCAATTTAAAGTGAACATTTTAGCATAAACACCATACACCCAACTATCCAGTTAGGCTGAACAATATCAGTCTTGAACTAGGGCCATGGGGAGGCGGGAGTAGAAAGTATCACCCATTCCTTTTACAAATCAAGCCTATTACCGAGCTATCAGAACAAGACGCCATTCAGCCATACCTGTAGATAACCAGTACCATCACCCCTCTTCTTTTGTGCTTGGGTATAGAAACAATTGATGACTTCCTTTTTTGTTTTCTGTAGTCATCACTGAATGTCAGGTAGCATTCAATATTTGAAGACATTATCATGCACAAAAATGAATATAGGGAAAATGTATTATGGAATTTCATACCCTTCAGATCTTGTTTCAAGATGGCAGATGTAAAAAAAGTAGTGATTTTAATTCATTTGTAAAAATGTAATTCACCTTTCTAGGTTCTAATCGTTAAAAGATGACTACACAAGAGTTCTCTGCAGAAAAAAATAAATAAATAAAAGCAATGCCTCCCACAGCCAAAGAGCCTATAGTGCTACATTAGTGAATTCAAACTTCAGTTAGTGGCCTTATCTGTAATTTGTAACTCTTCCACTACATATTGTAGTATCTTGATTCAGTTGACACAGCTTTACATGAAAGAGTAACAAAATGGGCACTTGTTCTGCCAGGGACCCACGGGAATTAGAATGTTAATAATAACACTTAAACAGAAGACCTCTTAAGATGTAAAGCTCTTAAGATAAAGGGGGTCATTCATGTCTCATGCTTGTTTCAGCTGTATGCAACCCAACAAATTCAGTCAGGACACAGTTTCAGCACGTAGGAGCTTGCTTCAGGATCAATGCCCACTTAAGAAGCTTCCACCTTAGCCTCCGACATCTCTTTCACCATACCAGTCTCTCACATCTCATTGTCTTTCCCTCTTCCCTCTTACAGTTGTGCGGATGGCTGCATGCAAGTTTACATGGTAAAGCAGATTACTGAACCAACCAAGAATTAAAATAGATTATTTCCAAAAAAAAAAGGAACACACAACAGTGGGCAGGAATTCTTTAAGTCAGCACATGACAATATAATGAGACTGTGACCTCGGGTATCACTGAATCAACTTGTAAAGGTCCCCTTTTCAATCTTTTACACAAGTGACTAAGAAATGCATTATGAAGCACAGTTCTGATGCAACACGTGTAATCCAAAGCAAGCTTTATACATGCAGAATCACAGGACATGCAGAATATTGAACATATCCTAAAGAATAACAGAATTCACTTGCATGACAGTTTAGGGCCTATCAAAGACAGTCAAAATCTAAACGTCGTCGCCTTATTTCTTCAGGCACCAATTTATCTGAGTTTATTACAAATAGTGACTTGTTTTACAACAAAAAATGCAGAGGAGGCGTTTTGTTAATTTTTTTTTAAGACAATAATTAACCGACAGATACATTCAGCTCCATATGAGTAGGTCATGACATTTGGACAGAGCTTGGCAAAGTGCCAATGAATTATGGACTGACAAAGCAGCTAGGCGATCCCCTTACAAAATCTGTCCTCAGATGACCTTCTGACCATGCAAGTCAAGCACAAAACAGGCAATTGTTAATTATACTTTAATTTGCATATAAAATATAGCACATCTATTAAATCTATATTTTCCTCAATCTCAAATTATGTTACTTTATAATACAAAATTATTATTATACATGTAGAGACTGTCTCAGGTAAGCATTTGATGAATTTGCATATGACTTTGTTTTAAAAGATCATCACACAACATGAACACACAAAGCTATACTGCATTTGCACTATACCGAGTTAAGTATCACCATGCTTCCAGAAGTGATGCTTTCTTTGAAAATTTGGTTAGTTTTCAGTTTAAAGCTATTTTCTATCCCAATTATTTTATCTGGACAGAGGAGAAAAGTTTCAAAACAAAAAAAGACCTACTGAAATTCTTAGCTTGTTTTCTTTCTTAGTCTTACTAATGACTAATGAGCAAGAGATTCAGGATATTAAGCGAAAATTTGAAGTTTCCTTTATTAAAATTGGAAAATGTTTGTGTGTTTCTTTTTCCACCTTGCTGGATCAGGTTCCATATGCATTCAGCAGATAGGGAATAATTCAGCTATACTTCCCCACAGTTGACTGTATCCTGCCTAAGAAAAAAGAATGGGAGCTCACTAAGAAATCTGATAATTGTTGTTCTTTGAAAGCCTTTATCCTTAACTGAGTTTCTAATTTGTTCCCTTATGGTCGTCAGTGGAGTCAGTGGTTAGCAAACTCTTGCTGTGACCACAATAAGTTTATAATGCCTGCAGTTCTGATGATTAAAAGTGAAAGAGGTAAGTTACCTGAGAGGTAACTTATTTGATGGTGCGCACATATAAAATCTCAATGCCTGCATTTCATAGTTACTGGATTACATAAAAATAATAGCACAACATCTTTTCATACCACTTAAACTTAAGATTTTTAATGGTCTGAAATAAAAAACAATTATAGGAAACTTCAGAAATTTTAAGAGAAGGGTAAATGCTAAGCATCCATTGAGATGCAAATTAAACTGGATGGACGGAGGAGTTGACATATCATATTAGGGGGTACATATGAAGAGAAGGAAATTTAAATACACTCTGTATGTGCAAGATGGATGATGAAGAGGCCTAGAGCTCATGTCTTCCCTTCTGCCTATTTCCAAGAGAGGCCAAATTTAGGAAGGAATGCACGCCCTTTAGCTGAAGCACACAGAACAGGCTCTCCCCCTCAGCAAGCAGCACAGCATATCTGACCCATGATGTGTGCAACACTAACAATATTTCGTAACAAGACTCTGTGCAACTTAGTCTTGGAAAGAGAAGGTTCTCTTTTGTTTTTCTTTTAATGTTTGTGACTAAATTTATTTGCTACCTATCAAAGCAAGAACATGATTTCAAACTTTACAAGAATCAAATATAATCCAAAATATAAAGTCTCTTTCTATCCTGGATGTGTCCGTACTGTTTGTGTGGTTTTTTTTTTAATTGCAAATCTCAGATATCCAAGGGAAGACAGGAGAGATTTTGTATTTCTGATTTCTCAGAGCACAAAACATTTCACAGTATTTTGCACATTTGTGTGAAAATAACAAGGTGGAAATGAAGAAAATCAAAAGCTTTTTTTGAAATAGTAAATTGTTTGTTTTTTAGGTCAAAATGCATGTTGTTACACAGACAATTTAAAGATTCAGTTGCACAGCATTCCTCCTCTCCACTTTTTCCTATATGATCAAAATCAAGGGTTTCAAATAATTTACTTATTTCTGGAAACAAGCACTTCTACTGCAATATACACCTGACGTCAAGAATCATACAAACTCCACATTTCCCAGTTGAGTAGAATATTTTGACATTACATTTCACTTTTTACCACCAAACAGGAAAGAATGCAAGTGTCTTACAAATTAGTTGGAAAAGTGCTGTGTGATATTCCAGAATCACATTGATAGTAAATGTTTTTCATATTTTAATGTTGCATATTTGATTAAAAAACTCTATTGTATTCCTTATATAAAAGCTAAATGCCACATCAACAATAAATGAATCTATGAAGGAAAGAATTTTATCAGAAATTAAAAGCTAGACTTTCACAGTTTGATTGCAACATTCTAAGTTTCAGCACTTCAGCAATACTACCAGAGTAATCCATTACGCAAAAAAGAAAAAAAAATATGACTGAGATGTAACTTATTTCTTTCAGGCAAAACAGTTTCTTTGTCTACTGATCACATGTGGAAACTTAAATAATAAGTTAGGACCAAAAGTTACTTGTCAAAGATGGCACAATAGATTTTCTCATGTACAATATTAGCCCTAAAACTTAATTTTAATTTCTTTCCTTTCTCACAGAGTAAAACTTCTTGAAAACACTGTGTAATAGTCAAAGGGAAAGAAAAACAGTATTTTAGTGGTTTTGGAAATATCAGTGGTCCTATTATGGACCTAAAAACATAGCTCTAGTTCTTATTTCATCAGCATGCTAAAAATCTTATTATCAGATTTTGAGTACTGATTGGGTTTTCCTTTTAGAAAGTGCTTCACTATAGCTAAGGAGAACAGAGAAGGCTTCATGCTGTTTATATACGTTAATTCTAATGCCCTGCCAGAGATATTTGTATTACTCTGCTTATATTATGAAACTCATCAACCTTAATAAATTAATTATAAGTTCTAAGAACATTGCTAGTAGTCCACCTACTTATAAGAGGATCACGTAAAAACCCCAAAGAGAGAATATACAGCCGTGTAAGAAAAATTTTTAGAACCTTGCAAAAGGGTATTTAAAAGGGTATTTAACACTACTTAGCTACGGTTATAATTACTTGCTTCATAGGAAATTAGAAAATATTTCAGAAATTTATTTCAGATTATAATTTTGAAACGTTTGACAATTTGTGTCAGGAACAGTTTCTCCTCAGCGCCAGAAGGCCCTTTCAACATCCCACGTATGCAAAATGAACTTTTAACCATGCGACAAGCACAACACACGTATGATGCTGTGACACACTGCTGAAAAGAAAAGGCAAAGAAAAAAGTCTGTCAGACAAACAACAAAAGACAGATCTGTATACCTGCAAAAAAATATTTCGCAGTTCAGCAGGATCGGCTCTCTTAGTTGATTGCACCTGTGGATAAAAGTAAGTTAATGCTTCACTAGCCGAGCTACCGTCAGGGTTTAGCAAAAAAAAGGCAATCTGCACTGATAAGGGTAATAAATATCAGTTCTCTTATCTAACCGATAAGGAGACTCTCAAACACCAAACCCTTGGCTTTTATTGCTCGGCTCTAACACAGCACCAGCACCGATGACAGCTGTCAAACCGGCGGGACGCGGCCAGCCGCCGAGCCCCGCGCCCGCCGCCCCGCAGCGACCGTTACCGCCCGCGCGCACCGGGCAGCGGCCGCCCCGCGCCCGCAGCGACCGTTACCGCCCGCGCGCACCGGGCAGCAGCCGTTACCGCCCGCGCCCCGCGCCCCGCGCCCGCGGCGCCTCAGAGGGCGGAGGCAGGGCAGGCTGCGCGGCCCCTTCCCGGGGCGCCCCGCCATCACCGCCCCCGCCCGCCCACCCGCCCGCCCGCGGCGCCTTCTCCTTGCCCCCGCGGGGCTCCCTCCCGCCGGCCGCCTCCCCTCGGCCGGCCGCGCGGGCCGGCGGAGCGGCCGCCCGCCTCATTCTGCCACCAGCGACGGAGGGGGAGAGTCACCTTGACCGCCATGCTGCGCCCGGCGAGAAGGAGGCGGAGCCGCCCGGCGCCACCCGCCCGGCGCTACCCACCCGCCGCGCCGCCGCACCAGCCTCGGCCCCGGCCCCGCCCGGCCCGGCCCGGCCCGCTCCCCGCGCCCGGCTGCCCGCAGCGGCCGCGGCCCCCCTGCCCGCACGGCGTGCCGCGCTCCCCCCGAACCAGAGGCGACAGCGGCGCAGCTGCCGCCCCTCCCCGGGGCTGCTGGGTCTTGATCCGCCCCGCGGGGGTGCGCGAATAGCTGCAACAGCAGCCGCGCAAAACAGGAATCCCCAAAGCGCTGCTGAAACGCGTCCCTGGATGCAGCCATTCCCTTAGGGTCGGGAGCGCGATACCTGTTGGCTGCGAGCAGTGAAACTTTTCAAACCAGTATGCTGGCAGCACTGATGCCGAAGGGCTGGTAGCCCCGTATGTAAACGAAGAAACAGAGGGACAAACTATTCAGTTCTGGCCAGGCTCCGACAAACTCTCGTACCTCATAGGACACATTAACTCACTTTGTTCCTCAAAATGACAAACATGCAGGCTACCTCCTCAAGAAAGGAGGCACTTATACTTTCTTTGGACAGTTCAATCACAATAAATGCTTGGAAAACCTGAATTAAAAAATAATGCACATTTTGTCATGCTACACTATAACTTCAAGAGCCCAGCAAGATCTCTTCTGTTACATGTCACTGGAAAGCATAAAAATGGCTACTTCTGTACCCCAAATAACACAGTGGGATATAAAACTACAATAAATAGTAGTTGGGCATTTATAATGGTTGTTACAAAGTAATAAGACTCGCATCTCTAAGTTTAAAACAATTTACTCTAGAAAGTAAAATGGTTTTTTTTTTGGCTACAGGTCAACAAAAATTTCCTATAGGTAACTTGCAATTCACATACTATATATATATACATATATATATATACACATATACACCTACATGCCAGCTGACAACAGAAATAATTCAGCTAAAAAAACAGGCTATTTGGATATTTGACCTATAAACTGTCTTGCTCAGCAAGTTAATAGGTGTGCTCCTTGAAGAGTAACATTGTGTATCAGCAAACATCCTAAAATAAAACTGTAGAAAGTTTATATGGTACCTCATCAGTGGTTGTAACAAGTAGTTCAGCATGTGGCTTTCCTTGCTACTAATGGTAAAGCTGAATATTTTTCCTTAGTTTAGTTAAAATGTAACAGCAGCATTGAGCCATATAGCTTATACATGAAGAAAAAAAATGGAAGTAGAAGAGATTTACCTACTACTTCCAAAGCTGGAATGGAAAATTTTATATATTTTCAAGTCATCTTCACAAAGGATTAATTTTAACATTCTGCTTAGTAAGCTGGTGGGAGGGGACATTTAAATCTACCCTTTTCTAAAGCGTGTAAAGCTGTCAAAGGTGATGACACTTCTACATAGAGAATCAAAGTGACTGCTTGCCAGTGGCAGCTGAGGGTTCACTTACTTATTTGGTGTTTCAGGCCAAGCAGAGAAGAGAATAATCTCCACATTGCTTAAAGCAGAACTGGATAAACTAGGTGCTTTATCTGTACCAGCCCTTGACTCTCCTGCGGGCAGATACACTGTGTAACCCCACGCTTGCTCTCTGTTGTAGTTCTGGGATGCCGCTCAAATACGAACCTTTGGATAAAACCTATTTGACTCGCACTAAAATGGACTCCTGACAGGTTAAAATACCGGTAAGCTTTAAAAAAGAGCAGGGCGGCCGGTAGCAGCCGGTTGTCTCCTCACAGGCCAGAGGGGTTTCGTGGGTGTCGCCCCTCCGGCCGGGCTAGGCCCCGCTGCCAGGCGGTGCCAGGGCTCTCTGGAGAGGGGAGAGCGCCGGCCTCTCCCTCCCGGCCTGTGCCTGGCGCGGCCCAGCCCCGCCGGACGCCGCCGCAAGCCCTGCAGGGGCCGCGGCCGGGACGGGGACCGGGGCCGGGGCCGAGCCGGAGGTACTGCGCATGTGCGCCGGCCCGGCAGGGGCGGGGCGGGCCCTTCCGTGGGGGCGGGGCCATGCAAATGAGCAGAGGCGCGGAGGAGCTTCTTAAAGGCTCCCGCGAGAGGGGCGCAGAGCGTGGGTGTGGTGCTGAGCATGCGCGGCCCCGTGCTAGGCGGCTCTTACAGCGGCGCCGTCCTCTCCCCAGCCGTATTTCGGTGGCCGGAAACGGAAGTGTTTGTGTGTGTTCTCATTTCCGGTGAGTGGGCGCGCGGGTTGATTCGTTCTGCCCGAGTGACTTGGCCGCCGCCTCCGCTCGGAAATGGCGGGTAAGTCCCGCGCCCGCGGTGGCCCCGGCTGCGCCCTGCCTGGCCCGGCCCCGGCCCCGGCCCCAGCCCCGGGGGCTCGGCCGGGCCTGCCCTGCTCGCGGAGGGGCGCCGGCTCGGCCGGGCCCCGGGGGTCGCGGGTCGGCGCCGCCTCCAGCAAGCGGCCCTGCAGCACCTGCCCGCGCCCTGCTGTGGGACGCGCAGCCCCTCGGGCTCGTGGTCCCCGCACCCAGCGCGGGGCCGTGGCGTCGCTCCTTTTTCCTCTCTCTTACTGAGGAAATCCTTGTTGTTATTTAAAGTTTGCTCTGAATAGTCTGAAGCTAGAGGAAAAACTTTCTGATGAGGCTTCTGGAGTGAACCTTGGGCCGTGTGCATGTGCAGGAGAGCTTTAGACACCTGAAAAATCCTTTAAGAGGTGACAGATGTCTTCTATGCTGGAATGTGCTTTGGAAAGCAGACCGGGTGTAACCTGTTTTTACATCTGCTTAAAAAAAAGTGGTAACTAAATAACTATTAGCAGTATACATGCTACAGTTTAAGAACCTCTGGGAAAATGACTGCTAATATACGTTGGAGTAGGATACCTAGCATTATCTAAAGAGACATACCTCTTAAGGAATTATTTTCATCTGCTTGATAATATTAGAGGGGCTTTTTCTCATGTTGTCAATTTATAAAGTGGAAGTAGCTAGTGTTCTTTTTTTAGGGTCTTGAAACATGTACCTTTTTTCAAATGCTTTTTTTGTTGTTGTTTTTGCTCAACACTTTGAGTTTAGGGTTTTGCCTTCCCTGAGGGGCTCTGCAAATGATGGGAAAACAAAGAGCAACGTGATGCAACAAATACTGTTTGGAATAGTATGAGATATGCTAGTATATGCAAATTCTGGTGAGAAAATACAAGGAGATGAGAAAGGCAGTTATTTTAATCCTATGCTTATTGACCAATGGTCTGCCACCAAGTTTCTCCCTCAGTCTAGTATTTTTTTCAAAGATGGTATCTGCCTGATTTTGCAAAACACTTGTTAAAGAATAGATTTGCCTGTGTCTTATTAACTAAAACAAAAGCAATGCTGCCTTAAAGAGGAGGAAGGATGAAAAACTAGAACTTGCAAGAGGGGCAATGGATTCCAATGTAAAGTTTTAATGTTACAAAACGTTACCCTCTCAGTGGCTAGTGTCTGCTTTCAGATTGGCTTTTTTTTATTCTGAGAGTGTCTCCCCTAATTGCTTTCTCAGGCAGAGGCATTCCTTCTATGCTAGGTGTTTGTGGGTTTTTTGTTCAAAACATTGAGTCCTCAGTCTATAGAAGAATTTCAGCTTCCTGTTCTGATGTAGGTACAGAGGCAGCCCAGTGAAGTAAAACCTATAGACATGTCTGAGCATTTCTTTGTTATATGATTTGTATGTTCAACTTGCCTTTCAGGAAAAAAAAAAAAGTATTAAAAATGATCTTATCATAACTGCTTTTTATTTGGTGTTCTGCTGGACGAGATGCAGAAATGTCTGTACAATGCCATTTGAAGTTTTCAGTAAATGAGTTGCTGCAAAGAAGCTTGCAGCCAATTGAGAACTCTGTGCAGGGAAAAATGCTGCTTTGAGGTTGTCAGGCACAGAAATTATGATCCCTTATTCCTCATTTGTAAAATAAGCATGTTTCTCTAAGTCCCAGTGAAGAAATTGGTAGGTGAGGTATAAACAGTACTAAGAATTTATTGCTTCTATTCTAGTGGCTGAACCAAATCTCTTGCTTGCCAATATGTATGGCTGTTCCAATTTAGTTTGGTTCTGTTGCTGGGGAGAGGGAAGGAAAACTCGTAAGAATCAAGCATGTACTGTGCTTATTACCTTCATTTTGTAGATGTATTTTTTGAATAGTTATGCCTCCATAAGCTTAAAGTCATGCTTAAAGTCATCATCTTCTGGTGACCTGTGAATTGTGTAGAATGATGTGGTTATTATGAAAACAGGTTTGTTTTGTGCCTCATAAAGGGAAAGCAGAAATACCCATAAGAAGTAGGGATTCTTGCCTGCAGGTGCACTTGTAAGCTCTCTGAGAAAGCATGACATTTGACCACAGTTTCATGTAGATCCAAGTGTCACAAGGACATGATTCTTTAACTTTTGCAAAGATGTAATGGCAGGCATAATGGTGCTTGTCCAATAGGGCCCAGACCTTTCCTGAGGCTTCTGGGCACTGCTGCTGTCCAGAGAACTAATAAGAAATCATAACTAGGATGAGCTGGATGTTTTTAATACTGAAGTGAAAATGCATGTGTTCTTTTATAGAAGCATCTGTTAGATTGAATTCTTAATTTCTAGTTCTGGCTTTGCAAGATGTTTTTTCTGGTAATAACTTCATTTTAAATCTTTTGAATACACCCCATTCTGAGAAAAGGGGAGATTGTGGTTGCTTTCCTAATTGTTGATTCTAGTTCCAGAAAAGTTAGTGAGGTAAATGTCAATATTACACTTTGAGTACATACTATGGCTTTTTTGACCTGTCTGTTCTGTATTTGTGGTGTTCTTGTTGTCTCTTCTGTTTTTGAATCTTCTAAATATATTCCCTGAATAACAGTGGTACATAGTTTGTGCACATCATTAAAACTCTCTTAAAATCTTTTTCTTCAGGGCTTACTGCTATGGAGAAGAAGCTGGCTGAATATAAGTGTAACACAAATGAAGCAATTCAACTAAAACTAGGTAACACCACTTTATTCCAGTATCAAACGCACAGTATTTATATTAACACCTGCTTAAACTTTCTTATGCCTCAAATCCACTCAGGTCTTAATATGTACTTATTAATGTAAATATTCAAATACAAGAATAGGATAACAGTCTAATTTTTCTGAGATTAGTGCAGTTAAAGTACAGTTATAGAAACTTAATCCTGTCTCTGCATAATAATGTCATTAGCAGGTTACCAGGGTGCACTGGAATTGCATTTTACCCCACTTTTTTGAATTATTCAGTATGTTCTCCCCCGCCCATCCACCCCAATCCTAGTATGGTGTATATATATGGTATATATCCAATAGTATGGTATAAATCTAAAGTATGTGTTGTTTTTATAATGACCTTAGTGACGGAGCTCATAGTTGAGGAAAAAGTAAAAACGGGAAGGAAAACTCTGAAAAGCATTGTTGGATTGGGTTTTCCGCACCCCTTGCCCCAACATCTGGATTAGACAAGACATTTGAAAAAATTGTTTCAAATCTGAATAGAAGGAAATATACAACTCTAGGCTTTGGAGAACTCTTGATTATGGCTAACTTGTTCACTGGAACATCCAGAATGCAAGCAGAATAACTGAACTTTTGTTAGGTTCATTTATAGCTGCAGCTTTATTACATGCAGCAGTAATAATTTAATGATAAGAGAAGAATAAGACATCTGTCTAATTCTTAATCTTTCCAACACTTCAGCAGGTTTCTCTTCAAGCACTACAAATGGCATCTTTTATTAGAACTGTTAGACACTTCTGTTGCTGCTGTTCTTCTAAGCAGTCTCCAGAGCCTTCTGCAAGTTCTATTGTCATTCAGAAGCCTAAACTTCAGTTTGGGAGAACTGCTGTCAGTATTGTAATTACATTATGTAGGATATCACTTATTGAGAAAATAAAATTAATGAAACTGTTAAACACTTCTCAGAACTGCTACTAATGGTCTGTTCTGTAAATTTTAATTGAATTCTTAATATACAATTACCTTAGGCTCATGAGCCAAAATGTCATTCTATCCAAAATTTTGAAGTCTCTAAACTACTCTACTTGTGAAGTATTTTTCTTTCAGTTAAACATTATTACAAATAATAATTTTGTGACTAGATCTAATATTCTGTTTTTCCTCTTGCACCTTTTTAAAACCAAAGGAAAGGACAGAAATAACAGGAGACATCCAAGTGAGTTTTGTCAACAAATCTGATAAGCAATTGTGTTAGATTTCAAGGAGACTCTGCTAGTGGGTTTTTAATTAAGACAACAATTGCCTTATCTCAGCTGCTCTCTTCCTCTTTTGGGGGGGCAGGAGGGAGAAGTAGACTTATACTCTTTTTAATGCTGCTACTACTATGTAGCTTCTAGTCCTTCCTCTTTTAAATGTAGTTTGCATATAACAGCAGGTATTCTTTTCTGAGACCTCAGTTGTTCCATGATGATTCAGAATTGCACTTTTTTTATTTAACTCTCTGCTACTTTGCTTCAACAATGTTGCTCTCTGAATCAAGCCCAAGAAGACAAAAACAACCATCCCCTTGCTTTTGAGGGGGCAAAACTTTACCTTGTTAGGAAACCTCTCACTTGTACTTCTTCCTTTTTGAAAAATTGCTTTCTAATTATTATCAGGAAAATCTTTTCTTCATCTGCATTTTTAAGAGTAAAGCAGCAATGAAGTTGTAGTTCAACAGTTAACATATGCTTATGAAAGAACAAAAAAAACAAATCCAAAACCCCATGAGCTTCAATAGCAACACTAACTCCTACAACATTGCACACACACATATGTAACTCATTCAACATTTAAATGTGTTCCTGTTGTCTTGAGCTACCTTGCTAATGTAGCTGAACTGTCACTTTAATGCTTAAGCTAAGAATTATATTCCTTCCAATTTTACATACATAAGTTATTTTAATTCTAAATACATAGAGGGTGTTTAGGAATCTAGTATCTTAACTTAAATTTTTCTCAGAAAATCCTGCCTTAGTCTCTAATTTCATCCCCCAATCATAAATCTCTTATGATCAAAGAACACTGGTTGCAATTACTGTGGAGCAACTGCCATAACTCCATCAGCATGAATAAAATGCTTGTTTGGTAAGTTACTGAGTTTGAGTAGATGCCACAATAGTGAGTATTTTTATACCACCGGCAAAGACACTGTTTAATACTAAGCTTGGGGTGGGGGAGTAAAGCCAGTAAAAAAAAAAAAAAAAGAGACCCCCCTAATTATTCTGATAATATTGGGACAAATACCAGTGTAATATTGGTGCAACTACTTTGTTTGCATCTGCTCTGATTCTCTGAAACTTTAACATGAACATAAGTGCACGTTATTCCATTCATTCAACACATTCTTCCATTCCTTACTCCATGAAACCCACCTAGAATGAAGTGTTCTTGCTTCATGTGCATGTGATAGAAGAATGACAGAATGAGTAAGGAGCATTGTTTACATGATTGGTCTGGCTTTTATGGTAGGAGTATCCAGCTGGGCAGTATCCACACTGTTTAAAAGGGAGTGAAAGTCAGTAAAATTCAGGATATAAAATTGTATACATCTGTAATTGATTTCTCCATTTTATGTGCTTTGCCTACTATGCTTACTGATTTGAGTTGAGGAAATAACACACATCTAATTTTCACAAAATGTCTTTGTTGTATACCAGCCTAACATGCATTGATTCATAATTGAAGTTTTTTGGTTCTGTTGTGGAAGAATGCATGAACCTCTAGCATGGTATCTCTGGTTTAAACAAGCCTAAGCTGACATTTTACTTGCTCATGCTCGCTTTTTCCCTTTCAGTTCGCTTTCCTGAGGATTTGGAGGATTACAACACAACATTTAATCCAGAGTATAGCCACCAAGTGTTTGGAGATGAGTAAGTTATGCCATAAGTATCCAGGGCCAAATTAATAGGTCTGGAAGGGGAAGGTTGTCTCCTAATGGTAAAGCAATGTTGCTGGATTGTTAACAAAGCTAATTTAAAATGACACAGCGATACTTCAATTTTTTGAATATATAAGTTGCCTTGGTGCCTAGCTTATAGAATTTGGGCCTTTAATCATTCTACACTACTTTTAAGAGATTAGCAGAGAACAAAATGTCTCATTTTGCAGTCACAATTACTTGTTTAAGTGGTTATTGTGTTCATGACAATTCTAAGAATTAATAATTCTTGCTAAATCTTGCTAATGACTTTCAGAGTAATGTGTGCCAAAATAGCCAATATCTAGTAACTGTGTATCAGTTTATTTTCTAGTGAATAGAACATAAAGTGAAATGTTAACTTGAATTCAGGTTTTCAGTGGTTCTAGCTCACAATGTTATACTAAATTCAGAAGTATTTTTTTCCTTGAATACATACACTTGTAATCAGGTAGATATGGAGGGGGTATAGAAACTGTAGAAAAGTATTGTTTCAGCTTTTTTCAAATATACTGACTATCTTCAGTAGGTCAATGTTGAACAATCTGGCCACAGTTCATTTAAAACATGTGCATGCACACACAGTTTTTTAATTTCTGACTTCTTTAAAAAGCATTCTAAGTGCTCCAAGTAGGATGAGCTACATATATTCATTGTAATAAAAACAGTTACACCAGTGAACATTTCTTACTGCAGCTATCATTACCAGAAATGTAAGTATTCTTAATGAGAGAACTCTCCAGTCTGTCAGTATAACTTATAAGCAAATTCTTGCTCTGACAGTTGTGTCCAAGTTTTAAATCAGAAATGTGTTACCATAAAAGAAAAAGCTCTGTTTAAAAAAAAAAAAAGGGGGGGGGGAGAGGCTCTTAAACAACGCCTTAAAATAACATTAAAATCCTTCTTCTCTGTAAATAACAATTTTCTGCAGTTCAGTTTTCTTTGGAAGAAATTCCTTAAACTTCACAACAATACAATGGTTATATTCTGGCAAATCATACTTAGGTTTAAAAAAGGCTTCTCTGTTTGTGCCCTTTTTGTATTTACTTGGTTCTGGTTAATTCAGATAACTATATAGGAACTGTCCACCAAAATAGACTTGCTACTCTGATTATCTACCTACATTTTGTGCAGTGTAACTTGCAGCTGTGTAATCCAAAATATAGACTACTAAACTGCAAAGTAAATTTTAGTAAATGTAACTTCTTAATTTTAATCTTAATGAGTTTAAGATACTGAGAAACATACATGAAGTACTAGCTATTTCAGGTCTTCATCTTTTATGAGTTGTCATAGTATGTGTACATATGCTGCCTTCCTGTTCAAAGACTTGTTCTATTCCTCCACTAGAGGAGCAAAATAACTAGTAGAAATAGTGTTAGGCATTATCTATATAGTACACATCCAGTTTGATTCCCTTTTCCTATTAGAAGGCTTAGTATGCCTCACTGGGAAAGAGGATGTGAACTTCAAAGCTTATTATATGAAAGTTCTGTGATGTATTTTTCCTGTTAAACTACAGTTATGATCACTCTTTTCTTTTCTTTCTCAGTGAAGTTGCCTTTGGTTACAAGGGTCTGAAGATCCTCTTGTATTATATCGCTGGTAACCTGTCAACGCTTTTCCGCATCGAGTATACATCTAAAGTTAATGAAAAGTTTGACTGTGTGGAGGTAAAGACAGAGCCAGACCTGTGCTTGAAATATTACTGGGAAGCTTTAAAGGGATATGGACAAGAATTCTATATATGTCATTGTTCCTTCTTTGACTGCAGTACAGTCAAAATTGTCAGTCAAACCTGAGGTGCTAATATCAAGGCTGGTTCTAAAAAAAAAAATCAGTCTAGTAAGTCTGTATTTTCATGTTAACTCAATCCAGGAGGAAGACTAGTGTTTCCCATATTGAAGAAAAGTGTGGGTGGGGCAGGAGGGAAGGTGTTTTGGTGTGGTGTCCTGTGTTGTTTGTTTGTCTGTCTGTCCATCCCCCGCCCAAGGTAGGATACTTTACTGTGTCTCTTTAAATAGCGGATGTGGAAAGCAAAATTATACAGAAACAAGACTGGAAACTTCCCATAGTTTCTAGTTAGGTATCATGTGTGCTTTACATCTTGCTTACAGGAACACAGAACGCAATTACATGCAAGATATCCCAAGATATCCTCTTTTCTGTACAGCTTTTCCAATGTTGCAGAGCGTTTGTAGAAGAGATCTCTTCTCCCCTCCTCCCCCCCCCCCGCCCCCCCCAACTTCTGCTTACATACTTTTGGAATATTTTTGTGAGGTAATTCCACAAAAGCTAAGTCAATCAGTCTTCCAGCTAGCTGAAGAAAGATATTTGGAACTTATACACAGGAATAAAATATTAATATATTAACCATGTTTATAAAACTGTTAAATACTTGTAAAAGTACCAGTGCAGTTATTGAGGAAAAACTGACATTTTTTTAAGTGGTCTCTGATGCATTAAAAATTTACTGTCATCAGTTTTACTTCGCTACAAGAAAGAAGCTGAATTGATTTCCCTCCCTCCCTCTTCTCCCCCTGAGCTATTGATTTGGCTATTGATGAGTCTTTATAATGTTCTGTAGTGTAAAAATGGCTATACATTTGCATTAACTTCAAACTACTCTCCCTGGAAAAAGCTATTCATTAGTTTAAAAAAGTAAACATCTTTGATTTCAAGCTGTATTTAAAGATCCTAATTTCAAACTCATCAGAGCTCATTTAAATACTTTCAAGGAAAGACCAATTTAATTCTAAAGAAAAAAAAAGTTGGACTGACTTCATGAGATGAATTTGATAGATTTGTCCTTCCTTGTTCTCAAGCTGTTTTAAAATATGCTTAGTTCAACAAGCTAAGTGCCTGGACATGTCTGAGATACTTTTGAGGCTAGGGCAACATATCTTACAAGTGAAAGGTCATGCTCTTCAGTTTTCATAAGGCTTTAGAAGCAAGGAGAAAAGGAATACCTGTTTGTTAAGTAGTAACTGTATTTAAAAACCAAACAGAAAACCACTTCCCAGTCCAGGCTTTCACCAGTATAACTTCAAAACAGTGTTGCAAAGGGAATCCACACTGTAACACCTTTTCATTACCATTCTATCTATACCCCATATAAATAAAGCCACCTCCGTTCTCATTCTGGAGGTACAAGGAAGGCAAACAAGGTCCATTTTATCCTAAGGATGCTTGTCAACTTTTCTGATCACTCTAAATCCTTGCTTCTGCCAAGCCCTGTGTTGCATCTACTGTATTATTCCTCTGATTGCTTAAGGGATTGTGACAGGGACAAATAAGAGCATCTGTTTGAGCTAGCCTTTTCTATACTCTTCCCTAAAATATTGACAGGCTTTGTCTGAATTGGAAAAATGTGGTAGGTTACCCTTTGCTTCCCTCAGTATGATTATAAAAGACTGACCATCCAAATATGTTGCTTGTATGGATATATCTAAATCTTAGCAGGAAAAAACTATGGTGGCCATCAGTTTTGTTCTGCATTTGTATTTGCCATTAATTTAACCACCTTAAAATATGAACACTTCGGTTATATCTGTTTGAATTTGCAGAGATTGAAACATTAGCTGCCATCACAGCAGGGTGGTAATTCAAATGCATACTGATGTTTATGCTTTTAAGTTAATTGTTTGGCTGCTGCTCTCAGCTCATTCAGAGTAATATTAAAGAAATGAACTAGCCACAATGCATGACAGGTAATCTTTGTGCTGTGAATATGTTTGTGTTTTGGAGAGGACAGCAATCTGCCTTTAAGTTAACTGGTTGCAACTGAGAAGTCAGTTTTAATACTCTGCAAAGCTATTCACACTTCAGGAATTTTTATCTATTTCCCCACACAAGTTCATTCAACATCAGATGGTTTTGTTCTCTGATAGTGTTTGGTTCCAGTATTGCTAAAGCAGCTGCTACAGTCTGTGCTAGAGACTGACAGAAACATTTGCCAAAATCCCATTAGTTTTTCTCCAAGATCCTCTAAAAAGAGGTAAAAGATGAGATCTTAAATGTCACATGCCAGAATTCCAGGCATATTTATGCATCTTAATATGGTCTCCCTACAGAGGGATCTAAACCATGTTAGTGGGGAAGACTCAGCAAAGCAAGTATGATCAGGTCCTGAACAGAAGTATGCTCTTTGGCACCTCATTCACTGAACTAGAATGGACAGAATCTATCCCTTGGGTGGAGCTTATCATTTGAAATATCTGAAGAGAGGTTGCTTTCTTCTAGTATAAATATGAATAGCACTGACCTCTGAATTGTCACTGATTGCAGATTTGCAGCTGTTGAAGTACCCTCCTTTTCATCTGGACTTCATGGAAGGAGGAGAAAAAAGTATTTCACTAACCTCTAAAATAGTCCTTAGCATAAATGTAGTATCTTGCTTTGCAACTGGTCTAATCTTTCTGCTGTAGTACAAAAGTTAATGAAACTGTAACTTTTATATTGGACATACTTTCATTACACAGTGCAACTTCAGGTGGTTCCATTTCTCTCAACTGAAACTAATGCAAATAACTTAGAACTTCTGCTTTCACATAACTTCTAAAATTATTTAAAAACAGACACTTTGTATACCATGTACATACTGTTTCAAATATTGTAACTGCCTGCTAGTACAAGAATCATCTCTGTATTAAAATTATCCACAGTCAAACAATGTACAAAGAGACACTACTCATGTCCTACTACAAAGCAAGTTTAGCTTACAAGTCCATAATGTATTTCCCATCATCACCTCACATGCTTCTGTTTATGAAGGTAATACATTACAGGCAATACTTTTATAAAACATAGGCTTAACAAGTCTTGGCTTCATTCAGGTTCTTGTACACTTTGTCATAACATGCTTTGCCTATGTTTGACCAGTAGTCAGCTGGATTATTTTCTGAACAGAGTGCATCAACACAGCTAAATACAGTGCTATATAGATATACCTGTGCTGCTCTGACTACTAGAAACAGAATAGCTATTTCTATGGCATTTCATGGGGGATAACTTATTTTCAGGATAGTGGGCAAGTGCAGTGAAGAAATGATTTGAGGATAGAAGATGACAGACAGTATCTGCTGAAAAAAATCTGAATTTTTTGAAATTTCAGCAGTGCCTAGCTGCTTCATGCAAATACTCAGTAAAGGCTTTCCCATGAAATTTAAATTTTATATGCTGCTTGGTCCAGAGCATAGAAATAGATGGCCAAAGCAATGCCAATTGGTAAGATGAGTGCCTTGCTTTGGTAAAAGAAACAAACCTCTCACTGATGTGTGTGTGTGGGGGGGGGGGGGGGGTTTAAGCCACATGCACAAGGGAAAGACAGTAAACATATTTCAGTAACTCCTCAGATTGTTAGCACTTCAGAGAAGTGTTTGGGAAGTGCCTTGTATATAATGGATATTTCCATAAGAGTACAGGTATTAAAGAAATATACTAGTTGTATGCTAGTGATGCTTCCAGATTTCTGTACTCCAGGAATCACTAACTTAAACTTGGGTCATTTAAACTTAAGCCACCACTCAAACTGAGGATTCTGGGATTCCCTCTAAGAAATGGAGATCTTGATAATCCATAAAAATAATGGAAGAACCCCATTTCTTTCATTGCTTGAATCATGCCAGGCTCCATTTCAAGGGAAGGTTCTTTGGAAGACAGCAGGTAAAAAGACTTTGTAGTCATAGCACTAAGAACTCTCTGTTGCTCTATCTGCTAAGTTTCTGATCTCATGATTTAATGCTGTTTTATGGAAAGCAAGATTTTCCTGTGGTGGCAGTCAGTAAGGGCTGCACCTTGCATGCTTTCAACATGTAAAAGTTTGTCTTCCTTATCACTGGTAGATGAAGAAACTTGCATATGTGAGGGGAGCAAAGTTTTAGGTGTACCTTACATATAATACTCCATACTGCATATTCACTCATTTAGATGTTTTTCCACATAGTCTGAGTTATTGCAAAGATTAGTTGAGCTGATCTTGCTGATCAGTTCAAACGGAACTGCTTGGAAGTTCTGTTTGAATTCTAGATTATTTTGTACACCTTTTTTCAGATATATAAAATTAAAATCATACAGATTCTTAGTTAGTTTCCTACAACTCTATCAGCAGTGAAGACTTAAGATCTCTGTAAATAATGCACTTGTATTGTTGAAAACAAAGATTAATTTTTTGAAATGTTGTTGCATGTATTCTTTCCTTATTACTTAACATAATTCATTGATTCTGCAAAAATATTGCCATTTCTGCATAACCCAACAAAATCGGCAAATGTAAAGAAAAAATATTTAATCGGTATTGCTTCAGAAAGAACAGAAAAGGTTCCAATAAATGCATCTTCTTTGTTTTGAGAATGAAATGGATGTAAGGACTGTGCATTTCAATTGGTTTCTAACACCAAGTATTGTAGAGCTACATATTAACTGCTTAATAGCTCTCTCTACAGATATAAATATAAATGTTGGTAGTACCAAACCATTAAGAATAAAACTTGTTTGTGCTGAACTACATCCATCTTTCTCTATACTAAAAATGTAACTGAATGATAAAGTGCTATTCATTTGCAGGTGCATTGCTTCTACTTAAGGGACTATGGTTGAAAGAACAGGAATTAGTAGCATGTTGTATTAGCCTTTTGTAGTGTATTTTGTTCTAAGCATCTTAATTTTCCTGTTTTGAATGCTAAGTAGCAAGGGTCTTGGTTCAGAACTAATACCCATCATGCATGTAAACGGTGTGAAAGAGCTGCTTAGTAAGTTAACACAAAGTGTTCTTGTGTCAGTCCTTGTGGAAATAGATACAATACAAACATTACAGCTGAACTCACGGCAAACTCCATTAAGTAAAAACCTGGGTTCATTGTCTGGAGGAAAGTTTGAATTGAATGTAAGCTCATTTTGTTGAATGTAATGTCAGGCTTTTAGGGGTTGTATTGAGGAGTATGGTTTTGTTAAGTTGAGACCAATTCATTAAGTTTTATTGCCTGGTGAGAAGCAGTAATAAGTTATTGTGAAACTTCATCAAATATTCATGGTTAAAAAGAAGTAGTAAATGTATTCAATCAAGTGGTCTTTTTGGAGTCTGAAAAGGATTATGAAGTCTGCTCAGCTGATAGTCTCTAACTTTTACTTTGGTTATTTAAAAAGGGTAATTTTAATCTCTGAGTTTAATTTTGCTGTCAGAATACTTCTTCCCTCCCCACTATGTTAGATTACAGGTCCAATTTTCTGACAGGATCCCTAAATCATATTTTTATCATTTCATGTTGAACTTGTTTTCAAAGTGTTCTGTGATTAGGATGCCAGATACTGTCTTCTGAGCTTGTAATGCATTTTGTGGCTCATCCTATAGGCAGGCATTTTAAGCAGAGACAGAAGGATGCAAATGTGTGCTAGCTGTCACTCTACTGTTTGGGGATGACCGTTTTTAGTCTTTGTCCTATTTCCTCCACTCCAATCCTGCATCGCCTGCTATCTTGTTAGCTGCTTGTTTGGGAACCTGTGTTCCATGAGGCTATGTGTAGCATAGTCCTGGAGACTTGCTGGATTAAAAAGTCAGTTTCTGGTTCTAATGCACTTTCAGAAATAAATGCATTGCATCCAATAAACTGGCAGCATTTCTTCTGTGTAACTGAATTCATAGTTTCTTTCCTCATCTTGGCATTTCTGGTTTCTTCCATGTAATAAGTTTTAGAATAGTTATTGGCACTTCTGCTTTTTTTGATTGGACAATTGCAATAATCTCAAAGTAAAAAGATTTGGGACTCTTCTCAATCATTACCATTACCCACTAAACTGATGCTGTAACTACCAGCTTTTTGATGCTGTCAGGGGCTGGACTGTGACTTTTTTGGATCCCTTCAGTGCGGCTCCTTTATTTGCTGGAAGGGTCACTATTGAGCAATAGGAACACTCGCCACTTTTTTTCTTTAAAATTATGGATAGGCCATACCACCTGCTTTTGTATTTGTCTCTAATGGAATAATGGTGACTTTGCTGCTGCCTTTTTTATCTTCCACCGATTCTTCTCCCTCTTACATTCTCCAGGCAGATGATGTTGAAAGTAAAATTAGAGAAATCATTCCTCCTGGATTTTGCACCAACACAGATGACTTTGTGTCTCTGCTGGAGAAGGAGGTCAATTTCAAGCCCTTTGGAATGCTGCTACACACCTATTCTGTCCATAATGAGGAAGCTGGTGAAGATATAACATATCAGATATACAAGGTATGAAAAACAGGTGAAATTGCTCCTTTTGAGCAACAAAGTTTGTTTACTTTGCAGTGATGCACTTTCAGTAACATTTCAACTATAGCATATTAAAAAAACTGATAAAATACTATTTATAATTATAAACATACTTATAAGAAATTGTATATAGAATTGAATTAGGTTCTACAGATTCTTCTCTCAATGTCTGTGATAGGTTTCACCTGACTTCTCCTGGCTTTTTCCCTAGGCTGACATGACATGTCCAGGCTTTCAAGAATATCATGAAAGGCTTCAGACATTCTTGATGTGGTTTATTGAAACTGCTAGCTTTATTGATATAGATGATGAAAGATGGAACTACTTTCTAGTGTAAGTACGGTTCTAAAGCAACAGTGGACCTTATTACCTTCACAAAGCCTGCATTTTAATTGTGGCTGGCCAATTATTGGAGCAGTATAATGATATTTTTCCCAGGAAAGAAAAACCATTGTTTATGAGGCTTGAGTTTTCCTCCATTATGCTTTGGGAAGCCTTGAGAATAGAGCTGAATTAAATGCTGTTGTCCGTTAGAGCCCTGAATGTAGGCTTAAACAGTAAAATGAGCTTTGCCTGTGTTTTCTTTTACTTGCCACCTATTCATCTTTATAATAGGCAAGTGCACTGAAGTGCTGTAAAGAGGCCTGATTTATCCAAGTTGCTGCACACCAATTAAGTGAATTGTACATTCAGAACATAGCAGGTGTACCCATTGGGCCCTCACAGAGTAGCTTGCTGACACTGAAAATTCAGTTGGAGAATGGAAAAGAAAATGGACACTGCATGGGAGCGCGACTGTAATTGACCTGCTTGGCTTTCTGTTTTATCTGCAGATTTGAGAAGTATAATAAGGATGGAGCTACGCTCTTTGCGACCGTAGGCTACATGACAGTCTATAATTACTATGTGTACCCAGACAAAACCCGGCCACGTGTAAGGTAATTGGCGGCGTAACTCGTGCCTTGCCTTTTATTTCAGAAGAGGGAACTGCTGAAGTTCCCAATACTTGTTTATAATGGTGTTGATTTGTTTAAAAAAATCTCCATTATTAGCTGGCTATGTACTGATTTATTTCATTGTTCCCTTCTTGAAGCAGGGGGAATCTCAACCAAATTCTGAATATTTAGCAATTTTAAGACACTAAAAATCATGCTTTTAACATGAAGATTGCTAAATGAATTTTAATCCAAAATGAAATAGCACTTAATTTTTAAACCTTTACATTATAACGTATGCACATGTATGGATTTTAATTGAAATATACATATTCCTTTGTAGCCAGATGCTGATTTTGCCACCATTCCAAGGAGAAGGTCATGGTGCTCAGCTTCTTGAAACAGTTCATAGATATTATATGTCTTCTCCTACAGTACTTGATATAACAGGTTTGTGCTAAATTCTTAACTCAGTTTGCCTGTTTAATAAACAACTTGTAGCATTCACAGACTGTTAGCCTGCAAACTGACTTTTTGCATTCATTTGTCAGAATTAAACGGTCTTTTGAAGATTTAGCTTCAGTTCAGGATTAATAGTATGCTGTTTTACAGAAGAACTGTATATAATGTAGCGCCTTAAATCCTTTACTTAGAACAGCACACCAGGAAAATTCAGTCCCTAGCATGAACGGATTACCAGCTAATTAGCCATTTTATTGAGATGCACAGCTGAGTTAGCCAAGAGATCAAGCTTTTTCAAACTCCTTGTTCAGCTTACTGCTGTTAAACAAAACTCAAAATTGAAAAATGATCTAAAATAACATTAGTATTAGTGTGCAAGCCAAAATTTTACAGCCAGTTAAAAATTTGTACAGGTTTTGTGCTCCAGCAGCATGTATTGCTGACTGAAGATCACTGTGGTATTATAGATGTGTACGTGAACACCTGAAAATGCAATGGAAGCAATGGCAGAGAGAGCAGAGAAAAAAAGAGCATGTTTGCCTAAATACAGGACACAAAAACAGCTGTAAATGTGACATCTCTCCTGTGGTTTAAATCCACCATAGGAAGAAATGGAATTCAGACATAGGAATTTATTATTCAATTCTTGGTGCTACCTCAGCACCTCATCTTAGTTAAAAACAAAAAAGCCCCCAAATCTAACCCAAAATACAACAGAACACTTGCTTTCTTGATGCATCACCTCAGGGTAAACCTAACAAAGGGTAACAGCCTCCTAAACTCTAATCCACTTCATAGGAACCTAGAGACATATAACTTCCTTACATAATAGGAAATCTTGCTCAGTGTTTTTTGTTTTTCTCCATCACCCTGACCTTCATTAATACTACAAAGTTGTACATGGATTTTATAACTATAAGTGAGGTTGTTTGTGGCTCCCTGCATAAAATGCAGGGTTGTACTGAACAACAGCAAACTTGCCCTCAAATAGGTTTCAAGTTCTTTGAGATAAGCCAGGAGAAAGCTTGCAATCTTTCATGTGGCATTCAAAAATTAAAGAAATTCAGATTTTAAAAAAATATTTATTGCCCTTTTTAGGGGAAAATCAGGCTGAACAACCTTGATATGATCAGAATATTTAGTTAAATAGCATCTAAAATTATGAAGTAAAGTCTTTAAATCTCTCTTCCTCTCTTCAGAAAGTTTAACTGCTTAGAAAGAATGAATGCTAAGAAAATAATGAAAAACAAGTTACTTCAGAGTTTTACACTTATAATGAATATTTTGTTCATATTTCTTTTCAAACTTAAGATCCTGGTTATAGTTTGTCATCCCAGCTAACAGAAGTGAAATGTACGTTGATAGTGCTTATTGTGGAGAAACTGCCCCCATCTTTTAACTAATTTGAGTGAAAAAGGAATGGAATAAATTACTTTTAGTACAGCTTCTCCAGCCTTTTTCGCAGACTGTGCTGTAAGACTTGTCACACAGGATTAGGGCACTCATCCACAAAGCATTTTATCTAATGATCATAAACAATCTCCAAAACAAAAAATAACCAGTTGTAGAGTGCTACATATATGCAGCAAAAACTTCCAACCCAGTCCTTCCTTTTGGTAACTTAGTAGCTTTTGATCATCCTTAAACTACAAATCTCAACTATTTACCATAATCCTAAAACAAAAAATACCCCACAGCTAGGATATAAGCTGTTTAGCTACAAATTCCACACTGCTAGTCCACAGAAAAAAATGGGTACAGATTTTCTTGTAATAAATCTGTCTAAACCGTTAAGAAAGTACCTTCAGAACACCGTAAGCACTTTCTTCTGTATGGCTCATAGGTGAGAACAAAGTTGCATATATGACCGATATTCACTGAAGCAATTTAGTATTTTCCTCCCCTATATCCATATCTAAAAATTCTTTTCTTTTGCATTCACTCCTTGTAGTGATAAGCAAAGTGAATCATAATATGAAGAAACACAGGCATTTGGGCCAGGATGTGGCCAGGGTAAACCGCAGCCAGCTCCCCCGCAATGATCAGGAGAACAGGGTCCTGAAGTATACAATGGCATGTGCCTGCCACTCAGTCCAGATGCAGTCTTGCTGCATTCTGACCTTTCATTTGCAAAAATGTGACTTACTACTGAGTTAACGGTCTCTATCTTTAAAAACTGTTAGAGCTGTTCCCTGTAGCTACTCTAATATATTTTTTGTGCAAAGGTAATATTAGATTTAATAGAAAAATGTTGATGTGCTAGTTAATAGTGAAGGATTAAAGGATATGCAGCTATAGTTTGTTTCTGTTGTACAGTGCTTTTTCAGCTGATAGATTAGCTTTGCTGGGTATTCTTCTTGAAATGTTGAGTATATGAAAGGCATCTGGTTTAGAAGAGACTTCCACAGCTGACTTTTTAAAGTAAAACTATCAGGTTTTTCTCCTGTTGTCTTAGAAGTTTACATCCTGTACCCCAATGCTTTGCTTTATATTTGATAGGCACAGTCTACAAAATGTGTAACTAAACATTCAAGATTGCATAGGCCAATACCAAATTGCTCATGTTCTTAAACATCAGCTGTAGACTTACCAGTTCTCAAACAGTAAAGTCTGCTGAATTATAATATAGTCTTACTAGTATAGAAACTAATAGCAATACAAAAGTGGAACTAGTTGCTCCTTTTCAAAAGTAAATATTTTACTTATCTGTCCAATGTTTTAATCAGGGTGAAAGCCATCCTTTCATACTTTGTATTGAAACAGCAATGTCTGCTACTAAACACTGGAAGTGAGAATCTGGATTTAAAGCAAGTTAGTTAGGTAGTGGTTGATTAAGATCAAATTTGATTAACTTAGCTCTGTATACTATATAAATTCTTTCTGTGAAACTATAAAATCTGGCGGGCTGATCCTCTGGGTCACATCTAACAGGGAAAACAGAATATGCAAGAGAAAGCGTTTATGCATGAAATAAATCTTTTCTCTAGGAGTTAAACTGGATCAGTTAAACATGTATACTGTTGGTCTCTTAGAAATATGATATAATGCTATATACAGTACTGCATACACAAAATATTAGAAGTTTGTCTTTCTGTGATCTCTTTCAACTTATACTATTGTACATCAAAAAAATTGGCTAGCGGTACTCATAAGCACAGCTGACGTACTGAGGAATATCTTATCTACTCTTGTTTTCCATTTTTTTCTAACTGTATATGAGAGAAGAAACAAACAATGCTGATAGTTACTATGCTTTTATATTCTTTCTAGCTGAAGATCCATCTGACAGCTATGTAAAGCTAAGAGACTTTGTTCTTGTAAAGCTCTGCCAAGATCTGCTTTGCTTTTCCCCAGAAAAGTTAATGCAAGGTTTCAGCCAAGAAATGGTGATGGAAGCGCAACAAAAGCTGAAAATAAATAAGGTATTAAATCTGAACAGTTGTAGTTGAACCTATTCTTATCAAGCTAGTATAAAAGTAATTTAGACATACAGGTGAAGACTTGTAATTTACATACTGTCTTATTTCAACAGATCTTTAGGATGTAGCTGGAAGTGAAAAACCTAGCTCATGGTTTTAGATAAATGCCTTTTCCTTCCTAAATCCTTTCCTAATGATGTAATAGAATATGACCTTCGTGTTCCTGGAAAAAAAAAAACTGTACAAAATAAGTGGTGTTTAGAGCTGCCTTAGTGTTCTGTATTTCCAAACACCTGGAGAACTAAACAGTTAAACAACCTCACTGATAACCTCCTCAGTGAGTGATTAAACTTGCTAGTGAATATGGCTGTTGAAATGCAGAGGTACTTAACTCAGAAATATATCTGAATATAGTTTTGTGCTTTGAGACTTGCAGGGTGGAGGGGAGGCAGGGGGAGAAGCCACATTCAAATATTTATGATAATGTTGTAGCTTGTATAGGAAAAGTGTGCCTGCAGCTGTTTTCCCATGTCTGCAAGCTTAAACTTGAATGGATAAATAAGTTGTTTTTTAAAATAGCACCTAAACATGTATTAAGCATAGCAAATGAACCATTGAATCTTTCATTTTTTTGCTTCAGCAAAAGAATATTTGGTCTTAAACTGTTTTAATACAGATGCAATAGTAATACAGCAGCAATATGAGTATCTTTTTTCCCCCCTGGCGTGTGATACTAGCAGATCATGGTTCCCAAAACTTCATTTTTCCTCTTACTTGATTCTTTTATTCATGAACTTAAACACTGCTGTTGCATTTTCATATTTACAGCTTCTAGGAGGCCTTGTGAAGACAGCAGTAAGTATTTAGAGGGTATTAACACAGTACCTCCTTTGCTAATTTTGATGGATTGTCTGACAGTCCAGTTCCAACCCTCTGTCAGTTCTTTGAAGAACTTTGGGACTCTGGCTTCTGGAATTTCTGCTGCTCCCTTACAACAGGTATTGCTGTCCTTGAAGTATTCCTACAGCTGGTACAACAGACACTGACTGCATGGAATTGTCTACTCATCTAACTCATTGGCTAGGAGGATCCTTTTCAGTGCTTCTGACAGTCTTCTGACCAACTGAGCAACTATTTTAATTTCTCCTGTTTCCGAATTGCTACAGACTGAATTCTTAATACTCACACGTTTTTTATTCTCCTTTCTATTCATTAGCAACATACAAGACGAGTTTATGAAATTCTCCGATTGCGTGCAACAGATATGGGTGATGCAGAACAGTCCAGAAGCTATCGGTTGGACGTTAAAAGAAGATTGATTGGCCCCTATAAGGTGTATATGACTTAAGTATCATCTAATACTTATTTCAAGACTAATTATACTTGATTTTACTTTCATTTCCATAAGTGTAGTTGATGGCAATTATGTTGCCAATCAACTGCTATTAGTTATGCAGTGTTTCTGTGACATGTACACAGATGCAAAGAACATTCATACATAGCTGTGTTGAAGATCCTGTGTTTGGCTCCTGAATGTTACCTGCCTAGTTCCAGTAGGAAGTTATTACTGAGCTTACGGTAGCTAGCTACAGGTTACATTTTGCCCAGATGAGCTTAAGAAAAAATCAATTCCTTGAAAATCTTAAAATGTTTTAAAGAAACAAACCAAAAGGTTGGAGAAGAGAGGTATATGTTGCAGAATGCTTACACTGCGGACTGGCTACAGTTTAGATTGCTATTCTAGTTGTTAAGTAGCTCTTAACATGACGACTTGCTAGAAGTAATCTAGTCATGGCGGCACAGAGCTCAGTGCAGTTGGGAACAAAGTTCAAACAAGCTTTAGGAACTTAAAAGGAACTGAAAAAGTTCCTTTTAAGTATGCTCCTCAATATCCTCAATTCAGCACATTTGGTTCATCTTGCATAGACCTGAGATACTGGTAAAACAGATTATCCTCTAGTTGCTAATGGCATCAGTCTCTGTATTAAGAGTCAAAAGGCCACAAATTTGACTTAAGTTTATTATGGCAACTAGCATGTTAGCTATTCTGTGCTGTTAAGTACTCCCTGAGCAAACCTAAGCCCTTTTGGAAAAGTTTCACAAAGTATAAGAAAGTGTCTTGATTGCAGGCCTTCCTAAGGCAGCTCTCATCCTGTTAGCCTGTAATGTCAAAAAAGTTTGCTCCAGAATCCTCTTGATTTTTCATTTGTAGCTGTATTCAAAGCAAACTCTGCTTTGGTGAGAATTCTTTTTACTTTATCCTACAAGGCCAATGCGCAGCATTCAGTATATCAGCTGAATAAAAATATATTTGGGGAAAGAAACACCTCAAAATGCTCTTGTTTAAGAAACAGGTAAACTGCATGTATGTGGCAAACAGCAAGGGGCACTCCTGATGTTTGTATGTACAAGTATGTTTATGCTTGTAAGTTATCTTATTAGTGCATTTCATTGCTATTATTGCTTATCCCTGGTAACTTTTCAATCATTTGTAATGATTCTTGAAATGTTTTCTGTATACTGGAGGCTTAAAATTAATTTTTGATGGTCAATTATAGGAAATGAGTTGACTAAAGAGACATAATGGAATACAAGCTTGATTAATATCAAGATAGAGCTAATATATTCTGGACGATTTTCTATAATCTAGTTTTTAATGCCATACATTTTTCTTGGTAATAGGAGTATCATTAGTCCTAATCTGTTTGCTTAAACTTAAATTTCTCACTTTATTTTTTATTTCTGCCCAGTAATACAGAAACTGTGAGGCTTTAACAGAAAAATTTTCTAATCTACCACTGTTACCATTTTATTAGGATTAGTAACACCTTAAACTAGATACTGAGATGGACTAAATTTAATTAAATACTATACTCTTCATGATACTGGTTGTGTTCAAACTACTGTTTGTTTAATTGTTTAGAAAAAGCAGAGAGAACTTGCCAAGATGAGAAGGTGTCTAAGACCAGAGGAGCTGACGAATCAGTTGAACCAAATAGACCTAAACATGCAGCATGAACAGTTAGAAGAGAGCTTCCAACAACTTGTTTCAGATTACCGAAGAGTCCTAGAACGACTTGCACAAGCATGAAGATCCTACCTTTTCTGTACAGAAAACCTGCAAATTTCTATAGTGTTGTGAAGCACATCCTTATTTGCTACTTAATTGCAAAATCTCATGTGACGTTTTAATCACATTAAGGTGACGTGTTTCTGTGCATTTTTCAATATTTTCTATTTTTGTGTTGTAGATTTTAAAATGTTGTACTCTAGGTTTGAGGGCACTTACTGGTGAAATAAACAATGTAGATTCTCAAACACAGTAACATTGCCCTTGGATTTTCTTTTACCCTTCTGTCTTACCTTAGGACTTAATAGATATCTGAACAGCAGGTTAGTACAGAAATCTAAGTGATACTTATAATCACAGCTCTGTTAAATCTCTCCTAATGTGATCCTCCTTGGGCTGCTGCACTGGATTCTCTTGTGCATGCCTGTGGGCCAGTTTTAATGTGGTATGAATAGACTACAACACTTTTTTTTTTTTTTTTTTTTTGGTCTGGCTGGCATGCTTTCAGAGTACAGGCTCTTTACCCTTACTTAGAAGTGGATCCTGCTGCATTTAGCTGTCAGGACCCCTTCTAATCCAGCTTTTAAAGGGCTTTAAACATATTTTTCAGATCCTGAAGTTTGTATGTTGATCACTTCAGGGAAATATCTTACGGTTGAGGAAACAGCCAAGACTTAAGGACTCCAAAAGTACTCTTTCTTTAGGTAGCATATGAAACATACTTGCTTCCTTACAAATTTGTACCTACATCTACTTCCTTGACTCTATTTTGCTGTCTATGTCCTGGGCTTCAGATTAGTTGTCTTAAGAATCCTGTCTCTCTTCTCCATCAAAGTGATCCCTTGCACACTCTTTACTGTGGTTCAGACTTTAAAACTTACTGCCTTGCCTTATAGCCAAGAGGACTTCATTTGAATTAGGATCACTGAAAATGATTAACCATGTTAATGGGCCAAATGGTTTCAGGTTCAGCTTTCATAACTGATATCTGTAAATTGACAGTTCTCTAAATGTCTGATTATGATGTGAAGAAAAACTAGTATTTTCTTAATGTTTAAAAGGCTTTTTTTGTATTTTCTACCAAATGCTTTTCAGGAATTTTCACTCTTTGGCTAGGACCTCTTATCTGTGTGATACCATAGATCTCACCTATCCATAGTATCCAAATCTATGACATTCATTATTAATGAAAACAAACCACCCCAGGCCTCTCCTAACTGTAGTAGTAAACCTGAAGTAACAGCTTTTTGTTAAACATAGGAGAAGGAAAGCTGAGTTGAAAAACTATGCTTTAATTTTTTTCTGCACAGAGAGCAGAAACTCTGCTGAAGATATTAAATGCTAACACTGCCTAATCTTCTGCCTTACTGAGGCTGGAGCCACTCATGAGCTGCAAGAAGCTTGAGTCTTTTAAGAAACTGTAGGACTAACAAGAAAAAACAGCCTTGATTGGCTGTTTGTTCAATTATAGTGATTGACAGTACTTTCCCTCTCTAAGTTATTCTTCTGAAAGGAGCGAATGGAAAGTTGGAAGAGTCTGGCAATTCTGCTCTTTTCTAGTACCAGATGTGGAAAGGGAAAGGAGATGTGGCTGTTATCTCCAGGTAATACGGATGCTCCAAAAGGGATGAGAAATAACATGAGACCTGGAACTAGATGTTAGATGTAGTAAAGGCTGTCGTATTTAATTGATGGTGGAGAATGGATATGAAAGAAGCTACTGAGCCAAAAGGACAAAATCACTTTTCTTAGACAAATAGTGTAACTTCCCTTGCACATTGGTTAGGGCAGATTAATCCTTTCATAACCTATTACATTTTTTTTTCCTTCTGTGTTGACAATGTTAAAGGAATTACATGAACTGTTGAGTCCAGTTCCCCCTAGTGATTAGTAGTGACCCCCTGGTTTCAGCACAGTTTCTCTGCAGTATGGTCTGGGTACATCTGGAACATTCTAAACTCTGTTGGGATGTATGGGTATGCAAGAAAAATTACGACTTGGTTTACAGGAACTGTCTTACTACTAATTATGGGCACCAAGGCTGTGAATAAACAGCCTTTTAGAGATCTAGAAAGTGAATTCTGCTATCCTGCAGCAGATTACAGCTTCTACGGTACTGCTGCCAGGAAAGACTATGTGAGTACTCCCTAATCCATTACAGTTAATTAAAACAATTATCTGAAACTACCTTCATCAGCAAATTAAACTAGCCCTTCTGACTTTGCCCGAAGTGGTCTAAGAGGTGTCTGGACTATCCCTTGGCAGAGCAAAAGAAATAATTGTTTGTATAAAGGTGAGGTTTAAGAGCTGGAGAACAGTGATAGTTTAGTTGACACTATTAATTGGATGGCATGTCTAACAGTTTATTTCTGCAGACATTGTGGGCATGTTTGCTAGAACTAGCATTTTAGAGATTAAGCGTTAATGGTAAAGTTGACTAAACACTCAGATTTTAGTGGATATTACTAGATATGCTCTTACCTTTCTGACTTGCCAGTCCAGATACTTGTTTCCAGTTTTCAGTGATTTCATTCACAAATTTCACCTACAAATTAGCTGCAGGATTCTAGTCTTTGAAGTGCACACAGCAGCAACTCCAACTGTCCTACAAGTCATATTTATGAAATAAAAGGAAGTTTGATATTGTAAATCACCTCTTTTTACATAACTCCTGTTTATATTCATGTATTAGTATAATTAGGAACAGGGACCTAATACTATATTTAAATAAATACTTCTCAATGTACTATAGAAAATAGCATAGTTATCACTGATACTGTTTCAATAGCAAGGTGAGAAAGGACCTATGAACTGATGCCAACTGTCTACATAGATTTGCAATGAGATACTGTAGGGGGGATATCCAATTTTGTGGATTTGTTAGCAGATGCAGGAACACCTAGACTTCATAGTTGCTTTCCATCTGTAGAATTTAGCAAATAGGAGTGTAGGAATTACACAGTTGAAGCTGAACACTATTACAGTCCTCTCCTATTCTGGGCACAGTTAAACACTAAAATAATCCTGTTTATATATGATTTTTGTTCAAATACATCATCTGTTATCCAAGGCTTCTTATCTTAAGCTGCTATTGTGCTTCTTTTGAGTTGTTATATATTAACAGAAACTTAGAGCAAACCCTAATAATAGGTTAATGTTGTTTAATTTCCCATGTGACTTTTTCGCCTGTTTTGACTAAATCCAGATTCTTTACTCATTTCACTCAAAGATCAAGTGAAACTTTGCAACACATATTGATACAGCATTTTAAAAGCTTGGTGCATTTGAAATACTCATGGATTTTCAGCATATACATTATTAAGATCTGAAAGTATATTTAACGTTTTTCATTGTAGATGCTTCAGGCTGCTGCTCTATCCTTCCATCACTTAAAAATAGAGTCACAGCAACAGTGAATCCACTTTAAGAAAAATTAATGAAGTATCTTCAGAATTGTGACTCTAGTTCCCTTGATAGAAAGAAATTTTGTTTCTGTGCAAAGCTATTGTCAATCATGCCATTCCAAGAACACAGCAGTTTTTGGCAGTGTGGCTTTTTTTTTTCTAATGATGATGCCCAAAAACATAGCTTGACTATGACATACCAGGTAATAGGCAGAGTTATGAGTTAGAAAACAGTTTTTCCTTTGAACCAACAAATATATTAAACCCAAAATCTCAATGTCTTATTTCACAGTGATTTTTTGTAAAAATGTTGAAAGAGGTGAGACTATCTATAATATAAAGTTTAGTAAAAAATTAAATATTTTTTGAATAAACCAATTCCTCTGCTTACCTGAGAGGTTCTAAGTTAATAGATCCATGTTTCCTCTGCAACAGTAGAGGACACTGTAAGTGCCTAAAACAGATCAAGAAAGGAATACTTCTTAAAAATATTCTAATTCAACTATTTAGAAGGAGGGCACATGGGAGAAGTTCATTCTAACTGTATTGCCTGATAATCCAACAATGCTCCATCTTAGCAAAGTCAGGAGTCAAATCTTATCCCTTACAGCCAACTAAATATGCTCCGAGAAAGACATTTAACAACTGCTTTGCCTTATGGGGCAACAATGTGGAATTTTACGACACCAATTATAAAAATAGATCAACTTGTTTCTTTGCAAAATATATTGGTTTTGAAACTCTCATTAAAACATTTTTTTAAAAACATACTTTTTTATATTTGATTACAAAATATTCCTAGAATAAAAAGCAATTCCTCTGCCTTTCTGCCAGCCCTACATACACAGGGCCTTAAGAGAGACTAACCAAAACAAAATGAGGAAGCATTCCATTCTATTCCCCCATGCTTCAGGCAGTGAGTTAGAGATGTTTTAGAGTGAGTGTAAAACCAGAAAGAAACTATGCTGAAAACTGGCTAGTCAACCTTTGCAGCGCTTAATGCCCCCCGCTCCACAGCTTGCAATAATTTCAGTATTTGCCACATTACATGAGGAACCGCTACAGAACCCTGTCGCTTCCACAACCTGGTACTCCCAAAATGTATTTGTCTTTTTAATCTCTCTTACTTTCAATTTTACCTGGACCAGAGAACTAAATTCCCCTGATGAATGTTATATTCCTGTGTTTTTATACGTGTAGACAACTTGCCCCTCCTCTGTATCTTTCTCTTAGCAGTCCTCAAAGGATGATCAATGCAGCAACTGAGGCTCTGTAGCCTTTTAGGATATGTAACCACAAGCAGGAAATTACTCAGAGCTCCACTTCTCCCAGGCCAGTATACCTACTTCCCAACCAAATTCATTCTTTTTAATGGAAGAAAAAGCTGCACTGCGCATAGGTATAAAACATCCAAACATTCAAAGAAGAATGACTGTGAGCAAATCTAGCCTGCATGATCGTCATTGGTGCATCAAAATATTATCCTAAGAGGTAAATCAAGTTCTGAAAAATGCTCATTTAGAAACCAAGATCAAACTGTTCCCCCTGGTGTATTTTGAAACATAAATGTTACCCACTTCAGATACTAGGAAACAACAATTAGCTCAACAATAAATAATGTGAAATCCAAAAAAATACCTATAGTTTCAAAACTGAGAAAGCAAGCTACCTGAAGTTACGGGATTTGAAGGATGCTGAAACCACTGTAATATTGGGAATAAAGGTCTATATAGTTGAAACAGTATCTTGGGCAGCAAATGTCCATGCCTCCTATGAAGAAATACACAAAGCTGCTATGTGGCAGTTTAGGCAATTCAAGACTGACCTATTGTCTCTCTCTGCAATATCAGCAGGAGGGTAAGCAGTCCACAATGTCTATACGAAGGATTTACGTCTGCTTATACAGATCATTTTTTCAATTCCTTTCTGTCTCTCACTGAGACTTTGTTGCTCTTTATGCTTATCCTTTATCATATTGTATGATTGTCAGACACTAGAAGGCTGGAAAATCTCATGTTGTATATTCTACCATTTTACCTTTTCTGCTGGTGTCAGTTCTGACCTGATTTCATCAGTATCAAACTGTTAGAGCTAGAAATATATATTTGTACGCCTATCACCTAAAAGGTTGGAATCAAGGCTTTCGAATTGCAAAATATTATTCTCTAACACTACTGCTTTGTGAAACATTGCTTGCTAGGATAATTTGGACTTGAAGTTGACAAAAAAAACAGCATGGAAAAATATTAAAATCTGGTATCTCATAAGCAAGTATATGTTGCAGCTATTTCAGTTGTCTCAAATAGTGCAGCTAAAAATCATGCGGAACAAGCTTTTTTTCCCATGACATCAGCATTTCCAGTAATTTTTCACTGCTAGTTCTTTTCCAATGATCAGAAAGATTTCAATCAAACTATGAGTTCTATCTATTACAATATTTCATTTACAAAAGGGTATTAGCCACACAGATGGCAGTAACTGGAATTGTGAGGCTAAAAATTTAGTGCAACCAGTAAAAATGGAAGACTATTACACAAAGCAATACAAATAGACACAAGCTCTGCTCAGGGCATACCATCTACCATCATTCTGGTTTATATCTAAGGAGCAAAAATTGTAGGAATGGGCTTTCTTCCCTATCACTCAAATCTTTTACAATGTAAAAAGAAAAATAATACAAACCAGAGCTTCTACTCAAAACTACTCATTCAAATAAGTATTCACTATGTTCTTTGTACCTTGTGCTGAAGCCTTTGGTAATAGGCATTGCAAGAAATGGGACTACAGACTCTGTATCTGGACTTCTTTTTAGACCAATAATGGAAAAAGCAAGTGCATCATTTATCTATAAATTCCCAGATTTCCATGTTCAAAATATTTTTACTTCTCCAATTTAGACAAGCAAATAGAGAAGGGGAAGAAAAATTTCTGCCTTCAGTTCTTCAAAATTCATTTCAGATAGAAGACTCACACACAAATTGAAGGAATCTAAGGTAATGACATAATAAAGACAAGACCTTGGGAATATTTATTTCAGAATTCCCTCTTTGCCACTGCAAAAAATCTAGATATAGCAGGAGCAGAACTGTGTGTTATTTTTTCTAGAGTAGCACTAACTTCTTGCTTTAGTAAATAAAGAATAGGTACTGCTGTAAATATTCCTCAAATAAGAGGTATATGCTCCTTTTAAGGTTGCTGCACAGTTTGAATGGAAGAGATTGAACATAAATGAAATCTAGTTCAACTTGGAAAAGTTTGACATCCACTTTTTTGTTTCTATATGGTATGATAATAAGGGAGGTGTTCCATTTTCAGTATCTGCTATTTTTTAATGCTTATCTTTCTTCCATTTGAGTCTTTCTCAAAACTATATATATATAATCATGCTTTTTAGACTCTCATAGTTTTATGGAAAAGATAAAATCTTTACCTGGAATGCGTTTAACATGATAACAACTGCAAATATGTGATTTCACTTTCCTTACAGCTGTGATGTAACAATCTAGTATAAGCTTTGTCTATTTTTACACATTCTGTATCACTGATTTAGGAGCAGCTTCCCAATGCTTGCTGCTCACTTTGAAAGTATAAATAATCAAATGGTTATCTATATAGAGATCTGAGAACTTCACGTGTCATTAGAAGACATAATTGTACAGACTGAGACCTAAGCTTGCCTCATTGTAGTTACATACTCTCCTGTTCCTGTGTTTCTTCTCTGAGGATGCATTTCAGCAAGACTAGCTGAGCCAATCTACCAACTTGCTGCTGTTGACAGAAGCAGTCCCCACTCCTACCTACATGCTCCTCCGCTTCCCTTGTATTTCGCTATTCAGTGAGCCAATTCAGCTCATTAAACTGGCAAAAAAGTAATCTGGAAAGAAAGCAAACCCAACAACAGCTAGACAAGACAGACAGACGAGTATGCCAAGGACTGGCTTTAGCCAGTCTATCATGCTGGACTGGCTTACCGAGACATCAGATGAGTTCCACAACCAGCATAAGGGAGTGCATACAACCATGAAGCCAGGAGCAGAAAAGGGGAAGATAGGAATCACTGAATTTGTTTTATTAGTAGGTAGGCAGTAACAAGTCATAATTAAAAATGCACTTCTACAGCACTTAAAGCCAATCTGAATCAAAGGGGCACATTCCAGGCCACCAGCCACACATTAGTGCACTCTCCTGGGCACCAGCACTGGCATTCATTTGGTCTCACTGTGAAATGGTTTAGGAGAAAAACTAAATCAGGGAAAAATAAATTACTTTTTTTCCTGTAGAGCTACTTTTCTGCAAGTTCGGGACTCCAAACTATCTCACCATGGATCAGATGAACACCAGTGCTAGCATAAGGACACCTACTTGTGATGAGAGCAGGACCCAAGCAGCACCAGTCTGATCAGTATAAACTGTTGTGGAACCAAATCACCTTTTGAGACAATCTTAGATAAGAAAGTCTAAGCAACTTCAGAAGTATCCAATTGCTATACTTACACTAGAAGCATGTTTGTACATTGTTCTACATAAGATTTATGTATTTATAAAGCATATCTCTGTTGTGTTATACCCTATTACAAACTGTTTTTAACCTTACATTTAAAAGTCTAGCTTTATGCTCTCCTTAGCACATCTTTTGCTTATTTTAATATCCACCTGCCCAACATCACGGGGGGAAATAAAACTGAGATGCTACCCGACAGTACAGTGCAAGTCTAAGTAAGATAGAATGTGCAAGACTCTCTTTGAAGAATATAATACAAAGATGTGTTCGAAGGACCCTGGGTTTCAAAGTATTTTCTCCAAAGCTGCCTCTCAGCCTGAAGCTCAGGACAACCTCAGACATCACTGGCCATCTTAAACATTTCAAAGGATTTGCCAGATGTGAACAAAAGATAATTTTATACATGAGGGAAAAAATTAACATACATTCTTTTGATAACAGAACTGGAACTCAGCAGAGTATGATTCTTTAGGATTACTGTGTTAAGATATGGTGGGTTTCTCCTTTTTGAAATAAGATTTGTTCTCATTATATTGGTATAAAGTCCCTAACAAATCTGGTATTTTTATTTCTTAGTACCAGAGAAAATCTTCATCTAAGCACTAATTAAAGACCACTGAATAATGACTTTGTTGTTAGACTTTAAGATTCATCAAGAGATTGCAAGAATTGCAGAACAGTTGTTCTCTTGGAACATAAAACAGTAGAGAAGTCCTTTGATCCCCTCTTAGCTTCTGATATGCAAAAGAAAATCAGTCCAGTCTAACCACTGAGATATCTACATGTATCTGTGCAATAACCTGACATTTAAGGGCAAGGTAATTACAAAGGTGGTAGCAGAGTAGTTCTAGTATTGTTTCTAGTTCTTGCATTTTCTTATGCCATCAGCTGGCTTTTTTTTTTTTTTTTTTTTCCCAGGCTTAGTTATAATATGGAATTCTGGTCCTACAGCAACAGACAAAAGCCAAATGATCACTCACTTTCTCTGACAGTAGCCTCTGATTTCACTGACTAGGAGATATTTGTTGACTCATATATAAGGTTCCCTTAGAGCACTTTGTTTCTCTCCTTTAGTGACAGGAAAAGATGATGGCAAAATACTCATCATCCATAGCTACTTTTATAGCTACTTTCATGTGAAGTTTGCTGTTTTCTTTAGGCATGCACAAGCAGACCCATTCCAACATTATGCCAAACAGCAGTAATGTGTAATTGCTTTACACTGTGCAGTTTTTTCACAGAACCAACGGTTGGGTGTCTATATTCCTAAAGCCTTGCAAAGATAGAAAATAGGATGAAACCAAGCTTGACGAGATTGAAACTCCTGAAAGGCCATGCTATGCTTTAGAATTAGGAACAAGGTGAAGACATATCTCATTCTGCTCTGCATATCAAATGTGTACATACCTCTCACCAGTGGGTAGTGATGCTCACAGAGTGTCACTAGGCAGCTTAGGAATGCCATTTCTTCCTTTATTTTTAGGTCTATTTTTCTTCTGTTAGAATCTTGTAATTCCTCCCCCCACTGAATAACTATGATGAAACATGTCAGTTGGTGCAGAATGCAGCTGTAAGAAATGGATCCAGAGGCAGTACAAGATACTGTATTGATCTTCACACTACTATCTGGTCAGGCTATAAGCTATATGATAGGCTGTCTTTTCAGCTGTGGAATCTGATTAAATGATGCATTTTTGCTAGCAATGTCTATACAAGACCATTGAGAGGATGGTAGCACAATTTTTTGAGTAGAGGACTCCTGGAATCTGCTCCTTAAAGACAGAAATACACACAGTTTAACTTTTAAGTTCATACATTTTTCAGGCTTTTTCCAGAGTAGGTGGGGGTAAACAGCATCAAAGCTCCAACCTACCTTGGAGTTTGAACCTATTCTTGTTAGCTAGATTATAAAATTTGTAGATTGTTTGTTAAAGACTAATCATGGCTATACCAGGAGATAGATAAATTTGGACATAAACAGTCATCCTCTGTTCTCATTTGAGAATTTTCCTCACTAGTTACCAGTATGTGTGTACACATGTGCCTGTGTGTGTAGAGAAAGGATACTTATATTACTTATACATTTTGTTTTTTTCCCTCTGCTCTTGAAACTACTACCTTAATACATTCCATTCATTCTTTCATCTGGCAATTTGATTCTTTTAAGTTTGGTATTTGCCTGCCAGCTGTTTGATTTTTGTCCTGTAGCAATGCTTCCTCAAACTCTGTATCATGCACTAGCCATAAGAACATAATTTCCGAAACAACAGCAAAAAGTGTTGTTTTTTTTTTTTAAAAAAAGGTTCCTACAGATAAGCCAAGTGCAAGGAAGGAAACAAAATGATGGAAAATAAAAGTGATAAATGGGCTTCAGAAGTTTAATCTGACTTTGTTTGGTGGCAAATGAAACTGACCACAGCAACGCTGCGTAAGACAGTCTTTGGATTTTTTTTTTTTTTAAGATAAGATACTGGTACCAAAAAAGGTTGGAAAGATGCTGCTCTCTGGAAAGGTTTGTTCTTTTAGGTGTTTGCATGAAGTTTGGTTGTGTAGACAAAATAATGAGTTGAACTAGAAAAGCATGTGACCTTTAGGGTTTAAGTTTTCTCTTTCAGATTCTGATAGGCTTCTACACAAACATAACACCAAAAACTTTTTTCATATACAGTAGCTGGTCTTCTTCCTCACAAAAGCAGTTTTACTCCAATGGAATAAAAAAGTACATACAGGTTAAAAAAAAGAAAGAACGAAATTTATGAGGTAGTTCCAGCCTTTGCAGAATGCCACGGTCACGACTCTCCCGAGACAGCAAGTCCCACTCAGGACGTGCTGTCTCACCGCCCTCTCTCGCTGGAAGGACGATGACAACCTGTCCCCTGTGCCTCAACTTCCCAACGCTACAACGCGACCCTGGGGCAGAAGCGGCTACCGCCTGCAGCACCACGGCCCCGGCGCGCTGCGCTGCTCAGCCCGAGCCGCCCACCCCGGCGCCGCAGCCCGCGGCCGCCGCTGCGCAGCTCACCGCCCAACGGCGGCGCGTCCGCGCGCAGACCTGACGGCCGCGGTCTGCGGATCCGCGCCCGAGGGGCCGGGGCAGAGCCCGGCGCGGCGGGGCGGGAAGGGGGCGCTGCCGCCACAGCTGAGGCGCAGCCGAGCTGCGCGGGTGACACGGGCCGCCGCCGCCGCCGCCGCCAGCCCCCCGGGGGGGGGGGGGGGGCACCTGCCGCCGAAACGCGGTCCCGGCGGCCCCGAGGGGCCCGTTTGGCACCTGCCGCCCCCCACGGGACAGGACGGGACGGGGCGGGGCGGGACTTACCTGCTGGCCCCCGCCTCTGCCCGAGGCGGCGCGCGCGCAACGGCTCCGGCCCCGCCGCCCAACGGCCCGCGCCGCCGCGCGCGGCGCCCCCGCGCCCCCCCTCCAGCGCGAGGCGGGCGGGCGGGCGGCTCCCCTCCCCTCCCCTCCCCTCCCCTGCCCGCCCGCTGGCCACCCGCGGCCACGTGATCCCGCCCCACATGGCCAAGATGGCGGCGCCCAGAGCTGTCAGCGTGCTGCGGAGCAGCGGTGAGTGGGCACCCCCTCCGCCGGCCTGCGCGGGGCCTGCGCCGGGCCGCGGGCCTTCTCCTGCCCCCCTCGCCCTCGGGGAAGGGCGCAGCACCCCGGCCCGCGCTGGCACTGCGAGCGCCGCAACGCTGTTGAGTTTGGGCTTGCTTTTAAATTTAGGAGCAATTCCCCCCCCGCCCCAATCAACCCCTGTCCCGCTCCGCTAGCGGAGCAGCCGTAACGCTCTAGCGGTAATAAAAGGTCTTAGAAAACAGCTACCAGGAGAACTAGTGGGAACGAGTTTCCGCGCCTGCAAACGTGCGGAGAGCAAGTCTGAGGGGGCGCGGGAGGAGAAGGGCCTGCCCCTGCCTCTGCCCTCCCCTCCTCTCCTCCAGCGCGGGCGGGGCTTGCGGAGTTGCAGGGAACTTCGCTTGGCTCTTCAAAATAGGTAAGGCTGCAGGAAGGGGTCTGCACACGAAGTAAAACTTCCAAGTATGTGCTTCAGAAAAGTGTAAAACAAAAGGATATATTTTTATTCTGCCACCTCTTCGCAGTAACAGGCTGTGATATAGTACAAATGGAGGCAAAGCCAACTTGCTGTTTCCAGAGAGACACTGTACACAGGAAGAAAATCTTACATTAGGATCCAGTTCTGCCCCGTGATAACTTTCAAGCCTGTATTTGTGTTAATACTTTCACTTGTTCACTTTCACTGTGCTAGAAATTTAGGCAGAGCTGGCTTTATTACCCATCTAAGACAAGTCTGAGCAGGATAAGATACTGTGCTCCTAATACTGATGCTAAGTTCTGAAGTATATATGGTATGGATAAGCCGTGAAAGTATTTTGCTCTAGTTCTGCTGTATATGTTTGACAAAGAAAGTAATCTGAGATAATTATATAGGTTTCTCCTACCAACCTGTTCATATGTTGACCTTTACTTTGGAAACCCTGAAGCGTGCAACCCCGTAACTTATTACATGTTGCCACTTCTGCGTACGTAATGGCTTTTGAGGACCCAGCTTCTCTCATACTTTAAGGTCCTTCTAAGAGCACCCTTTCTACCATGTAACCTTGTGCAAGTGAATCAGTCCTGTGTAGTTTACTGACTTATTACCGCATAGGAGGAATTGTACAGGATGCTCTACTTTGCTGGAAGAAAGTGTGATCTTATTGGTGTAACATTATTTACATTTCATTCCTTCCTCTCAATATTGTATTGTCTCGTGTTAAATAAGATTAGAAACTCTTTGGGGCGTACCATTCTTTGAGTGTTTCTTTTTAACTTCTGTTGTAAAACTGTCATTGTCTCATCAAAGTTAGAGGAGCTTGAATCTTAAATGTGTGAACAGGAAGAAATACTTTGCAATGATTTTGATGAAGGACTTGTAAGCTGTGTTGTTGGATTTTGGTTTGGTTGTTTTTTCTTCTGAAAGCTTATTAAATACTTATCAGAATAATGGAGCATAGACTCAACCCAGAATAACTTTAAATGAAACATTAAACTGATTGCTTTATGCTTTTAGCTAAGGCATAGTGTGCAATGCTGTACAGCTGACAGAGAAGTTCAGCCCCTTTTGTCATGTTAGCAGTCCTGTCTTCTGCTGTACTTTTATGTTTTATGCTATCCAACAGTCTTGAAACAAGTTTGAAATTATAAAGGCCTCTTCTGTATAGTTAACCCTGAATTTTGCAGGGCAGAAGAGCCACATCATTCTTTTTCAGCAAATGAACACTCATATCCATAAAGACATTCCAGTTTGACTGGAGTCTTGGAATCTGAACTTTAGTTGAACTCTGGGAAGAGCTACAATATTCAGCATTCAGATTCAGTGTCTCCTATTTGTTTTATTTCTGACAGCTGTCAAAACCTTCCCTCTTTCACACGTGCCGGCTGAAACTGAATCACATTTTTAGTATGTAGTAAAATATAGACAATCATTTTCTGTTTTGAATCTCAAATGAATTGAAAGTTACTGTGCAGCTTTGTACTATTCTTGATTATTTGCTTCAGCAATGTCACTTCTGTGAACATTTCATTCTGGATATTGTTTCGGTCATGTGTCCATGCCCACACCACCATCTCCAGCTCCCTCCCCACCTAGCAACGTTAAGTCTATTATCCAGTTAAATGACCCAAGCTGTTTAAAATTGTTAAGCTTTCATACCGTCCCTTCAGACATCAGACCTTATCCAGTACCCATAGTGGATGTGCTTTTCCAGAACTTGAAAAAGCACGATTGTCATAGTTCAGACAAGGTTGATTAAACTAAATCCAATTTTCCCTGAATTTGACAGTTCAGTATAATTTAATTTGCAAATACTAAAAGACAGAAGTAATTGAAATTAGATTTCTGTTCACCTAAGGGAATCTGTTCTTCCTAAATTGAATGAAAATTACTTTTTGATAGCCACTTTTGTGATATCTTTTCATATTTGTGATGTAATTTTTTATAAATGATGAAAACAAAATGTTCAATTCTAACAGAATTGTTTCTAGATAAATGTTTTTGAAAAGCTGAAATTGTGGAGGTTTGTATACAGGTTAAATACTTCCTCCACGTATCAGAAGGGCTTCGGCTAGCCTAAAAAAATCTTTATTATGGCTGAAAAAGGAAAGAAGTTGAATGATTGTGCTTGCAAAAAGATAAAAAGGCAGTTTGTGCGTTTTTAGTAGGCATGTCAGGGAATTGGTTTGAATAGTCTCTGCCTTGCTAGTTGCAGAATTGCATTTTAAAACGCTGTCAAACCAAGGAGAAGGTAAACCACTTTGTAAGACTATGAGTGGTTGCCCAGGCCTTGTGAAATTTTGTACACTCAGAAACTGTGTTTCAGAGTGGCCTTGCGGTGGGTTGACCTCTATAGAGCTGCCACCCTTGAACAGTGTTTAGGTAGAGTTTTGCAGGTGATGCATAGGAGACCTGATTGCATTTACCATTTTGTGATGGAAAACTAAGAAACAGCCACAACACAGACACATGAAATGGCATGCTGACCTTTCACGGTCTCTATTTATAATTAATATGGCTTGTACGGTGTTTCATTGGCTCGTAAATGATCTAATTACATACTATGACAGTTTTCAGGTATTAAAATAATTGCATCTGTGATATTTCATTAGTAATAACAAAATAAAATGGAAGACATCAAAAAACTGCATGTCTCCAAGTACAGCTTGGATAGTTTAAGGCATAATAATCTTCTTTTGCAGATGGATTTACTCATTTTAGACATGTAAGTTATGTTAGAGTAGAAGCCCCTAACTTGTTGCAATGAAGTTTCAAGTCTTTGAGCCACAGGAAAATAATTGCTGAGAAGATACCCCTTGTAAAATGAGTTGCGTGACTGTGATTAAAAACCGATATAACTGATATCTTGTCTCACTTCTCTCACAGTTATTGGCTAGACTTTTTAAGTTCAGTTACTGTAGACTGAAGGTGTATGACACACCCCTTAAACGCGTAGCCTGTGGGCAGAGGCTGCACGTCTGCCTGGGCGCTGCCTTGCGAGGGCCCTTCCTGGCCTGGAAGGGCGCGCGCAGGCGCCCTGAGCGGGTGCGATGGATCCTGAAGCTCTGCTCTCGGGCAGAAGCTGTGGCCGTCTCCCCTGGGCTTTTTGTAACGTCCAGCACCAGCGTGTGTGAGATACTGTGAGGTATTTTTGTTCTGCAGATGTGGACCCTTTCAGAAATGTTTGTTTTCAAGATTTCTCTGAGAATTCTACTCTTTCCCCCTCTCTTAATAACATGAAGAAAATAAATATGAACAATATATAAGCAATACATGTTGTTAACTGTTCTTCCCTTTCCCCCTTCCCTCAAAGACAAAAAGAACATAGCCAGAGTTTGATTTTGTTGCATTATGGCTTCAAAGCCTGGCACTCCCAGGTTTGCTGAGAAGTGCTGAGTCTCAATATAAATCTTTTTATTTTTTTTCCCCCCTGGTATTACAAGGCATACTTTTGGGGGCCATATAGATCATAAGTTTGATTTGGAGGTCTTGTCAGTAATGCATGGCTGAGTATTGTCTATCCTTCATTGTCTATCCTTTGCCTTAGTGTAGGCAAAATTGGGTGTTTCAAAGGAATGATAAACACTTCTCCAGCAAGCTGATTATAAGAGAATCATCAGACTATTTGGAAGCATTGCAAAAGCTAGAAATGTTAGCTTAGACTCGTCGGAGGGTGGAGTGGTAGAAGACAATGTAGACTCAAAGAACTGAAGAAGCACTGTGAAGCAATTTGTTTTACATCCTTCAGACAGACTATATATATAGTTTTACATTGTATTTTTCTTTGTGATCGGGCATAGCTTTGCCATTTAAGATGGTAAAACTAGTAGTCAACTGTTTTATTTTGAATTTTCTGTGTTAGTATACGGAAATATACTATGGAGTCACCAGCTCGGAGGTGGTCGAATAAATAAGTACCTGCTGTAAATCTCTTCACATTTCCATTTCCATGGCTTTTTGATTTCCAAAAACACAGTCAAAATCTCAGTTTTAATTACTCAGTTATTAATCCTTTGGAGTTTCCACCACCTGCAAGGGGAGAGGATGTCTTCCCTCTCTGGGAACCCTTTTTGCAGCAGTTTCTCATATCCTCTTGCCACCACTGGCCGCCACTTCCACGCACAGGAACCGAGCATTGGTTACGTGTCACCTTCTACCTATGCCAAATGCTACAGAGAATCTAAAATCTTTCTGAATATCAAGAAGAATCAATATGGTAACTGAGGTGAGATGTTCTCTCCTTGTGTGCTTAGCTTCCTTTTCTTAATTTCTTTTATTCGTCCCAAAATGTGTTTGTCGGGGAGGTTGTTTTTTTCCTAGCAGAGGAGCAAGTTGCATGTTCCAAACTGCCTTTTAGTTGATGTCTTCAAGGCGTTGTGCATGCTTGCTTGCTCTCCTTCCTCTGTTTCCAGTTTCCAGTAAACGTGTTGGCAGCTTTGCTTTATGAACAAAAAGCAGAACTTAGGGGGCCTACCGATCTTGATGGAAGTAGGGGGTACCAGTGTGAAAAATAAGGTACTGAACTGTATTTTAGGGACCTGTAATTTCCTTCAGCTTATCAGGTGTTTTTTCTCTGACATGCCCATTTCTTTGGAAGTTTGAATACAGTGTTTAAAATGGTGCTTATTAATTTTAATACATTACAGTAGACTTTTATGTTTTAAAGCAATGCAAACTCTATACAACCATTTGAAATTAGCCTTAATTTAAAGTTGATCCTTAAGATTATCAGTATTTAGCCAGTTTGTGCTATCTGTCCAAATGGGAATCTCTTCTTTTCACTGCTGAATTTTTTTCTGGAATTTACATGAAACATTCCACCAAACGTAAGAAATGAGGAATTTGGATTAAAAGATGGAGCATTAATGACTGTCTAATACAAGACTCCTGGCTCTTGAGTTATCCATATAAATTTTACTGAATCTTTTACTAAGCAATATTTCTGATGCACACAGTCCATGTGTTGTATTTTGTCAAGCTCAGACCCTTGAAAATGCTAATGATCTCATGAAAAACACACTTTTCAATATTTTTCAGAGAAAGTGGGAGAGAGACTCAGAATAAGGTAATTTTTGTGCTGAAATCAAAGTGTGGATGCCAGATAGTTGAGTTGCCATATACTGCTGAATCAGTCACTTTCTATTTTTCTGCTTATGTGTTTTGAATTAGGAGTTACATTTATATAAAAAAAGAAATTGTTATAGCTTGCCTTTCAGTAAATGTACTTTACCATAAATTTCAGCATATACAGTGTTTTTCCAATGTTAAGACTGAATCATAAAAAGCTTTTTAGCGCGATTAATGTCCAAATGATAAAAGTATCGCTTCATCCATATCTTTGTCACTGTTTAAAAAAAACCTTGGAGATTCGCAACTCAAAAAATTGCAAAAATGTAGTCATCATCTATGATAAATTTCAATACTTTTAAAATAGGTAATACATTTTTTTTTTAAATGTAGCATGTACAAATAACAGTCTTTGAGGGACTTGTCTCAAAAGTTTCTGGTATCCCAGACTGATAGTGAAATATGTCCTGTAATTATGCAGGTTTTTTTGGCAGATGAGAAAAGATGATTGAAAACTTTTGTTACAGAGTTTTCAAGATCAAATGATGTTTTGCTGCACTGTGCAGTATACGAGCTGGGCAATTAGCTGGAAGCAAATATTAATTCATATTTTCCATTAATTTGTAGACAGACTCATGTCTCCAGATTTTAACATTAGCGTTATCAGCTGCAAATCATGCACTGCTGAAGTTCAAACCATTTGATCGTAGGACACTTTTAACATTTTCAAATGATCCTGAGGTATTTTCCTCCCTGTCTTGAAAATCGTCGGGCAGACGAGGAGTAACTCCCGTTTCAACAGTGCAGCAATGAGTGACTGGAGACATGTTTTCGTGGTCTGAGGCATGGGAGAAGAAATACTCCCTTTTCAATAAAGCGTTTAATTGTTCTCTCTTCTCGGCAGCGAGGTAGCGTGCTGCTGGCGGCACACAGAGCTCTTGTTCTGCCGAGGTCCCTCGCTGCTGGCGGTGGGTGAGCGCGTGGGGAGCGGTTCCCCTTGCCCCGCGAGGAGAAGTCCTTCGGCAGCCTCCGGGCGCGGGCTGAGCCTGGCGGCGCGTGCGACGGCCAGCGCGGGGCTGCGGAGGTGGCAGGCGGCTCGGCGGGGCGCTGCACCCCCTGCTCCCCGGCCGCGGGCGCTGGCACTGCCGCTGGAGAGCAGGGGCGGCAACGGGGGGCCGTCGCCTTCGACGACACTTTGCAGCTGGTTGGCACGAGTGCCGCCTTCCAGAGCAGCAGTATCTGACGTGCAGTTACGATTAGGTGATCTGTATAAGTGACTTTGGACATCGCCTAAGTAATTTTAAGTGGTGGCTTGCTGCAGAAACTTGGCACTTTCTGCCGTATTGACAGCTTTGCTGATCCGTGCCTACTCATTTCTCCTTTTGTACCAGACCACAAAAAAACCTTTTCTTCTCTGTAGAAAGGTGCACCTTGACCTGTTGAGAAAGTGTTGCTATTGCAGCTACAGCCAAAATCTGCGTAGAGACAAAGTTCATGACCAGTTTATGAAGAAAAGTTGTTTTCAAGCTTTTTATGAATGCTTTGTCCGCTTTGCGTGCCTTGTGTCTTGGGTGGACAGATCTCAGGCAGCGCCCTCAGGCAGTATTCAGCCTGTGATAAACGTATTGGACAGATGCATTTTTAGATATCGTAAGGAAAATGCTCAAAAGTTCTGTGGAAGCCTCTACTAAGGAGCTGGGGTGCCCCGTCAGAGGGACCTGGCTTGTCACCGTGTTCCCAGACTCTTTCACAGTGCTCTCCTGGTCTTCAGACCTGGACGTGGGGTGCCCACAGGGCGACAAGCGTTCTCAGCCTGCGCGGTGGTCTTCCCGGTGTGGTGTGCCCTTGCCTCGCTACCGGTGTATGAGCAGGAGCTCAAAATAATACCGTGTAATAAAATGCAAAGTCTCAAATAGAAAGTCACATCTGTGATTTGTATTTCAGGTGTGGGGGTCATTGCAGCCTTTGGGCAGCACAAAAGGCAAGCTTGTTCTGAGCTTTTTGCTTTGCCTCTTACTGAAGGACTAGGTGTCTTCAGGCTGAAATCTATACTCAAAACAAATGTAATGTTAATTGACACACAAGTCTTAAGTGTCGTTCTGCAAAAAAATTGAATGACTTCTCTCTGGTTGTGTAGCAAATAAATGAAACAAAGGATACCGCTTCACAGTCTCTGGGGATTAAATTAGAGAAAAAAGATACAGGCTCTTAAAATCTTCGTCGGAAGATTACCCTGCCAAGCCTATCTGAAGGATAAAACTGCAAGTGAAGTCTCTGACTTCTTGGTTCTTGCATGTTCTTTTACTTAAAACATTGGTATGGGTACTTAAAATATTGATATAGTATTTGAGGTCCCTGGTGATCTCTAAGATTGTTTACTGTAAGATACAGCATTTGAAAAGAAGGGATGAAGGACCAAATCATCAGTGATGAAATTCTGGATCTCAAATTGTGAATTGTGTTGTATTTTAGAGCACACAGCTTCTGTAACCAAAATCACAGGGTTTGATGCCATATGAGCATATAATAAAACAGTTCCTGTCTCAGAGGGCTTGCAGCCCGGAAAGCCAAGGCAGACAAAAGGGGGTGAAAGTGTTATCTCTAATTCGTAAATGGAGAAACTGAAGGAATAATCTGTGGAGGGTCTCATGGAAGTGTGACATTGGCAGAACTAAATGTGGCCTGAAGCCTGCACGAGTGCCTTCTCTTTCTAAGCTGCCACAGCCACATACTATTTAAAAAATGTGGACATAAATGAAAGAGGTTTCTGGGTTTAGATAACATACTCCTTTTACTCTAGCTTTTGCACTGAATTTCCCTAAATATTCTAGAAGCTGGATTTAAGGCATACACAAAAATGGCGTAACACTTATCTATACAGTTCTGAAATTCTGTATTATGCATATTCTTTAGTTCTATGGGGAAAACTGAACTATTCCGTTCACATTCCATGTGGTTCTGACACATTTCCAGTTATTTCTCACATAGTTTTCTACATATGGCCAAAGTTAGGATTTAAGATTGAAGCTACAAAGAAAAAAAGATTTGTTTCAGTGGTGGAATTGCCATAATATAGTGTCATGGTATTTTCATTTCTTACTCTGAAGAGAATTGGCTTTCTACTGGAGTCGGATCAAAGGTGGCTTTCTTCTGGTTTCCAGTCTGTTCTGGTGCTAAAGCTGTCGGGGGGATCGAGGTCAAGAACTCCGAGCTGTTTTTCCTTTCCAGGATGTTCAGAAGTGCTAGACTTGATGTTTTGCTTTTGGCGATTGTGAATCATGAGCAAATTTAAATGAAAGTTTAGGAATTTTATGTGAGCAATGCGAAGTGACAATTCTGCCGTTGCACTGCAAACTATGGTTTCAAAGTAGGGATTGTTCTCATACGTGGTGGGTAGAAGGCCTTTTCTGTGCTAAAAACATCTGTAGGGCCCATAACTATGACAGTCTTCTCAACTGGCATTTAGGATTGTGTAGTTTTTCTTTTTTTCTGTTCTTCTTCCCTCTCCCCCAGTCCCAAATGAGCACGTTCCCATAGCACTTAGAAATTCAGATCTGGCTAAGAGACCTGCTACCTCTTCTTCCCTACGACAGTTTGGATGTGCGATATGCCAGTACCGGGCACAGCAAGCGCTGCAGAGCTTCTGAACATCCTGCTGCCGTGCTGTCAGTCTCGCAATTTTTATTAGCATTAAAATATGTTTTGAAAATACTCTGACGCAGCGAAGCGGGAGGGGGAGTAGTACCCTTGCAGGGCGGTTGCCTGGGGTTGGCGGCTTGGTTTTGACCTGGTGCCTGTCGAAGCTGTGTGCATTAGTAGCAGCGGTTTCTTTCCTAAGCATTTCCATTTTAAATCAGCAGTGTTTGTTAAAATCAACTTGCTTGCTCAATCTAACTTTTATATTACATATATGAGAAAGCAAGAGGAAGTATACAAGGAGCAGTCTGTACTTTGTACAGTCTCTGGCTTACGACTACTGCGTCCTGTAGAAAGAGGCTGTTGGCTAAAGCCGTGTTTTAATTTCATTTTTTAGTTTTTAGTTACACATTTCTGGAGTCTCCCTGTTACCTGATGGCGCCTATATTTCATCAAGTTTAGACAAGCAGTCTACCTGGATTTAGGCCCAGCGGAGCTGTTGTAACTGATGAACATGATCCCCTGCTCAGGAATCCACGACCTGCCGGACCCGAGGGATTCCCAAGGGACTTCAAAGAAAACTGTATTCAAGCATTGGCTCCTGCTTTTATTATTTTCTTTGTTGTTCCTACATAGTATCACCTTATACTCATGGGTAATGTACCTCACTACTAGTAAAATCTGGGTTTAGTTTGTTGATAATTAAAAGATTCTTTTAAAAAAGAATGAAAACAGAAGCCGTTAAGGATACAGGCAGCAAAAGAAGTTACTTTGACATCTCTTGATTACTGCTTACAAATAGAGTGACACGTTATTAAACAAAATAACAAAAAATGTTGTGGCACTAGTTTTATCATGCTGGTTTTTTTACTATATTATCATTTTTATCCTTCCAGAGTTTAATAGATACAATTGCATATTTTAATTTTAATTTTGTTCTTACATGTTTATTTCTTTAATCTGTTTCATTCTGTTAGAAGAGCTATATTATGTAAACATTGTGTATTATTTTAGCTGCAGAATATTATCATGACAGATTTTTTTATTTAGAAAATGCTTTTAGAATTGTTTTTTATGATTGCAGAGTGAGTGCTAGTGTTCAATCTGATTAAATTTAATTGCATTTCCTGTATGAATTATTTTTAGTTTACTTTTACATGCCTCTATTTTCATCAGGAGCTGTGAATCTACCACATTTTTAGAGGAAGAACATGGGGTTGGCAGTCAGACACAAGCTCATGCCTATCACACTTAAAAACAATCAAATAATCCTCTTAAAATTCTCTTAAACAAGGGGAACATGTACTTTCTCCTTAATGATCAAGAACCATTTCTTCCTGTTGTTTTGAATTGTGTCCTTGCTAGTTTTTTCTTTTGTAAATTGAAGAAATTAAAATAGGGGAAGAGTAATTAAAAGCCGTGTCAACTGGACGTGCAGTCAGAACATACTCATTACTCTTCTAGCGACGTAGGTTTTTCCCATTGTTCGTTTAGCTTTTCCCGCTTATATTTATCTCATTAACATGTTATGCCATTGCTTTTAGACAGAGGTTTTTTTCTGCTGTCTTGAGAAATCTGTGTGGTAAAATTGGCCTCCAACTATTTTTGCATCTCTGTTACAGTAACTGTCTGATTTATTTATTTTCCTGAAAGTGAGCTGTTTACCCTGGGATGAACTACCGTGACTTGAGAACTGGTGAAGCTGTGGCATGACGAGTGTGAAAACTAGGCAGATAAAGGATTCTCAGATTTACTTATTTAAATCAAACAGTTAACAAACATCTGGAATAAAGAAGTCTTTGCTAAAAGTTTAGTGGTTCTGTTCCTTTGGGTAAGAGAGTAGAAAGTCTGCTGTACAACAGTGCTTGTATTGTATTACCGTTCAGCTCTTCCAGGCTTCTTGTCTGCTCCAGGTTTGATGTTCCTGGTATTTCGAGGTTAAAAAAAAGAAAAGAAAAAGAAAAGAAAAAATAATCATATCAGATCTTTTAATACCCGAAAGAAGTAGCAGTACAATCATGTGATATAATGCCATTAACATTTTTCCAGTCACCAGTAAGGGAGAGAGTTACTCTTTTTACTGGAGAAAGTTCATTCAAACTTTTTGATTAGAGAATGCTTGAAAAATTAAACTGCAGTTGTTTTCCTTTATTGTGGAAGTCCTCAGAGGCCGCAGAGTTTAGGATTCGGTGGTCTAACTTGTCCAATTCTGGCACCCTGGAGAGCGTGCCGTTTGGGAAGGAGGGGAGACAAGCGGGGGCAAAGCAGCGCGAGCTCTGTCCACTGGCTGTTTGGTGGCAAACGTGTTTGCAAGTCTCTGTCTTGAGTCTCGTTTTGGCATCTTGTGGACTTTGTACCTCCTCAGGTCTTTATGCTGATAGTCCTGCTGGAGGCTAAAGATCTCGGGGAACTTGCGTGCACCAGAAATGGTACCTACCTTGCTAGTCTGCTGGCAGTCTCTGCTCGAGAAGACAAGTTCTCCCAGCACTGCATGGGCGGACGGAGGGTCTGATCTGATCACGCAGGACTATGTTCAAACACTTAGACACAGGACTAAGGAGCCGGGAGGTAGGGCTTTTGAGGCTGGTGGTGCACGGCCTTGGATAAGCCATTGAACTTTGTGTTTTTCTCCACCTACAATACAGATATTTATCTACCTTGCAGGTGCATTGGTTGAGATTAATGAGTTGTTTGTAAAGCACTTTGAAGATGAAAAGCCCTATAAAAATGCTAAGTATTATTATGTATGAGCTCTTGAGTGCATAATGGCTGTTTGCCTGCCAGTATTTAAAGCAATTTGTAACACACTAAGTATGAAAGGCACCATATGAAATCAAGCTCTGGTTTCCATTTAAGAAAAGTCACTCATAGTTTGCGTTCAGCAGTTCAAGTCATACCATTTGTCTTCAGTGTTATCTAGAGCAAAAACATAGGCTCTAAAAGGTTTTAAAAATGGAACAGTTTCAAAACCCTTGAAAGTAGGTTATTATATAATACGGATGTCTTCTCATTCGATTCTCCCTCCTACCCTCTCTGTATGGTCTTGGTTTTTGTTTGCCAGATACTCAGGTTTGCTCTGTCTTTTTACATTTTGCCAAAACCTTCTTCGGTGCCTTGTTAAGCTTCTGGCTTGACCGCTGTGACGTTTCTGCCCTGGCGCTGTCAGTGGGTCTTGGCAGGCGTCACTGACGCTCCCGTCCTTTGCGTCGCCTCTGCTCGGTGGCGCTTGTCACCCCGCAGGTGACCGGACCTTCCCGTGCAGGGACCTTAAAACTTTCTGAGCTTGGATATTGCTGAGCATTGTCCAGTGGTGATGTGGCCTTCTGTGTAGGGAACTGAGATGTTTTGATAATAGACTTGCTCTTTTAAAAGAGATCTTTCACAAATTCTTTAGATATGGCTTACAAATTCCCGGATTTCCTCAGATCACTAGTTGAAATAGTTTTGAAGTTGTCGTGTTTATTATGTATTGACATGATGTAGTCTGTCCCGCTTGAATAACAAAATACCCCTCTTGGCCTTATCTTGACTTCCCACATCAGGTTAGAGATGTGCAAGAAACAAACGGCCCATCTTAAAAAGTCTCACACTCGTGCGTAATTACGTGAGCGCAGTCCCCTTCACTTTACAAGATGTCTCATGTTACCAGAATAATGCATGTCTTTAAGTGCTTGCAGGGCTAAAATGTGTGAGAGAGAGCATGAAAATTAGTATTCTGCAGCGTGCAGCCTTACTGTTTTTTGGATGTAATTCAAGCAGGAAAATACAGTATGTGGCTATGTTTATTATGGTGAGGAGTGTCAGAATGGTTTATTTTGTTTTAGTTATTGCCTTAGCTCAGTATGTTCTGAAACGATGTAAGAGAAAACATTTAAGATAATATGCACAAACTTAGCTGTTCCTTAGCCAAGGCTTTTATCCACATGGTAACTACTTCCAAGAAAATCCTAGACAGGATAAGTTTGAAATTCATTTTCGAATTCCTTTAAGATAGTTCATATTAAAAATGTGTTATTTGAATGGAAGGCAATCTGGAAGTGTTTTATGACATACTGACAACGTATGGAAAGCTCATTTGTTTATTTTGTCGAATAAGCGATTTCCTGAGGAGTTCTCCATTTAGAGCCGTTGTCTTTTTCCAGATCAGTAGTTGTCTTTCCCATTGCTATTTGGTTTCTGAAAGCAGAGGAAAATGTTGGAAACCAAGTGTTCAGCAAACTGCTATGCTACATGGAAATTTTAGAAAAGGGTAATAAAGGGCTCTTCAGAGCTCATCGGAGGTCTTCTGGCAGACTTGGTCTATAGCATACTGCCCGGGAAAACTTTCAGGAGTGTTTTTGAAAATGATACTGTGCTCTTTCCGGTTTAAATGAGAAATAACCAGCCACTTTAACCAGCTGTGTAAAGTCTCCAACTTTTACATTTTGAAGATGTTTACTTTCTTGTATTCAGTTTGAACCATGAAGGACTATTGCAGTAATGAACATGATCTAAATTTATATGTTAATGCTTTTGGCATATCAGATGTTCCCTAAAGGAACGTATTACACTTCTCAGATTATCTGTTTCATATTTAGGTACATAAACTTAAATTAGGTTCCGCATCATATATTTTTTAGAATTTTGAAAGTCAGTATACATGGCATAACACTAAAAGAAAATAGCAAAGAAATTGTTTGTTTGTCACATAAATCCAGCTGTTCAGTCCCAGATTTTTGATAGACGTGGGTGAAGCTGGGGATGGAAAAAAGCAACAGTAAGTACCTAAACTCCTTCCACAAGTCATGAAAATGAGGTGCTTTTTAAAATAGATGATGCAGCCACTCCAGATCTGCATGTATACTGCTTGGCTTCCTAGCTCTTGAATGTGCTCGTAAAATCATCTAGACTTGTTGAGCTGAGCTCCTTCTGGACTAGAAAAAATGGAAGGTCATCTTGCAAAGACCTCCTGTTTTGACACCGAGAAGAGGTGTTGCCCACATTGATTTGTGCAGGTCTGATAATGCAGTCATACTGCTGCATCATGGATGAAATGGTAGGTGGTGACAGGGTTTAAATTTGTCATCATTGTGTGTTTTCTGAATTAACACCTGTGAGGTGACTAGGCAGGTCTCATCTGTCAGAGCCGTTTCTGGTTATTCTGTTACTGATTATTAACATTCTTCTCATGGCTTATGATGGAGACTTCAAGGAAACAGGTGTTCTGTTTAAAAAAGGGAGTAGGACTTGTCTAGGTTTGTAAAGCTTTGTTAATGCTCGGGCAGCCCATGCTAGTTCAGAAGAAGCTCAAGGCCAGAGAAGAGTTCTTTTCTGAAAAAGCTGTAATCACTTCCTCGAAAAGATGAACTTGTTCCACCAAGGGTTCTTTTGCTGGTGTAACTCTGTCCCAGCTGCTTTCTTAATGGTATAGTTACAGTGCCTAGGAGTTTTGGGTTGTAGGGGACTGTCTTTAACTAATAGGTATTTTCTGGCAAAACTTTAATTACAGAGCAACCCAAAGGCTGCAGGAGCAGTGCCCACTGTGAGTATACAGTGGCTGCTTCTAAAACCCGTTTGGTAAAGACAATCCAGTCTTCACTTACTTTTGTTTTTTCGGGGTCATGTTTTTCCAAAAATCTCTTTTGTGTGAGCTGTGTCACAAAATCAGCCTTGGTCCTTCAATGGAATATATAAAGGCATATCGCAGCCTTCCTGAAGAGAATATTAAAGTCACTACAGGTGGGATTCAGCTTACCTGACTATGCATCTAAGTTGGTAATACTGATTCCCCTCTGTAATCACCTGAAGTAAATAGGCTAAAAATAAATGTTGATAGCTTTTCATCTTAATCTCATTGACTAATTGAAATCGTTTTTCTTTTTCAGTTATGTGACTCCGGTATAAAGCAGCTGTAGACCAACTCTGGTGGCTCTTGCTGCAGCAGCTGTCAGCCCAGCTCTCAGGCCCAGCTTCTTGTTGGCAATTGCAAGCTAGACATCAGAGGCTGGGAGCTGGAAGCTCAGTTAGTTGAAAAAGTAGTTGCTGGGGGGGTCGAGATGATGACGGACTACTAAATACGCTGCACTATGAGTAGTCATAGCTGAGACGCAGGCACGCGTCGCTTCTGCAAAGTCGTGCCTCTGCAGCAGGAGCAAACAACTCCGCACCAGCGTTGCTGTAGCTGTTTGCCCAGGGCGTGCAAAGCAGGACTGCTGGTGTTTATACAGGTATGGTCCCGATCATAAAGTTAGATTCACAGTCACAGCACTTGGCAATAGGCCGTGCAGATGGATAGAAATGGACTTCACTTATTCCATGATTAAAATATACAATAGGATTCTTAGCATATTTGATAACTTACCCTGGTTTTAGGCCAAAGTCTTCCAAGAGATGGACAGAAGACAGATTGAACACAGAAGATACGTAGTTCTGTGTTTGGGCCTCTGTGGAAAGTCACGAGAACATTAGCGCTCGCTCCAGAGATGAAGCTCTTACACTCTCTGCCCAGTTTTATTTTATATTCCTCAGAATAATTTATAGTGCATCACAAATCATATCTGGATAGATGTTTCATGAACAACTTCACTGAACAGATTTTTCAATTAGAGATAGACTGCTATTGCAGCTGAGATCACCATTAACACTGAGACAGCAAAATTTCTACATGCAGAGCTACAGTTTTAATAAAGATATGCCAGCAGTATCACTGGATTTACCAGGGGGCTACCAGGATCAGTGATCTTTCTTAATAACAGCAATATATACCTCCTGCCACATGTGTGGCTTTACCAGTAGCTTGTATTCTATTTATTTCCCCAGTGCCTCTGCTGAGCACCACACATTGCCGTATGTGCTTGTGTCTTGCATGCTGCGGGGATGGCTATACAGTCTTCTCTTCCAGTCCTTTTAAGGTTACGTACACCAGTGCGTTTTTACTTAGAAATAAAAATGCTTTTTATATATCAATTTGCGTGGGAAGTCTTTGCAAAATTGTTCACTTTATGCAATTAATATCTTACAGATCTTGTCTGTTCTGTCAGTTCTGCCTCCGGAGCTCTTTCTGCCTAACCATAGCTTCTTTCTGCTCCAGATAAAGAAATAAATAAGCAAGCTGTGTTTTAGCAGAAATTTTTCCTCAACTGCAAACAGCTGAATCCTGGCAGTTAGAGCAACTGTGAAATCCAGCTGTGGGCCCAGATTGCTGCCCAGTTCTGTCTGTCTCTCCAGTGGACAATGTTGTTGCAAATCTGTATATTTAAATGACAAACCTGTACACCAAAAGAAAAAAAAAAGTTAAGGTGGATATTTGACAAATCTTACTAGAAAATCCAAAAGTCCTGAGCTGAATTTGCAAAGTCATAGTTGGGATATCCCCACTGAGAATTTCCCAGGGCTTAGCCCAGCCTTGCAGACAAGGTAGCACAGCCTGCTTGGAAGGAATGCTGCTATATTCATTAGCTGGCAAGTTAGATTATTTTCATCTCATGCAAAGCAAAACATCTGTTGCTTCTCATAGATTTTTTATCTCTGCTGGAAGCAGCAGTACGAATCCTTTTCAGTTTAGAAAAAAGACTTGAAGTCCTAATCTCTTGAGAAGACTGTTTGCTTGCTTGGTCTATTTTAGAAAATCAGATGATGGAGTAGTACAATAAAATGCACAAGATGACTTTGAATAGACTGATGAACCTAGTTTAGAACCTAAATACTCTTTTTTTTTTAAATGTGTTTATATGTAGCTGTCATGATCCTTGGCCATAAAGATCTGTATCCATCCTTAAAGCATCTTATGCAATAGGAAGTTTTGTGTGGATGACTGGTTTCCGTAAAGTGTTCATCAGGAGAAGTGACTGGGAGGTCAAGATTTTGAAGGTAAAAGGCACTGACTAAAGTGCAATTGGACTGCATAGTCTGCTTTCTAGTGACTAACCAGATGCTGTTGCTTGTGATTTATTGTCCTGGTTTCAGCAAGACAGATCCCACATGCAGTTACTCCAGGAAATCTTTCGTAGTAGTCGCTGTGGTGACGATCGTGGTCTTGCGTAATGGAGAAGCCCCAAAGTCCTTATCGCTGAGAGCTCCCAGCTAGTTTTTGGTGTCAGAATTTGAAATTTGTTCATTAGGTAGCTGCGGAGCTGTAGCTAATCCCAAAAATGTGCCTGGGGAATTCACCAGTGTTATACGTCAGGAGTCTTAACCCATGCTGCTGTGCATTGCACAAGCCAGGACCCAGGGAAACCAGTGCGTCAGATACCCCCAGGCCTGGAGGTTGGCACACCACCAAAATATGCTGATCTCTCCTTAATGTTCCTACATGTAGAGAGAGTTACGGTCAAGACTGAACCTGAAGTCATCATAGTGATGGCTACTGTTCGATTTACTAGAAATCAGCCACCAAGGCGGTACCCTGGGTGCCTTAGCTATCTTTGCGGAGCAGTGACTGCTCTGGGTTAACGTGCCTAGGGAAGCGCTTGTCCAGGGACATGAGTGTTGCAAATGAGGTGAAGCCTTGTGAGACCTGATTAGTTGGAAACATTGTTTTTTGCCATATCTGGTTAGTTTATTTTAAAAGTTAAAGTTTGGTTCCTACTCATTTGCATCCATTAGTTGGAAGGGAAAACATGGTGAAGGCTGTCCAGGAAAACCAGTGGCCGGGGCCCAAGCCATATTGGTTTGCATATCTCAAAATCAGAAATCTGAGGTTGCGTTAGCAAGTGAGTGGCCATTATGGATAGCTTCTGGAGAATTCTGGAGATGTTATGCCTGCCATTACGTGTGTATATCATTTAGCAAATAACCACTACTTTCAATAGTGGTCAAAGCATCTGGTTTCAAGGTTTGAAATTTGTCGGTAGAAAATAAACTGAAGCACTGACAGCTGTTTTCAGCTGCAGAATACCCTCGCAGCGAACCGGCTGGGCCGCATGAGCGTGTGTGGCTGCGTTGATGCCGCCGTGCCTACATAGGGATGGGCTGTGGACAGCAGTTGCTGGTGAAGGCACTTGCATCTCCAGCAGCAGGACGGGAGGAAGTAATAGTATCTGCAGCCAGAAAATGCTCTTCAAAACCACTGCATGGGGGGGTGGGGGGAAAAACAAAGCACCGTACTTCCCTTTTCCCTGCCACACAGTAAAGCTCCTTTTTGTGGCTGATGTTCGTCAAGGTTTATAAAAGATCAGATTTGGGGAGGAAGAAAGGTGCCACCGTGAGCCAGGCCGGCAGCCTCCCGGGCACCGCCGCACGCGCGAGCCCCAGCACCTCAGAACTGCTCTTCCTTCCTCGAGGTTGGCTTTGCCTGCCGCAGGGATTCCCAAAGAGCTGCCGACCGCGACCCAAAGCCTCCCCCAGGTAGGGCCTCCGCGAGGCCGCGCGTTGCGCTGCCGTCGTCCCCCGTGGGTCCGGCCGCCGGCAGCGGGGCAAAGCGCCCTCCCGGCCCCGTCTTCCCCGCGGCGTGGGCAGCCCGGGCGTCCCTGCAGGCTCTGCCACGCCGCCACAGCCATTTTCTGCCACGCCAGTGCTTTTGTGTTCGAGGGAATCTTCTTTTTTTTAATCTTACTGTAAATCCTGCGTTCCTTGCATAAGGAAACTGGGTGTTTGATCCCTAATCCCTCTCTTACCTGCTGCCTGTTTTGTGCTTAGGCTCTTTCCCATTCACGTTTATTAGAGCGGCTTCCCTTTGCTGTGTTATTTAGAAATTACCGTTTTCTTTGCAACGTGCCACATATGAAACGGGGGCCTCAGAGGACGGCCGCACAGTTTGCAAACAGAGCCCGCAGTTTTGGTGCGCTTTGCACGCAATTGGCGATGAAAGGCCTGATCCTGCGTCCTTTGCCTTCCCGGGGAGTTTCTCTACATCTGTATTTGGGCAAAGCAGGCGCCCCCCTGCCAAGAGCCCCGTGGTGCCGGCGGGGCTTCGTCCGGTCTGCGAGCGCCCGGCCCCGCGGCACGGGCACTGCCGGCGGCTGCTGCTCCCGCCGCTGCCCGGACCGGTGGGAAGAGGCAGCGACAAAACGCGGTTTCCCCGGGTAGTTTTCCGGGCTGCTTTCCCCGTGCGTGTGGGGCTGTCTGGGTGATTAATGTGAATAGGAAAATACTGCTGACCCATTTAAATCGCGTTAGCTGACATCCACCGCTCATCTGCATAATGAAATACCCGGCGAGCGTTACGTCCTGCGTATAAGTGAACTGCAAAAATAATATTTTATTCATTCAGATTATGAAGTAAAACATAGGACGTTAGTACTAATCATGGCATTAAATTTTAAGCCATGCGAATTGTAACTGTCAGCGAAAAAGAGCTATAAGTCGAAAAGGCTATTAGCGTTTCAGCTAGAGCAGTTAATTTGAATAATCTTTTTTTTTTTTTTTTTGCTAGTGTAGCTTCTGAAAGTCTATACACAAAACATTTAATGATAAGGGGCTGAGTTCAGGAGTGTTTGTTTTGCATCATTATTTAATTTCAGTCATTAAAGAAATGTTAGAAATATTAATTTGTAGGATTTAAATGTATTGACATTTTATACTACAAGGAGTACATTGTAATCTGTACTTGAATAAAATCAAATCTAAAAGGCAAATTATTAGTAATTGAGAAATTAAATCATTCTAAGCATTTGTTTGAGTATCAAAGTAAAAAGTGAAGCCTTTAAAGATATGAATTTCATCAAATAGAAACATCACTTTCAACACGTTGAACTAAATACAAATTTTAAAATACTGAATTTAGGCTGTCAGGTTTCTATGGTTACCTACCTTTCCAGCAGTTTTGTGAGATGTGTAAATAGGCCTGTGAGTCACTTGTAATTATTTGTTTTTTGTTTGTTATAGTTGTAATTCTGTGTTCAGTTTGAATCTAATATAGTTCACACCACATGCTTTGGTTTATGTATATTTTAGTGTGTATGAGTGACAGTGATTGAGCATTTCTTATGGAGTGCTTGTTTTTTTTGTCATAAGTGATGTATGTTAGTACTTCTGAAAATGCAAACAAGTTCTTCCTGTATCACTGTTTGATAAACAGGGACTTTATGATAAGAAAGAGATCTTTGTAAATGTTAAGTGAGAAGATAAGTGAAAGATACTTCAAAAAAAACATAAAACTCCCAAACATTATACCATCCTCCTCCAAATTGGATCTGTAATCCTGTCATTATAATTCACGCAGTGACCCAAATGTCACATATTTATGAATAAGCATCCATGTTATGCATTAATAGCACATTCTGATGACTGACAGGTATAAAAATAAATGCTTTAATAAGGGTGCTATAAGTTATCTGCAGCAAGCTCTTGATTGGAACAGCTTCCTTGTGCAGAGCATCTTCTCGAAAAAAGTAAGAGCTCGTTTGCACAGCCACCACCACCAGAGTTTAGCAGAAACATCTGCAGACTCGTACATCTGTCTGCGCGTGTGTTTGGCAGTCCAGTTCGTGGGAGGAATGCCCCGACCTTACGCTCTTCACTCCAGCGAAGGACACTCGCCTGTTTTCTCAGTAGAGGACTCACTGTCCTAACAGATAACTTGTGTTTTCATGTGCTTACAGGCACTTTTTATAAAACGGGATATTACAAGTAATTAATCAAATTTGAGACAAGGCAAGAAACTTTGCTGCTAGCTGTCATTTTTTATCAAATGAGTAGCAATGTATTTTATTAAAACATTCATCCCCAAATTGCTAACAATGTATACTCTCTTCATTTTGAGATAGCCTGGCTTGTGCCTCGGGAATCTTCTTGTATCCTTAAAGATTTGGCTGCAGGTGTATGGGAAAGAATTACTGCAAGGGGTCGTATATATTTTTTTTCTTTTTTTTGGGGGGGGGGGGGGGGGAGACTGCTGGCTATCCATTCCCTTCCTGTCTCTCAAGTTACAGAGAAAATACTGATACAATGTTTAAAGCATTCCCAAATTTTCTATGCAAAGATTACTCTTATTTCAGCAGCCTTGCTCAGAGCTGTATCTTCTGAAAGGGTTTCTCTGTAAATCTTTTTTGTGGTGATTCAGACATAATTTTTTCCATTTAAGATGGGAATTTGAGATATTAAAGTAGATTGTATTTTTAACACACTGCCAGTAACATTTAATGATGTAGCAGGCATGTATGCAGGACGTAAACATGCCAGCTGAAAAACAGTTGTTTCACAGGGCACCTGAAAGGATTTTATCCCAGTAGGATTCAATGAATGTTAAAGCTGTGGGTGGGTGCATATTAACAACAAGATTTCGTTGTGTGTATGTGTGTATAAGGACTATTTGAATTGCTTATTATTTTAATCTGAAACAACTGGTTTTTTTTAAATGAATAACTTGTTCCAACAATAGTTACTTCCCTACAACATCAAAATAATGAATGTAATGACAAATCTTTCAAGCTAAAGTAATTACTCCGATGTTTTTAAAAACCTTAAGATAGATGCAACATGTTTGAAAGGTGTATTTAAATGTGCAGACCTGAACAAATATGTGTTTCTCCTAATTTATTCTACTTAAAATGAATTAATTTACTGAATATATGCATGTAGTAACATAAGAGGAATGGGGTTTTTGCCAATCATAGAAGTTGAAATTTGCCAGATGCTGTAATTTGGAGCCTAAATTCTCCTGATAGTAACTGCGTGTGAAACTCTTAATACTGCTTTGTCCAGGTTTTGTATCTGACTTGTTTCATTTTGCTGTGATACTGCTTTAGGCAGCACTTTCCTTTTATTTTGTATTTGTTACTCTATTGGAGAGAGGAAATTTAGTAGAAATAACGCTAGGGTTGAAGACCACATTTTTTTCTTGGAACGTTATCAGAATGCATAACCTTACATCTTCCAGTCATCTCAAAAAGCAAAGAGCAAGCATTTTGTCAAAGTGCCTTATGAGTATGTTGCAGAAAGGGTAAATGCTGTGTTAGCAAAGTTAAGTATGTACAGCCTAGTCGCATTTTAGGTAATAGACAATTAATTTCCTTTGGTATATACATTAATGTCATTTAGATAGAGTTAGATTGTTTTCTATATTGTTTAAATCCTGCAATATAATGGCAAAGTGCTGCTTAATGATACTCGGTCTGTAAATTTATTTCTTATACTGGCTTGGTGGGATTTTCTGTGCAAGTATATGTCTGTGCCCACAACTGCTTAGGGAATCAGTTGAAGGGTTTTTTAAGGATATAAAATTAATTTTTCCTTTTCTCTTTGTTTGTTAAAGTTGCACTGTCAAATGCTTCTGATAAAAGGTGGCACCAAGCCAACTTCCTGCAGGAGCTATGGGGAGGGTCATGGCTTGTCCTGACCTGGGCACTATTACTTGAATGTTGTTATTATTGGGATGAAGTACCCTTAGGCTGTCATCCTTCCTGTACACAGGAGAGCTGCTGATTCTCTGTGCTTTCCCAGTTTACCAACTTGCAGAGCAGCTATTTTGTTGGCCATAAGTTTGATTGAATAATGAATTAGAAGACCTGCATTATTTCAGAAAGCGGTGATTCATCATTTTAGGTCTAAAGTAAGTAATAATAAGCACAGCCAATCACAAATGTGTTTCCAAATAGTTTACACATTTGCACCCTATTAAAATACTTACTTGCATTAGCATACAGCAAACAAATTGCTCACTTTTGCTCTCCGTGAAGTAAGTGCAAAATTTTAATTAGCAGGGAGCATCACTGGTCCTGAGGGCCAAATTCAAATTTCTTCTTGTCACTGAAGTATCCCGGGGTGTCAGCAAGGGGCAGATTCGGCTCTGCTAGAGTCGGTGGCATTTGGCCGTTGACTTTTGTGGTTGTCGGACTTAACTTTGTAGGCTCTCCTCGTGAGAGTAATGAGAACAGGAATGCCTATTAGTACCTTTATTAAATAAATAAATGACTTTTGTCATTATTTTCTATTTAATTTCAATAATTAAATAAAATAATGCCAATTTTAATATAATGTTTGTAATATCTTGGTCGTTATTAGGGTTTATCAGGGTACAATCACAAGCACGTTGTTGTAGAGATTTCACCAATGTGTTGCTGTTGTAACTGAAGTCACATACATACCGATGAATATTTCATTTCCCCAACCATGCTATTAAAACCGGGGTGTTTTTACCCTTTCACTTGTGTTTTCTCCTTCCCAGCACCACCATGACAGCTGTGGCTGCATCCTGTTTACAAATTGCTGCTAGTCACATTTTCAGTAGTCCTTGTGGGTTTTGCTTTTCCCTAATATGGGCAATTAGGAGGAAATATTTCTCACGAGCATGGGTTTGCTCTTCTCCTTGTAATGACATAGTCCCATAATGCAGGAAACAGTGCTGCGTGGTGCCCATGTCCCAGGTTTCCTGATGTGGGAAAGAAGTGTGGAAAGCATCTGGAGAGGAGGAGAGCCCCTTTACCAGCTTGTTTCCTGTAAGCGAAATTGGAAGACCTTGTCTGTGCAAATAGATTTCAAAATAGAGTCTGCCCTTTGACTGTCTCCATAATTACACAGCTCGCTCTGTATTTTATTTGGCTGCCAGAGCAGTTAACCCCTGGAAGTAAGGGGCTGATGATGGCATGACCAGCACGGGTATGCAGACATGACCATGTGAATACACTCTTGTTTAGAGAAGCCTGTCATTAAGACCTCGTTACAATATACTTTTACCAAATTTAGAAATTATTACATGTTGGGTTATATTGATTAAGATATGTTATATCCTTAATGTACAGAAAATGCAGAGGTATTAGTTGCCAAAAAAAGAAAGAAAGAAAAAAGAAAAAAGTTTTTTCATGGCTTTGATGTAATCAACATCTGTCAACAGAATGAATTTGCTTTTGTTTAATTGCAAGGGCTCTTGTCCTGCTACTTTGCCCAATCAGTTTCAACTTCTGCCTCAGGCATTTCCCCATGTTGTTCTTTTTTTCAGCAAATGCGCAGGTTATTGCTTGTGAAATGTGAGCTGCCTCTCTGTTACACAGGTTACCCAGAGCTGGGAAGAAGCTTTAATGTTTCCCATTCTGGTTTTGAAGCTTATATGTACCTTCGTGACACAGGCGTTACAAAGTCAGTGCTTTATTAAACAGTTACAGCTACAATTACTACTAGAGCTCTATCAAACCACAACCATTATTTCAGGTTGACAACTGGGAACACTTGGTAATTAACAGTAGAAAGCTGTATGTTCTTGCTTAGTTGAACTGCTTGGGTTGCGTGTATTATGGTGATTTTTGATACCTCACTTTAAACTGTATTCCTCCGAAGTTTCAAAAAATGGAAGTTTGCACAAGAAGCAAAATTATTAAGTAACTTTAAATGACCTGACAAGCCAAATTAAAGATCTCGAGTGTTTTACCCTCAAATGTGTATATACTAAAAACACCTCCCATGTCAGTTTTTTGTTTGGTTAAAAAGACGTTTAAATCACTTATTTAAAAATGGGCTGTCTGAACGCTGCTTTTGAGGTTGCTAATTGTTCCTATATGAACATGAATGAATATCAAGAGCAAGCTGGCTTTACTTCTAAGTCAGTTGGATGTTAATTCTGGTAATCCTAGATAATTTCATTACTGCACTTCTGTAGATACTATGACTGACTAAATTATTTTAAAATATGTTCATTTTATTTCTCGGCTCTTTTAAAATGTACCCTTGTATTTATTTTGTTAGAACGATAATGAAGTTTATCCTTTGGTAATATTTTGCTAATTGATTGGCAATTTGAAGCCTTTCATAAATAAATACCAAAAGTTGAATTGCCAGCAATCACATTTGAGGGATCATGTGCAGGAACAGTTCTTTTGCATTGCTACTCCACACCTCATCGAAAAAGTAGCTGATAAATTTCTGTAACTGTTAAATAGGAAGCATTAAGGAAGCACTTGTGCGAGAGTTCATTTCCAACATCTCCCTTTAAAAATACTTCTTGACCAGAGGAAAATCACATTTAAATGACTAAAATCAACTTAATTAAGGGTCATTAATAGAGATACACATAAAAAACCCTCCCTACTCAGTAAGTGAAATGGGAGCTTTTCATTATATGGTGTAGCATGCATGAACAGATAACAATTAAAATAGACCTAGAGTAAAAGGCTAATAAATATAGGGCACATTGTGCTGCAAAATCGGTCACTTAAAATGCTCCCACCCATCATCATACTTGAATTCTGTATTCAGCCCCTTTGGCTGATTCGATTAGAAGAAAAGAAGATGTAATTTCCATAACAGATAAATTTGTCTGGTAATTCACAAAAGCTACCAGTGCATATTTATATTATTAATACAAATTAAAGTGTAGAAGGTATGCTGAGGAATCTAGCGGCACGTGCACGCACACAGACTGCACGGTGTGATTCGCTCTGGAGTCAGGGCAGCAGTTGTCTGCAATTTCCTGTGCTCAGGACATGGTAGGTGCTGAGGTGATTTCTGAAACGCCGGTAATAATTCTCATTATTGCAGCTGATAATAAATATTCTGTTATTGATGGCAAATGATACGGCTTTACTGCTGGGGAAGAGAAGAACGCTGTAAATGGTCAACTTTGCGTCCTCCCTGCGATGCTCCGGGTGTTACAGCGCTGCCGGTTTCAGACTCTGAGCTCTCCCTGACGGATGCCACATCCCCTGGAAGCGACATAAACCCTGCATTTATGAAATATTTTACAGCAGTTAACATACACGTTTAGGGGCCAGAAAGCTGAATACAGAGGATGTGCCTGAGCTCCAGCTTTGTAGAAATAAGGAGGACTCTGAGAAATGCTTGGGCAGGTGTAAGGGCCGGGGAGGAGGCAGTGTCTGGCCGAGACTCGCAGTGCACAGCCAGTTGTTCCTGTCTCTGGTGATTGATGATGTTGCTATATCAAATTAGCTGTGAATATGAGAGCTTAAAAATAAAAGAAGATACGGAGACATTAAGAAGGCTTTCTTAAGGAAGGAAGTGTGTGCATGGAGTCCAGATTTCCATTATAAAACAGTAACTTCATTATATTTTAATGCTAAATTATTTTTACTTCGAAGGAGGATGTTTTCTCTTGTGATTTTTTTTATATCTCAAATGAAGGGTTAGTTATGCTATGTTTATAATTCTCATGATTTATTTTAGGAGTCGTATTATACAATAGTGATATTTATTTGGTTGTCGCATTTCACCTGTTCGAGTAGTAGCTATTTTTGTGTCTGGTTTATAATGAGTAGTTAGTAGAGTAACAACAGACTACAGTACCTCATTATCACATTATCTTGTGACAACACTTGCAGCGTACCTTTGGGGGAAGAGAGGTACAAATTTTGTTTCAGATACACCGGCGTCCCTTCTGAGCGGGGGGTAGCTGCTGGGCGTGCGCCCGGGGTGGGGACGGGTTGCACGGACGTGAGAGGAGACATGGAGCCATGGCGCGCACCTCTGCACCGCTCTGCCCCCGGTTGCGGGTGGCCGCCGTGGGGCGCGTTCGGCGGGGCCGCCCGTGAGATAACGTGGCTGATGGCCGCGTGGACCCTCGCTAGCCGCAGGAGCCCCGGGGGCTTGGGGTACCTGTGACACGTGCTGGAGCTGCGCGCAGACGCCTTCGGCCGTGGTGGGAGCAAGGCGGGCTGGTCGCCGCCACCTCTGGAGGCCAAAGCGCTGCCGCCCGGGCCGAGCGCCCCACCGGTGCGCAGCCTGCAGCAGCAGTGCAAGTCTGCCCGCGGCACAGAGAGCGCTCTGCAGCCCCTCAGGTGCTCCACGCGTGCAGATATTGCTGCCTAACTTCCTTAGCAGCACGGATGGGCGTGCAGAGATGAGCGGGAGCGCTCGCTTCCGAGGTGAACCTCATCCAGCAGTTTCGTTCGTCTGTATTTTGGTGCCCCGAGAAAGACGTAGAGCTGCAGTCTCCTGTATGTCACCGAGTGCTGTGAAAGGGCCGCCTCTGAGGCCAAGTGCACGTGTGGAAGGGTGTTTTCCACATCTGGGCACAATAAATGCATCCAAAAGAAAGGAAGGTGCAATTAGATAAAAGCCTACAAGATATGGAAGAAACAATCTTCCTAAAAAAAAAAAATTATAGAGATTTTTATTTACTTCAGTTAAAAGCACACGGTAAACAAATTTCCTATTTTCTATGATTTGAAAATGTTTACTTAGCCATATTTAAATCAAAACAGTTCCTTCTAACTAACGAGTAATTATTTGTATTGGTTACTTGCCACGAAAGATTGCTCTTGTATTTGAATACCTATGACATTCTTCAAAAGCAGCATAACTATTATGTGAAATTTATTCCATCGTGTTTCAAAAACAAACCTCTGTTTAGATTATAGGATTTTTACCTAATGGGAGTGTTCACTATGTTTAATTATTGTTTAATTGGGCAGCATAAATAATGCTTATGAATATGGCATATTTCTCTGTTTTGGTGCTGGCATTGTCTGTTGTGGTGCATTGTTTTGTTTCTGTTGCTTCGTTGACGTACATGCCTGGATGCCCATTTTTTTCTGCAAAAGGTACCATTGCACAGCAACTACATTTGGGTAATAAATACTCTGATAAACTGTGTTATCCCAAACTTCCACGTGAATTAAATGGAAATATAATTTAAATATTCCACTTCTACTACAAATCTTAATCCCTTCGCTTGCCTTTGGGCAAAATTAAAAATGTTTCTTGAAGGTTGTTGTGTTCCCCTGATAGGCAGGAGGTCATAACGAATTGAACCCCATTCTTCATGTCTTACTGCAGGAGACCAGAGCGGCGTTAACTTGGCTGTGCTCAAATGTGTGACCAATTCAGCAGACACGCAGATGAAAATACTGTCCAAAATATCAATGCTACATTATTTTTTCTCTCCTAGTATCTAGCTATTGTCCCTTATTTTCTGTTTCCCCCACCCTTGACCCATGCAGCTTCTAGCCAAATTGCTACAAACCAGGCGCAGGTAGAGCGTCAGCTCTTGTTGTAAGGTTTGGGGAATTTACCCACACAACTTTTTAATGCGTTGAACTAAAATGGATCTAAATAGGTCTATAAAGCTTTGATATATAGTTCTGGGAGTTTTTTGTTCTCATTGCTTCTCAGTGTTAATATTTGCTTTAGTGGTGTGAGGTTTATACAGCTTCTTGAGCCTCCCTCGGCTAGCGCCTGGCATTGTGCGGTTCGTTTTACACGGTGCCTTTCTTTCTGTATGCTTCCCAGTTTGTAATGTGCTAGTAAAAATCTTTTTAACCATTTTTAACCTCTCTATTAACAGGTTCTGCAAGTGGCTGCCATAGGGTTTTTCCTTCTCCGCACAAACTTCCCTACTTGCACAGGCGGGCAAGCAGCCAGCAAAGAAGATGTTTCTTTTCTCAGGGACAAAGAAACGCTGCTTATAGTATAGTTTGGCCAGCTACAGTTTCTCCTGCTCACCCAGTTCCTAAGGTACTGCCATTTCTATTATCTGACCTGTTTCCCAGTCAATGTAGAGATTGGCTGCACGAGGGATGCAGTCTGCTCCCTGTCTGACAGCTGGGGTTGGGCTCGCCGTCCCGTGATGGGTTTGGTATTTGGAGCATGCTTGGTTTGGTGTTTGAAACAGAAGCACTGGCGAGAGAAGTTTTCAGCTCCTACCACATTAAACAGACTGATGTTTCTAGCTGTTGGGGCATTGAAACCTGGGGCTTGTTAAGTTACACTACTATAAACGTGGAATATTATAATCATCTGTCAGCACTTCACACTTTGTGTCCAGTTCTCCTTTTGGACAAGTATAGACTGCTCTAGCAAAGGTTAACAGGAGTCGCTCATGATCTTCGGAGTCCTTTTCTATATAAATCTTTAGCAAGTTAATTCTAAAATGGTTGTACCTTGCCAAAGGTTTTGTTAATTGGTTTTGTCCAGGTTGAGAATGTGTAATACCTGCTGGCAGCTCCCCGGAGCCCCTGTCACACAGTCTAAACCAACCTTTACTGGCCCCGAGTTATGTTTTTTTCCTGGCAACATATATTTTTACTTACTTTTAAGCCAAATAAGTCCCTTTCCTGGTGATTTTAACAAATGTTCCACCTCTGTTTTCCATTTTTTGCTTTAATTACAGCATACAGCTTAACTGTTTAGTATCTTTCCTTTAGCCAAAAAAAAACCCCAAATACCTTTTTTAAATAGTGCTTTTCAGGATGTATGTTAGTACTTATTTTTATTTTACTTTTCATTGTATTATAGATTTCTTATGGAAAAATATAGATTATTTTCATGGGCCAGAAATACTAAAAAGTTGTTAAATAGGAAAGCAGTGAAGGATGTTGGATATAGGGCTCTTCCACCTAAGAAACTGGAAGCACTGTGCGCAGGGCAAGCATGGGATTAAGTCCTCTACACATTTTCAAAGGTTTAAAAACTGTAGAACTTACAAACTTATTTTCTATATTTAGATGCTTCTTTCGGGATAAAGAAGAAGAAATATATTGTCATATTGAAAAGTAATCTTCACAGATTACAATGCTAAGACTGTCTGAAATCAGTCATATTTTCATTTCTGAAAACTTGAGGGCAAGGATATTACTTTATACAGGGTATGGCAGAAATGGTATTGAAAGGACGTGGTTTTTTTCAAGATTTTGGTGTGAAACTATGCACACAGACGTTTGTGTGTCAGCTGCTTTGCACTTCTGCCTTAGCAGCTCTTACAAGTCAGCAGGGTCAGATCCCAGCAGTCACCAGAGAAGTACCCTCCCAGGAAGAACGAGGGTGCTGCAATTTATGGAGTTGGTAACCCAGTAAATGTGATTTTTTTTTTCCTTCTAAATCAAGTCCCAAAGTATTGCATCGGGATGCTGTTTGGGTTGATGTGCCGTTATTTTGAGTGAACTGTAAATCTGAAATTCTGGTGATGTGAGTTCACCAAAGATCCAGTTACACTTTTTTATGAGAGTAGAAGTGGTGAAATGCCAACAGGAGTAACAATAGTCTTCCTATCTAACGTCCCTCTGGAGTTAATTGGTTACCCCACTGCTCCTCACTCCTACACTGCGCTGTTGTATGGGCTTGTTGTGTCCAGCCTAAGTGGCCACTTTGTTCTGGCCGGCCAGCTCGGCCCTGCCGCTTGTGAAGTTGGTGGCAAAAGTCTCCCAGTGGCCGATGGAGCCATTGGGATGGCTGCGGTGACTCCTCCCCGCGGCTGGTGAAGCAGCCCCGGATCCTGGCAAAGTACATTTCTCTCTTTGTGCAAGATGTTGCTGTTGTTATTAGTTTGGTTATACGCTCGGCATGAAATTATTGTGGATTTAAAAAAAAAAAAATCAGAAATGGAATTACCTACGTATGAAGGCTGAGAACTTTTTGTAGGAGAAAAAAAAGTTTGGCACGCTTTCCTTGACATAGTAAATTGGGAAACTCTTGCACGGTATTGTAAATGGGCAAATATAGCTGCAGCATATGAACTCGGTTAATAAGTAAAAATCCAAAGTTAAAATAAGTTAAGTCCTGAGTTTCTTAATCAAAAAACAACCTCATGGAAATTAATAGGAGTTTTATCTGATCAAGAAACTGTTTCATGCATTTTAATTTTCAGCCTAATTCTTTATGTTTGTCCATCCAGTTAAAGTGTTCAGATAACTTTTGTATAAAATTTGCCACTCTTTGCGGAAGAAAATGAGGAGTTTTAAGTCTTGCTCTCAGAGTTTTAAAACTTAAAACTATTTGTGCTGAAAGTCTGCAGCAGTGTCTGGGGTTGCAGTACTGGAAGGTTAACAGACTCTCTAAGTCAGTAGTAACAGGCAATGTTAAGTTCAAAAGGGCAGTGGAAGAAATACTGAGGCAGCCTTGAGGGTTTGCCCTGATGGCTTAGGAAGGTCGATAGCAGGACAGAAAGGGCAAGCTGCCATGAAGCAGGAGGCAGTATCTGAGAAAATGATCCCATTGTCATGCTCAGTTTTCTGATCTTCATTTTCAATCCTTTTTCTCCAAGCACATAAAGAAGCCAGACTATGTGACGACAGGCATTGTACCAGACTGGGGAGACGACATAGAAATTAAGAATGAAGATCAGATTCAAGGGCTTCGTCAAGCTTGTCAATTGGCCCGTCGTATCCTACTTCTGGCTGGAAAGGGCTTAAAGGTAACAATTACAGAAGTCCTGTAACAGCTTGGATGTCTTTTATGCTTTCAGTAGTTTGGGGGGGGGTTTTTTGTTTTTTTTTTTTTTACTTTCCTTTAATGTGCATCCAACTTTCTTTTAAGTTAGATATGAAAGCAGAGGGATTTAATAACTTTTGATTCGGTCCATAGTATGCTTGTTTAATTATGTCTGTCTTTTAGACCCATGAAATACTTAATTCCAGTCAGTCGCTGGTTCAGGTGTGATCTCTCTCCATCTGTAGTCTCGCTCTCTGAATTCTGCCAAATCCCATGAGTTTCTCATAAGGCCCATGGTACACGTTTTCATGGCAGATCTTCCTCATGCTTTCTGCTTTTCTGCTCCATGTGTCTGTAAATCCGAAGGGCCGGGCTGCTTCCTCCCTTCCCAGCCATCCTCCTGCTGCTCCCAGTGTCTCACGTGGTCTGGCGCACCGCAAGGTCGAGAATCGCTGTTGAAAACAGCAACTGCCAAATTCCATACAATTTTTCAGAGTGCATTGATAATAAAGCCTCATGGTTTCCGATAATGCTTCTACAGCATGCTTTCTGGCGTACCTCCCAAGTAAAAAGGTACTGGGAGGAGCCTGCTATGTGTTTTTGCAGATGAAGGAGCACTTTTTTAGCCTTGCCTTGATATTTCGTGTAACAGCATACCAAATAGGGTAAAATGGGTTGAATAGCTATGAGATGCAGAGAGAGATGGGCACTGTAGGTCGATGCCATTGCCTTAAAAGGGGAAAAATTATTGGTTTACTGTGCCTTTTTCCTTCAGTTATCATCTCCCAGAGGTTTAATTCTGGAATTGGGGTGGCCAATGGCAAAACTGCCTGAGGCTTTAATCTTACAAATGCTCACGAATGTGTAACTTTTTCTCATGTAATTAATTCCCAGTACAATAAAGCCTACTTACTCATGTAGAGCTAAGGACGCATACGTGTAGGGTCGGGGACGTTGAAGGAGCAGGGCCTTGGCCCAGAGCACATGTGGATTATGCATGAGAGCAGTTTTTCCCTGCCACTCTGTGTCATTATCATGCATATGTATGCGGCACAGGATAGATTATGGTGCTTGTGGCATGTGCCGAATGAAACAGCAGAGCTGCTACATGCATGTAGCTAACGCTCCAGAGAAGGAGCTTGTCTGACGTAAGAGGTACTCGAGCAGGAACACGAGACTGCAGGCAGGGGAGGCAGCAAGCGCTTGCGCTTGCCTGGCTGAGTCCGCTGCCCAGAGCCCATTTTCAGAAACACTCCCTTTTACACTCGTGAATATTTGGCCAACGCGGCTCTGGAAGGCTGTCCCAAAGCCTTCTCTCGTCAACAGGGAGCATCTAATTTCCAGCCTAAAACTGCACGTGGCCAGTTTCTACCAATTTGTTCTTGTGCCAACACTGCTCTGTAAATTAAACAGCTTCCTGCCTATCCTTGAATCTGTCCCCTCCACACGGTAATAGAGCTGTCATAGCCTTCACTGTGCCAGGCGCAACAGTCCAAGCTCTGTCAGTCCCTTCTCCGAAGGTAGACTCTGCATTCCTACGTCATCCAAAGAGCCCCGTCCCTCCGCCGGGCCCTGCTGCCTGCCCGAACCGGGCTTGCACGTGGCACTGCAAAGGAGCACTTGCCTACGCTTTACGCGATGGCAGTAATAACCCCCAGTATAACAACAGTGGTATTTTAATGCGTGGAAGCAGAGGGGCAGTATTTGGGGCGCATGTGTTTCTGATATTACCATTTTGCTACCTGTTGGACTTAAAAATGCAGTGTGGTAATATATACGATAGCTTTTCCTGGGTTGTGGGAGGTTGGGAATAAAACAGCCCATTCCACAGCGGGGAAATACTTTGTTAGATGCCAACAGGTTGCCCTGTCCCAGGTGGGGGTGAGGTGCACAGTAGGTGCCTCCCAACATTGCCCAGCTAGCAAAAGCTCCGTTAGAAGCAAAACAGATGCCATTACAAGCACAACTTTTCGTAGCATGCAAGACTCCCGTGGAGATGGTTCAGATCTGCCTGCCGCGTGTCCGAAGCTGTGATTCCCCGGGCCTGATGGCTGCCGCCAGGCCGGGCGGCTGTGCGGGCACCCGGCGCCCCGCTCCTGAGTGGGGAGTCGTCCTGTGTCTGTCCGGCCAAACAAGGTGCAAGCGGGGCAAGCAGACCTGGGTTTGTCCTCAGCACGGAGACAAATGCACTCAGTTTTGCTCGCTGTGCATGATCACTGAATATTTCAATATATGCTCAATACATAAGTATGCCTTCTGCGCCACAGCCTACCTATATTCCAAATGTGACTAAAACGTCCTCAAAAATCATAGCCACTGTAGTGTATGTATACGAAGTATGATTTTCAAAGGCTCAAAACTCATTCAAATCAAAACCAATTTGCACAGGAACCCTCCAAGGCACTTCTTCTCAATGAGGGAGGTTTCTCTACCAAATTTCAGATTTCAGCTCTAACCATTTCAGAGGCAGAGTCGATCCAAAAGCAAAGCTAGAAGGATGTTATTTTAAGCATGTGCGTTTTCCCCTCCACTGATAATCAAAAAATGGCTGAATGATTTATGAGAGGTTTTTCTTTGTATAAAATCAGGAGAAAAAGACAAATCTAGAAAACGTCAAGCATAAAAATTAACATTTCTAAAAATTATAGATAAGAGCATGTAGATTCACTGTGGTGGCCCAGGCTATTACAACTTTAAGTAAAATATCTTCAAGATACGAACCCAAATATTTAAACCTTCTATAAAATACTTTTAAAAATACTTGGAGAACAATTTCATAAAATGCACAAGTACCTAATGATATGTGTACTGGGCAGTTATAAGAATTAAGATTCTTTTTTTTACAAATAAAAAGGAAAAGTAATGTTGTGTTTTAAAAGACTGGAAGCATTAAAACTAGGCATTTCTGTAGCAGCTAGTGAAACAAGATGCCATAGAAAATTGGTGTCTTTGAGAAAGCAAATGTGGAAAAAAGAAAGGGAAGGAAGTAGACAGTATTTTAGGTTTTCTAGGAACCTTGGAGTGTTCTTTTTTACTGCACGCTTGATTTAAAACCTTTTTCTCTTTAAAAAATAGTCCAGCGTATCAATAAAGTATATCAGACAGTTTAGTGTTTTGTATGAAAGCAGTATATTTGAAACATGGAAAATTTCATTGAAACACTGGGCTGCAATCACATTTGATGAAACTATCGTGGCTTTTTTAACAGAATTTTATATTTGATATTTTAGGTTGGCATGACAACTGAAGAAATAGATTCCATTGTTCATCATGAAATAATCAGACAGAATGCCTATCCTTCCCCTCTGGGCTATGGAGGTTTTCCAAAATCTGTCTGTACTTCTGTAAACAACGTGGTATGTCATGGTATTCCTGACAGGTATTTCCCTAATAATATACGTTCTACTGCCAGAAACTAAAATGTTAAGCTGAAATTAATAAATTGCTGTTTAATATTGAACATATTCCAGCTTACCTAAATGTCATTGGTAAACCTATTGCAGACGCACGTCATCTTACAATACAGTGCTGATAGACGTTATAGGAATGGATGTAAATTAGAAAGACAAAAATATTTTCCTGTTTGTCCCGATACTTAAGAAGACATAGCATAATGCCTTTAGAGTTTAGTGTGTGAAAAAAATACAGTACAGAGAATAATTCTGATTTTTTCCCCCAGCAAAACAAGTGTAGGCTAAGGAATAAATATATTTGAATTTATGTGTCTTTTATTATTTGCAATACATTCAGCTATTCACAAAGTAAAATATGAACCCTAGTGAGAGAAAAAGAATAAATATAATGGTAGATTTTCAGGTGTTGATATGTTTTTCTGCTAGTTGTTTCTCATTATTTTATATTCAGCTACACTTGTTCTCTAAGTAGTGAGAGCTGAACATTAAAAATGGTTATTCTGTTTGCCTCTGCCTTCTTCCATCACAAAACATCTACCCCCTGATTTTTTATGTATGTGTCATTAGGTGTTTATTCTTATATTCCCTTTGTTGGGAACTGTCTGTCACCATTATTTTTTTTTCTGTTTATGTTTCAGTCGACCTCTTCAGGATGGAGATATTATCAACATTGATGTCACGGTGAGTAATTCATACAAAAAATAGTCTTTGATCAACTTTAGAATCACTAGTAGCAACAGGAAGAATAGTAGATTGAAAATGTGGAGCGCGCAGATGGATGTGCTGTTTACTTCTAAGCCAAGGCACAAGCAGCTGGTTTCCTTTTTTGTTTTTAACTATGTGTTTATTCCAGCTAGACCCAGGCCTGACTTGAATTTAGGACTGGAATCAGATGCACTGAGATCAATGTTGGCCTAAGTGAAATGTCAACCCAATCCTGCTATGTGTCATGTTTTTGAGAAGGTGTAATTGTTATTGATCCACTGTGTAGTTAATGCAGAGCACCACAGTACTGGGCAGCAGCTGAAGATAGATATGTATGAGATGAGCTAACATGAAGAAAGCCAGCATTTTTCCTTCACTCTGCCAAGATTGATCTTCCTCTTCCTGCTGATTTTGAGTGGGGCCTGTCATTATCTTACTCTGTCATTAGAGGCTACATTGGCCTGTGTATGTCAGTCTATTTGGACAGCAACTCTTTTGCTAGCAGTGTTCCCTACATTTATTAAAATCCCTGAAGGTAGTGTTGTGCTCCATTTCTGCTATAAAAGCCCTGAACCTTTATGCAGCCACAGAAATAGTGTGATATAGCAGGGGCTTAATATTTTCACGGAAGGGTCAATTATAGTTATTTAAATAAAGACTCGCTGGATTTTCTTAAGAAGAAGAAAATCTGGAAACTGGAAGCCTAATTCTGATTTCATATAGAAAACAAAAATTAACCGTGCCTTGCAGAAGCCTTTTTCTTTTTGCAGTCGATGTGTTTATTTTCCCAAAGTGCTAGCTGTTTATTTCTAATGCGAGCACAGATGTCTCTTGAATTCTGCCGTTAGTTCGCAATGATATTTGACATGCAAGAGAGTAGCATTGCATAAGAACGAGCTTTTTTAATCATTAAAGGACCTCTTGATAACTTGATACTGCTTTCCATGGGCCGAATTTCATACTGACAGGAGTGAAGAAATCTCCAGTGGACCCTACCTCTCACCATGGGATTCCAGCTTTTTTAAATACTTTTTTGCATTAAAATCAGGGTCAGTGACCTTTTCCCCATGGCACACTCATGTGTGATCCAGCACTGTTTTTTCACTTGTCTTACCAAATTCTTCCCCATCTCTATATTTCTTAATTGTAGATGTCTGTCCTATCAGGTTTACACGGTGTGATATAGCATTTTTTAAGTATATTTTGGCCAAAGTTTTTACTTTGGTGGTCTGGTATAGCTTTGCTCGTTTTACTAGAGTAAATCAGTTTGCAGCAGCTAAGGGCTTAACATCTGATTTCTTTGCATCTCATTAAAGTTCATTTGAGTTTTTTGTTTTAGCTGTCAAGATAATAATGACTCCCTAGACCAAAAAATTGTTTAGATTCATATCACATATATTTTCCATGATAAACTTAACCAATAATTTTTACATTAATATGGCATGTATATCTTATCCACTCTGCTTTACAAATGATGTCTGAATAAATGTTAGTGGTCTTTTCAAAATATATTCTGAGTTGTTTTCTGATTAACCTCATAAATTGAAATAAATCTTCAATGCCCATGAACTTGAAGCTTCCTGCGAGAGTAGGAATTGCTGATTATCTTTCTTAAGATTTTTTAGCACTGAAAAGTGAACTGTGTTGTCTTTTGTAATTGTTCAGTTCCCAAATATCTGAGGAAAAAATATTTCTTTGCAGTGTTGCTAATTGACCTCTTAGCTTATATTTAATGAGAAGAATTGGGACATTTCACAGGTGGACAGAATAAAAATCAAAGGAAATATTCTGCAACAAATTATTTATAATTTTGTATAGGCTCTATAAAATGATTGAATAATATTCTAGTTATTAAGTGTAAACACTTCACACTACAAATTATTTGAAGAAAAAATCTATTTTTGCACAATTAAGATGGTAGAGTTTCATAGATGAAACAGGTATTTTATTGGCTTGAATCATGTAGCCTTTAAAATGTATTTAAGCGTAGAAACAAAAGCATTATGCATCACTGAATCTGCAGCATAGTACAATTTCCAGCCAGTCATTACCAGGTAACATTTCATACAAATTGAATTTTTCATTGACTTTCAAGGAATTATTGTGTTATCGTTGCTGTGACATTAATATACATTAACATTAATGAACTACAACTGTAGTTTACTATACAGTACTATATACTACAACTGTATAGTTTACTATAGCTGTAGTTTATTAATGTCAAAAATCTGTGATTGCAGTAGGTGGGCTGCAGTAAATCTAATTATTTTTAAGTTCTACTATGTTTTAAATCTGTGTTCGTTTTTCCAGGATGATAATGTTGGGGTTTTTTTTTTCAGTTATGTATTTGTTAGAGCTAAAAATGAAGTAGTTCAGTTTATATATGAACTAGCTGGAGCAAAACCTGCCCAACGGGCAAGAAATTACGGCAAGTTTTAGTAACGCTGTTAGCTGGCAGAGCAAGGCGCAGGACGGGGGGAGCGCGACTGCTCCCCGCTGGAGCCAGTGACAACGCAGTTGGGCCTTTATTGACTTCCAGCTTTCCTTAAAACACTGCTCGCTTGTAACTGCCTGCATTTTCTTTAAATCTCTATCTGAGCACAAACCTGATGTTGGAATAAACGGTCTGTAGCCAATTTTTGCAGTTTGGAGTTGACCAAAAGGATGCGAGTCTGTCTTTGCCAGAAGCTCACAAGCGGCAGAAGTTCGGTGCTTCGAGCTTCGTGATTGCCAGCCCGAGGGGCGGCTGCTCGCTGAGCGAGGAGGAAAACTGCAGAAGATCAGAACTCTGCACCATTATAATTTGCCTTTCCGTAGGGAAATTTGGCTTAGTCTTATGAGTATGTGACTGGCTGCAGCACTGCAGAGCTGCAAAACCCATTTTAATGCAGCGTTGCAAAACTCCGTAGTGCAGAGCAAGGACTTCCAGCGCCCGAGAGGGGACCTGGGGACAGCCGGAGTTTCAAACCTATGAAACCGTGGGGGGGAAAAAAAAAAAGTACCTAATTAATTCAGCCGAGTGCTGTGTTTTCAGTGCGTGAAGACGGTGCCAGAGCAATATTTTATTCTCTTTTAAAATTTGCCTTTGGAAATTAAGCGTAAAACCCGTTGTTAGTGCTGCGTTACTGTTTGAGAGGAGAACGGCGGTGGCAGGTGGTGAGCGTCGCCCCTGGGTGCTCGCTCCGGCTGCGGGGCGGGTGCCGCTGAGGTCTGCGCCCCGGGAGTGCCGCCGGGCACGGGATGGGGCACGAGGCTGCCCCTTCGCCTCCCTTCCCTGCAGCTTGTCCCCGCGCCGGCGCACCTCGCCGGCCTCTCGCACCCGTTTTCTCCGGACAGTTGGTACCGCAAAGGGCATTGCCTGTCTGCTCCCTCATCTCTTGCTTTCCCCGTCTCACCCTAGCACATACAGCTTCCCGGCAGTCTGCCCATTGCAACGTATAGCTCCTTCCTAGAAGGAGCGGGTTTAATTACGGAGAAGCTCCGTTTCTGAATGCAAACCAAGAAAATGTCTTTACATTTCTGCATGCGTTTAGGTGTATTACAATGGCTACCATGGTGACACTTCCGAAACCTTCCTGGTGGGCAACGTGGATAAATCTGGGCAAAAGTTAGTGGAGGTTGCCAGGAAATGTCGAGATGAAGCAATTGCAGCCTGCGGACCGGGGGCTGCCTTCGCCGTAATTGGGAACACAATCAGGTAAGCCCGACAGTGACAAGTAAAGGGAGGGCTGGCAAGTGGCACAAAGGTTATTGGTGGTTTGGTATGAAGCTGATGACATGTTTTATGATTCAAAACCATCATTTCAGTCTGATATCAGTATGTGAACTGCCAAGCTATAATGTTGTTCCTTGGGTAAGAGAGATTTTTTTTTTTTAAGTGAATTACGCTGGGGTCAGGAAAGATAACTGTAGAAAGAGTCAGAGATATTCATAAGGCAGATTTAAATTAGCAGATGTAATTTGCGGCAGTCCTTTGTTTATTTTTTATTTTCATGTGAAGCTGTACCACCTCTGTCTGACAATGTAAGAAGACTTGAAACCATTGTTTCATTGTTTAGCAATAGCTAATGTTACAAAGGAATTAGTCGACGTAAATAAGTCTCTTTGTTAAAAAAAAGTACAAAAATATTTAACTCGAGAGCTTCTTATCTTGCAAAGAGCAGTGCATACTGATGTCATAGGGAAGAAAAGAGCTCCCATTAAGACGTATTTTGTGTTTGTTCTAGCCTTCGTATAAATGCAGTCGTGACTCTTCTCGTGATTTTGAATAAAAATATGACTTAATTTCTCGAAGGTACCTAGAGATTATTTTTAAATGTTTGTAAAAGGAATAGACACATATCATATACATTTCATTAAGCAATACTTCACTGGACTATTAATGGACCCAGCATACTATTGAATACCTTCTGATTACTTAAAGGCCACAAGGCTTAGTCACCTTGAAAGGATGCTGCCTTTTTTTTCTTTGTAAATCTTCAAATACTTTAAGGAGAAAAGCGAGCGGCAAAATATCAGTTAGATATATTTATAGCTTTAAAAATATTGTAACAGAGTCTGAATCAAACTTTAGTAAAACCTCTTTGGGTTATATCTGAGAAGCTTTTATTGAAGACTTTGTATAAAATTGTGTTTTTGACAGTTTTAAATTATAGGCTAACTAGCCTGGAGAAAAAGGATAGTGTCTTTCTGTTCTTTCATAGGAAATGTTGAATCAGACCCCTACTGGGAAAAGAAATTTAATGCATATCTCACTATCTTACTGTCCATGAATATAATAGAAGCGAATTCAAAATGTAGTTTTATTTTTGCAAATGGGATGAGTCGATAGATGCACCTCATATTTTTGAACACCTAGGGTTCAACAAATTTACTGGTGGTGCTCTTGCATTTTAACAAAATTTATTCTCGAGTCGAAGGGGGCACAGAACACTGGATTCTTATTCAAGCATTCGAGCGAGCTCTGCATTCATGGCTGTGTCTAAAGGGCATGTCAGCCTTTGATTCTCTCTGAGAGGTAATTATCCTTTTCCTGTCACGGAACAACAAATGATAGCTAACTACAGAGGCACATTTGCAGTAGTCACATTCATCAACTGCAGAAAAAAAAATTCAATTTAATTGTGCAACACAGCTGCACATAGGCTTTTTGAGCATTTCTGTTGTTCTCCCTGTCTTGCTATTCCTCCCTCCAGATCTATTTTTTAAACTTTTTTTCTGGTTTTTTTTCCCCCCTTTTTTGTCTCTTCTTCCATTTTTACTCTCTGTACTTTCTTGTTAAAGTAATTTTCCTTTGTGGCTCTCATTCTTTTTTCCCCATTGAAGGCTATGAATGTAGAAAATTATCACAATTACTCATATAATTGAGCCTCTTTGTAGCAAGTGCAACTCCAGTAGCCTTTCTCCATCATGAAAATGGTTTCATTATAGGGTTTTTCATATTCTCTGACACCATCTACACAGAGGAACAGGCGTGCAGATGAGATGTACTAGGAACAGGGTAGATCAGTAAGGTCACAGTAGGAATAATTAGCTCTGCTATGGAAAGAGCATCTAGGCCTTTTACTGCTACATAAATGTACTGTCCATGGCTTTTAGTCACAAAAAAACTTACTAACAAATGGAGCTCCCGCCTACTACTTTGAAAAAAAGATTTGTATCAACACTACAATTTTCCATCATTAAGACTAATAACACAGAGCCTAGTATACATCAAGGGGAATAAAAAGAAAAATCTCACATTCAAGTGGCGGCTGGGTGCTGACCTTTGTTCCCTTTTTTTGTGTTCAACTTAACTCTTTACAAAAAAGAGCCACACGCCACACCAACATGCAGGTGAACTCCAGCTAGTGCTAGCAAAGCATGGCATTCAGTCGGAAAATCTGATAAATCTCCATGCAGGATAATGCATTTCATTACAGATTCACTACATTAATTCTAGCTGTATTAAAAAAAAAGAGGGGGGAGGAAAAAGAAGAGAATTCAAAGTGACATTGGATTTTTGCTATGTTGTTATGGAGGTCGGTTTACTTGCAAAATGTAAATATATATTCAGCGCCCCCTTTGAAAAGCAGATTAATCAGAGCAAGTAGATGTTGAGAACTGCACAGGAAAGACCAGGTCATTAACTTTATTTTCCCAGATTTTATCGCATAGACTATTTAAATGTGCCGATTTGTTTCAAAGTACTTTGCTGCTGCCTCTGCTGAAAGGTTGTCCTGGTTTGCTGAAGCACGGGGTTCCAGGTTAGTCGTCATTCTGCGTTTGCATGCGTATATACATACATACGTGTGCACGTACATCAAAATTTTAAGTTTCAGGAGAGCTAGAGAACATAAATACCTGAGAAAAAGCACCTGTGAGCTGGAAACATTTAGGCCCATCAGGACAGAGATGTGCTGGACATCTTTCACTAGTGTTTTCTATAAAGATGCTCAAGTGATTTACATAAGCGATCTTAGATATCACAAATAATCAGAATATTTGCTTTTCTGGAATAGATTTGGCTATAATTATATCTCAGAGGTAAGTTTGCATTCAGCATCCTAACGTATTCTTTGTTCGAGAAGCTCGGGATCTAAAATCGAGTACTCAGTGGACAGCAGTTCCTTCTCATCATCAGCTAAAAGTTGCAAATAAAAAATTGTGTGGATTCATGAGTTAGCTTGCTTAGAAATTTTTGAATCTTTCCTAACCTGTTCTTAGTAAAGACGATAGCAAAACTGTCGGTCAGCTCCGTCAGGGACAGGATTGGGCCCCGTGGTCTGTTTTCTTCTGCCGTTTATGACATTCCTCTTTCATAGAAACAAGTCTAATTCGAAATCTACTTGTTAGACAGCAAGTTTAGATATGTGAAAGTGTTGTGAGTACATAGAGCTAAAAAAACGTTATATCGTTAAATAAATCAATTTCTAACTCCCAGGAAAAAAAATGTAGTGATGAAAGTATTAATAAATGGTTTAAAATGTTTAACTCATAAGTATATGTTTTGATATTAATTTAGAACAATATAAAGCAGATTTAAAAAATCTGTTTCTATCAGATTATGCACATTTAAACAATAAGTGGCTCAGGCAAAATAAGTCATTTTAATGTCATCTGTGATAGATTTTCCTTGACAGCTACTGTAAATTACAATTACACTGCTTCTCTCTGCACTTGAAAGTAAGCATTGCAATAAATTATCTTTTATTTCAATCCATCATGTCTGCTTTCAGAAACAGAGAACCTCAAATAAAAGTTCAGCACTATTGTAAGAAAAATACAGTAATTTGTGTTCCAGTTTGAAACTAAAATGTACCTTTCTTTCAAAAAACAATTGTTCGCTTTCTAAAATATTACTAATTATACCTCAACATTTATTGTCATTATAGGGAATCCCTGAACTTGTGCATTCCCTCAGTCTAGGATTACTATTTAAGGGAAGAATACTTTCATATTTTCCCAGTAGAATTTTGCAGTTTCTCAAATTAGGTAATATGTGGTATTCAGAATAAATATTTTTAGTGTGAGCATCTCCAGGCGAGGCTCACGCTGTTCCAAGAATTAAAGCAAAGCAGAGGGCCGTTCAGTGGTCGTTTTGCTGACGGTGTTTCCAAGGAAGACGCGATCGCTTTTGAGTGGAAGGATGGTGCGTTCGCAGAGATCCCAAGCAGGACCCTCCTCGTGGCTCTCCTGTCTCCCGCGGGGTTTCCCAGGCGTTTCTCTGCCTCCCGGGACGAGCCAGGCTCGCGGGGCGGCTCCGCCACGTGCGTCGCGCTGCTCTTCAAGGCCGTCGCCCGCCGGGTTTTCACCGGTAGGGAGAGGAGCTGGAGCCGGCCCTGGGGGACGCCGCGGTGCAGCCGGCCCAGCCCGTACCATCAAATCGGTACGGCTCTCGCCAGACGGTTGTGCTCTCAGTCCTGCCCAGCTCGCCTCTGCCCAAGCTCCCGCCGCGCTCGGGGCGTTCCTGCTGCAGGCAGGACCCCTCCGGCCTCCCCGGAGCGGTGCGTCGAGCGGGAGCTGCGCCGCCGCCGTCCAGGGAGAGCGGGGCCGCTGCCGGCAGTGAGACCGAAACGTTGAGCTGGTGTCAGCAGCCAATGGCCAACTTCATGCGAAAAATGCTCTGTTCCGCGACGTCCACACCTGCTTTCCCAGTTCCCCAGGCCGGGAATGCTGGAGGCCCCAGAGACCGACCAGGCCCAGGCCCAGGCCCAGGCCCAGGCCCAGGCGCTCTCCCCAGAGGGGGTTTCACACGGCCCGGCAGGCATCGCCACATCCCTTTCCCCTTGCAGAATCGCCTTTGCAAGTAGTAGCTGACATTAGCAGCGCGCTTTCTTTTTTTTTGGAAATCTGGGAATTTTATTACGACTTGGCATGGACGAAACAGAGCTCACTAGGATCTGGGGAATACTCTAAAGCTGTGTTCTGAAATTCCCCGTAAGGTGCTTCTACAGCACGTGCAGCTATTAAAACCAGCTTGGATGTGGCTGGATTTCATACCTGCGGCGTATTTTCTCACAGATTTTGTGTGTCAGTTCGGGTTCACTGGTCGCGTTGCGCGTGATGTGAAGAGCGCCCGGGCCCTGCGTGCAGGCGCTGGCGAGCGGGAGGGAGGGCGGCAAGGCAGCCTGTCAGCGCGGGTGTCAGAGCCGAGTCAGCTCCCAGCTCCCCTACTTTGATCACAGACAGTAACCGCTGTGCCAGCAGAGCTGTTTCAAGCAGTTCGGCAAGTGGCAGAATTCAGCGCTGAACTGCGCCACGTCGTGCCCCCGCGCTCTTGCCTCGGTGCCCGGAGAGCGGCTGCCGCCACCGGCGCGCTCGTGTCCCCCGCGGAGCGGCAAGCGCCGGCGCTCCCGGGCCCAGGTGGGAGCAGCTGGCGCCCGGAGGAGCAGCTCTGCCGGAGAGAGCGGTCCGTCTTGCCGCGGGGGGAGAATTTGGCGGAAAAAGAAATCCTATAACGAAATAACACGCCTCAGAAAAGGACTGCTCTCTCCATGGTCTGGGATACTGTGCAAAGCCCAGTAGTCAGTGGGCTTGTTTATGCTTTTGCAAAAAGGCTTTTGGAATGAGAAAAAACAGCTTAGCACACGCCGCGTGTGTGACTTCCCCCCTCTCCTGAGTCCCATTCGGCAGGCAGTTCGCCGGCGTGGGAGGCGTTGCTGGCACGCTCCTAGCTTTGGTCACCAGAGACGTCCCGTCCCGTTCTGCGTGCGTTCCTGAGCACTGCCTAGCTGCTCGCCATCCCCAGCGCTCCCTCCGTGCTCTCCGGCTTCCTGGCAGCCAGCCGGCTGGCGCTCTGGCCACGGCGGGGTGGCGTGCTGTGGAAAGGCTTCTGCACCTCTAGTGGGGCCCTTCAGTGCATAAACTTGCACAACACTTCACGTAACTGGCGTAGAAGATAAAACTGTACCATGAGCACGACCAAATGAAGCCCAATTTCGAGCCCTATTAGTAACCCTCTTTGCCAATGATTAGGAGTTTGGGGACAGCTAAAATTGAATTTCCCTTCTTCTCCAGAATTAATGAAAGAAATATGATGGGTCTTTGCACTAGGGCAAAGATGGGTTGGTAAAAGCTAATATACAAATCCTGTTAAAACAGGCTCTTAAGGTCTGACCACTGCAGCGTTATTAACCGTTGACCCGACTCGGCTCTCCGGCTCCCGGCTGCCGGTGGCGGAGCACCGCGTGCTTCAATTGCAGCGGCATTAAATTCCCGAGTTGTGCCACACGGGTACCGCAGCGAGCGCCGCGGGCTCGGCGAAGCCTCGTGCGCCAGGGGATTACTGTGTGCAGCAATCCAAGGCCACTTTGGAGCTGAATGAGAGCCTCCCCATGGGGTTTAACATGCTTTAATTTCTGTGAGAGGAGTTTACACTTTTATTTGAGTTTCTTAACTTTCCCGTGCATGCTCCTGAAGCCAGACTCTGAGCAAGCACTTGTTCAGGTGTAAATACACACGGACCTGGAGTGCTGAAGTTCCCACCTTGGTTTAAGACAAACAAATGAGGCTTTCAGTGCCGTGGATGAAATCTCGCCAGGCTGAGCGCCTTCCTGTGCTTGGCCGGGCTCCTGTTTGCTTGTAGGAGCCGTGCGGGGGCGATGGGCGGGGGGCTGCTCCCCTGCGGCCGCAGCTCCGGATCCGGGTGCCCCCGGGTCCCCCCGCGGCTGGGGCTCTGCGCTGGCCGCCCTGGCAGGGCCGCCCCGGCGCGGAGCAGGGCGGCTGTGCTGAGCCAGGGCCCCTGTGGGACTGGGCCCTGCCGGGGAGCTGAGGGGTCTCCCGCAGGCAGGGCTGCGAGCCCCGCTTCGCGCTGCCAGCGGTACTGCCCTGGTGGAAGCGCGTTAACCAGCGCGGGCAGGTGGGCTGGGGTTGCAGTCTGCTTCGGTATTGAGCGTTGTCGGTATTTTGGAGGGGAATCGGTAGGGCTTATAAGGCCCTCCTGCCCCAGTGGGACCCCTCCGCCTGAGCGCAGCTTCAGCGTGGCTCCGCGCTGCGCAGCTGCCGGGCCGGCGCCTCGGCGGGAGCTGGCTGCTGCATTGAAGCAGGTTCCTGCCGCGGCCGTGCCCGGGGGTTGCCCTCCAGAAAGGAGAGGGGCGAGCCGCTGCCGTCCTGCCCAGCCTGCAGGGCTGACCTAGGCACTGCCCGCTTCTGCGGGCAGGTGTGTTAACTCTGAAACCTAACAATGGCACCCTGGTGCCAGGCCCGATGGCTGCTTCCTTTCGGAGCGGAGACGCAGCTGCGGGGCGGCGGTGGTGCTCGCGGGAGCCGGGGGGCCGCGGGGCCGCCGGGGCCGGCTCGGGGGGCGGGGGGGCGGCGGTCGGGGGGGCTCCCTGACGGTATCCTCTTTGCCCCCGCAGCTCCATAGCGCGGCAGGGCGGCTTCCACGTCTGCCCCGGCTTTGTTGGCCACGGCATCGGATCGTACTTCCACGGGCACCCCGAGGTGTGGCACCACGGTAAGCACGGCCCCGCGCCCGCCCCGCCGCCGCCGCGGAAATCAGCCCCGGGGGGGCGGTGAAATTAACAGAGCCCCTGCACACGCGCACACGCGCACAGACACAGACACGCACACGCACCCCACACCCCCCACACACATGTATACACACACGCACACACGCACACACACACATATATACACACACACAGACACACACACTCAGACACACACGCACACCCCAACACACATCTATACACACGCACACGCACACCCCCCCACGCACACACACACGCACACACACGCACACACCCCCCCACGCACACACACACACACACACACGCACACACACACACACGCACACACACACACACACACACGCACACACACACACACACACACACAGACACACACACTCAGACACACACGCACACCCCAACACACATCTATACACACGCACACACACCCCCACGCACACACGCACACACACACACACACGCACACACACACGCACACACACACACGCGCAGCCGCGGCAGCGGGGCGGCCCGGCGCGGGGAGCCGGCGCCGGCGGGGTCGGTTGCAGGGCCGGGGAGCGCGGCGGCGCCGGGAGGTGCCGAAGCCCGGTAACGCGGCTCGGGGGCGAGCCGGGGCGCGGAGCTGCTGCCCGCCGGCGGCGCTGGGGCCGGGTGCGCTTGGCGTTGGCAGGGGTGGGGTCACGGTTTTTTACGTGTTTTTCGTATTCCTAACGGAGGTTGCCGTGCACCGTACCTGCGGGCCGGAAAGGGGTTTAAACCAAGTGCTGGTTATATTTACCAAAAAAAAAAAAGTCTCAACAACTAAAAGCGTTTTTATTTTCTTTTGCAGCCAATGACAGTGATTTGTTAATGGCAGAGGGAATGGCGTTCACAATAGGTCAGTAACTGTCTCGTATGGCTTTCTGTAAGGAAACACACAGAGCAACCCAGATCCGTGCAGTTTCTTTATTTGAATATAGACATTTCCATTCAGATGAGGATGTCGGCTCCAGGATCCCTTTAGGAAGCGGTTTGAAACATTACGTTAAATTGCAATAAGGGAATAATTGGGTAAGATAGCTGCCAAGTGATAAGATTTCTTGGAGGAAATATCATCAATAAATCTTACTAAATGCCATGCTCAGCGCGCATTTTGGTAAGGAGAGCCGTAGGCAGCGCTTTGGGCCGGGGTGCAGAAGCAGCGGGACCCGGTTGCGGCACCCAAGCTCTGCGTTAGCACCGAGCTGTCTGGTGGCTCTTCTGTCACCTAGGTCCCGCCAGAGCCGCCGCGGGCTTGGGGACCGCAGCCGAGCGAGCCAGTCACACCGCTGCCCGGCGGGATTGAGCGCCCGGAGTACCAATCACGGGGAGCTCGGGGGGAAAGCCTCTTCCTCACTGTGCGCCTAAATGGCGCGGCAATTAGAGGGAAATAGGAAAATTGTTGTTTTGCTGATTTAATGAACATTTTAAGCCTGTTTAAAAATTTCAAATATTTTAAACTATCTGCTGTTTAGAAGTGTGGTTGGTGCTTTGGTTATTATCCACGGGGTCTTAATTAAAGCTTGATTAAAATTCCCTGCTTTTGCAAAAAAAGAAATGGGCAACTTCCTACCTTCGTAGTTCGTCTTCCTCTTTTGCAAGACAGTTGCCCAGCGAGGAGGGAGAGCGTGCAGGGAGGCAGCTGCCTGCCGGGACCCGCTTCTCTTTCCTGCCTCCCAGTTCGGACAGCAGCGCCACTAAGTTTGGAAAACATTTATTTTCTTCTTGTTACAGAGCCAATAATAATGGAAGGATCCCCCGAGTTTAAGATTCTGGAGGATAAATGGACGGCGGTTTCTGCAGACAATAAAAGGTGCCTGGTTTTGCTTTTTAATCTTCCGTGAGCCACGGGCCTGATCCCCGACAGCCAGAAGAAGCGGGTGAGTTTTTGGCCGCCTCTGCCCCCCCCCCCCCCCCCGATAACTGCTGAATGTGTCTTTCAGATCGGCGCAGTTTGAGCACACGGTGGTCATTACCCCCGAGGGAGCAGAAATCCTCTCCCAGGCGGAGGAAGAAGCCTGAGGACGGAGCAGCGGGGGCTGCCCGCGCTCCCGGGCGCAGACGAGCGGACGCAGCAAAGGCCCGGCGGCCGAGCCGGGAGCCCGGCGGTGCCCTGGGGGCCGGGGCCTCCCGCGGGGCCCTGCGCGGGGCGAGCGCGTCCCAGATGCCGCTTCGGGGCAGGGGACGGGGGGACACGGAGTGTGTTGCGTTTATAGCTGAGCTGTGGAGTCAGTTTTTCTTCGCTGCGACTAGCGCGATGCTGCTTCCCAGGCTGTAACTTCCACTAGGATGTCAAAAAAAAAGAAAAAAGAAAAAAAAAAGAACAGCAAAGGAGAAGTTTCCCGAGTGTGGCAGCCCGCGCAGCCCTCCCCAGCGCCGCTCCCCTCCTGCCTCCCCTCGCTTCTCTCCGCACGGCACAACAGTGACCGCAAGCGGGGGGCGAAGGGGCGAAGCGCCGCCCGGACGCCGGGGATCGCCGGGCACCAGCCGGCCGGGGCCGTTGCATCGGGCCGCGCCGCGTTTCGGGCGTTTCACAGAAACGGGGGACGCGGCGGCGACCTAGAGGATGGGTGCGGGCTGCTCCCGGGCTCTGCTTGGAGGAGGCCGCGGTGAGGGGCGCAGGTCGGGAAGTGCGCGCACCGCTGCCCAGGCCGGGGGCGAGGGGGGGTCACGGCCTGCCGCGGACCTGCCCGGGAGGGGAGGGCCGGGGTGTGCAGCGGGCGGCCCGAGCAGCCCGGAGCGGCGCCGGGCGCCGGGGCTGCTGCTGCGGGACCGCGCAGACCGCGGGCTGCGGAGCCGGCGGAGCCCGCGGTGGGGCCGGGCGCGCTAAACCTGCGGCTCTGCTCCGCGGCTGCTTGTGCTCACTCGAGCACAGCGAACTGTCAGCTCTAATAGTGTCTAACATCGCCTCCCGAAAAGCCGGAGCCCCCCAGAACACGTCTAACATTGCGGGCAGCCTTTCAGCTGCGCCGCCGCCGGGATTGGTTTGGAAGGCTTTAAAACCTGTAAAAATAAACGATGCATCAAACAAGTTTACAAACACAGAGAGGTCAAACAGCGCGTTATCGGCCCTGGGAAGCCCGGGCACACCTATCTCTGCCTTGGGGGAATATATTCCGTTTCCCTAAGCCGAGGGTTGGCTGCGTGCGGGGCCGCGGGCTGCCGTCCGCGCTGCCCCTCCGCGGGTGCGCAGCGGCGGAGCCGGGGTGGTTTTGCGCGTCGTATTTCCCGGGGGCCAAGGCGGAGCCCGGGGGGGCAGCGAGCGAGGGGGCGATGCCAAACGCCCCGGCACCGCCGCCCGCCCCCGCCGCTTGCGAGCGGGTCGGTGCTGCCGGGGGAGCCGGGCCCGGGCGGGAGCCGCCGCCCGTCGTCGCCAGCTGCTGCCGGGGCCGTCGGGGCGCTGGAGCCGGCGGCGCCGCGGGCGGGGGCTGGCGCGGGGGTGCCGTGCGCGGCCGCGGAGCCCGGCTCCGCGTTAGGAAGTGCTGAGGAGAGCGGGGCGCCGCCCGACCCCCCGGCAAGGGGGCTGCCAGCGAGGGGCCGAGCCTCTCGCTGCCCTCGGTTCACTCCGAGGGTGCCCCCAGAGCACTTCTGCTGCGACGGGAGCCCTGCGCCCAGGCCGCCCCTCCGGCCGGCGAGCGGCACCCCGAAAGGCCGCTGTCCCCGTCCCCGCCCCCCGGCGCGCTCGCAGCCCGCGGCAGGGCCGGCTCGCGCGGAGCAGCCCGTCGGGGCGGGCCGGGGCCGTCGGAGCGCGCAGCCCCCCGCGGGGCTCCATGACGCCGCCGGGCAGAGCCGCTCGCCGCGGCCGCCGTGCGCGGTGCCGCCGCCCCTGCCGCGCCCGCCCGCCGCTCCCCGCGCAGCGGAGCCCCGCGCGCCGCCGCCGGACGCACGAGCGGACGGGGCGTAAAACGGGCGGTTCAACCCGGCAGTGCCGCCGGGGGAAACACGCACGCACACCCCAGAAAAGCGGGCGCGGGGGGGCTCGGGCCTGCCCGCTTTGCGCACGGTCATTAGCCGGCTGCTTCGAGGACCGTCGCTGCCCGAACAAGTTTCAGTCCGTTCTGCGGGCTGCGCGGGGGCCCCGCCGGCGCGGCGGCAGTGCGCGCAGCCCCGCGCAGCCCTGCCTCCGCCGGGCGCACCGCGGCCGCGCAGCCGACCCTCCGCTGCTGTCTCCGGCGGCATCAGCAGCGCGGCTTGCTCCGGCTGCTCGTTTTTATTGGCGTCTCCCTTTGCCAAAATGCGCCTGATTACATGGGTTCGGTGCCGTGATAACTGCGCACCCCAGACAGCCTAGGTGTAACCGGGAAAGTTCAGCCCAGGCCAGATCAAATCCCAGGCTGTTTAATGCTGAAAGGCTGCATGTTGCTATTAGTGTTAAATATATGGCTAATTATGCGTATGAAAATTAAACATCAGTGTTATGCTAATGGGGCCGCCTTCAGCTGTGGATCAGAGCACTTGAGACTAGCATTTAATCAAATGAATCAGTAACTAATACATCTGCACGTGTGAACTTTCACAAGATCATTTTCCTGTTACAGTCGCACCGCCGAATTATGAAAGAAATAATTATCAACACTTTCTAATTATCTAACAAAGTAATTTGGGATTCGCGGTAGGGTCTCTGCGGAGGCTCTCCCGGCTCCCACCTCGGTTCCCCCTCGCGCCCGCGGAAGTTTCGTTTCGGGCGCCGTGCGGCCCGCTCGGGAGGGTTGCTCGCCCGGCGGTTTTTAAGCGCAGCAGCAGCAGTAACTGGGCCGGCGGCGAGGGGCAGCGGCGGCAGCGCTGGGCGAGGCGGCGGGGCCGCAGGCCGGCGCGGAGCGGAGCGGCCCTGCGCGCCCGCGGGGAGCTGCCACCTGGCCGCCCCGCGCTTCGTGCGCGGGCGCCCCGTCCGTGCGCGGAAGCGGGCGCGCGGCCCGGCCGCGGTGAGAGGCGCCGGAGCCGCCCGGGCCGGGCCGCGGTGGCCCTGGGCGAGCCGGAGCGGCAGGGCTCGGCTGCGCCCTCCCCCCGCGCCGCCTGCCTCGGCGGGGGGGCGGAGGGGAAGGGGGGAGGTGCGATGCCTCCCGCCGCCTCGCCGTGCTCCAGCTCGGCGCCCTCCGTCCCCGGCAGCGGGAGCGCGGAAAGGCGCGGCGGGAGAGGGCGGCGGGCTGGGAGCGGGGCGCGCGGGGGCCGCCGGCCGCCACAGACGGCTCCGCGCCGCCGCCGGGCGCCGTCGGGGCGGGCGGGCGTCGGGAGCCGCCGGGAGCTGCCGGGAGCCGTCGGGAGCCGTCGGGGCGGGCGGGCGGCGGGAGCTGCCGGGAGGCGCCGGGCGCCGTCGGGGCGGGCGGGAGCCGGGAGCCGCCAGGAGCCGCCGGGAGGCGCCGGGCGCCGTCGGGGCGGGCGGGCGCCGGCGGCGCGGGGACGCGCGGCGCTCCGAGCGCAGCTCTCCGCGCTCGCCGGGGTCCAGGCGAGCCCCGAGCGCCTTGGACCAATCCAAAGCGATTATGCAAGACGGCGGACCAATCAGCTCCGCCAGCTCATGAATATTCATAGGCCTGGCTGAGTCAAAGCTTTTAGGCGAGTTTGTGTAGATCTACAGCATCATGCTTAGACTTTTCAAAGAGACAAACTCCATTTTCTTATGAATGGAAAGTGAAAAACCCTGTTCCGCTTAAATTGGGTTCTTTCCTGTCCTGAGAAACACAACAGACCCCAAAAAGGCAAGCTGAAGAGAGAACACACACACAGACCAAGCGACAAGAAATGACCATGACTACCATGCCAGAGAGTCTAAATAGCCCCGTCTCAGGGAAGGCTGTCTTTATGGAGTTTGGGCCACCCAGCCAGCAAATGTCTCCTTCTCCCATGTCCCACGGACACTATTCCATGCACTGTTTACACTCCGCGGGCCACTCTCAGCCTGACAGCTCGTACAGCACAGCTTCGTCCTTCTCCCGACCGCTGGGCTACCCCTATGTGAACTCGGTCAGCAGCCACTCGACCAACCCCTACATCAGTTCAGTGCAGTCCTACCCCAACAGCTCCAGCCTGGCTCAGACCCGGTTAGAGGAGACAGGTAGGTGCTCTCGGCTTTGGGGCGGGGTGGGGGAGGGGAGGGAAGGGAAGGGAAGGCAGGGAGGGAGGGAGAGTGCTCGGAGCAAAAAAATCTGTCTGGGGGGCAAAAATTAAATGAAATTGCAAAAATATTAGTCAGGAGAGGCTGAGGCTCACAGGGGATCAGCACGCAGAGCACACAATGCCCGGCTGGAAAAGAAATCAACCCAGATGTGCACGTATTAGTCTTCGTAATTATTTATTGCGTAGCGCTATAAACAATGTATGCAATTAAGGGTAATTAAACCTAAACTGCAGCCTGTAAAAATAGCAAACTTTCTCTGGGAAGAAGCCTGGGCTGCCATAATCGCCCGGAGCCTTTGTTAGCGCTGCTCGAGCTGCACTTTTCCTCCTTCTCATTACTGTTATTGTTGATGTTGCTGCCGTTATTATTGCTGTTGCCGCTGCTGTTACTGTTACTGCTGTTATTACTACTGCTGCTATTATTATTATTTATTGTGCATCGTTTGTGGTTGTAGGGGCCGAATCGGAGAAAAGCACTGTGGTAGAAGGAGGGGAAGTTCGCTTTAATGGGAAAGGGAAAAAAATCCGCAAACCCAGGACTATTTATTCCAGTTTGCAGCTGCAGGCTTTGAACAGGAGGTTCCAGCAAACTCAGTACCTGGCTCTGCCCGAAAGAGCCGAGCTCGCAGCCTCTCTGGGACTCACCCAGACCCAGGTACGGCTGCGGCGCCGGCCCTCGCCGGGCCCCGGGCCCCGGGCCCCGGCCCTCGCCCTCGGCGCCCCGCGGTTCCCCGCGGCCGCGCGTGTCCGCGCCCGGCGCAGCGCAGCGCAGCGGCGGGGGCGGCGGGGCCCGGCCGTCGCCCGCCCCGTCCGGGGGCAGGGCCGCGGCCGGCAGCACACGGCGGCGGCGGGGCCCCTGGCCGGGAAGCGGGGCCGAGGGGGGCGGGGGGGGGGGGCGCGGGGGCGCGGGCTCGGCGCCGCCGGGCCGGGCCGGGCCGGGCCGGGCCCGGGGGCGGCGGCGGCGGCGGTGGGCGCTGAGCGGGGCCGGGGCCGTCGTTGCAGGTGAAGATCTGGTTCCAGAACAAGCGCTCCAAGTTCAAGAAGCTGATGAAGCAGGGCGGGGCGGCCCTGGAGAGCGGCGCCCTGAGCAACGGCCGGGCGCTGTCGGGCGGCTCGCCGCCGGTGCCCCCGGTGTGGAACACCTCCTCCGCCGCCGGTAAGGCCTCCTCGGGCACCCCGGGCACCTACATCCCCAGCTACACGTCGTGGTACCCTTCGGCCCACCAAGAAGCCATGCAGCAGCCTCAGCTGATGTGATTAGACACCGGTTTTCCCCTGCTGCCAGCACTACAGGTCGCGAAAGAATAAAAATTATTTAAAGCGTAAAATTAAATAAAAGGCAAGGAAAAAATGAGAGAAAAAAGAGAGAGGGGGGAAGAGCGAGGAAAAAAACCCAACACCCAAGCAACCGAGCGGGAGGCCTCCCGCCCGCAGAGCCGCTCGGACGCCGCGCTGCAGCCCGGCGCGGGCAGCACAGATGCGACGCGGCCGGTTCCCACCGCCGCCAGCTGACGGGGCGGCCGCGGCCGCGCAACAGCCTGCGAGCAGGGCGAGCGCCCGAGCGCGGCTTTGTGGGACAGCCAGAAAAATGTGTCGGGGGGGAGGAACCTCTCCGCTGTCCTGTCTGTCTGTCTGTGTCTGTTGAAATGTAGGTCATTTCTTTACTGCCCCAATCCGACGGCCTCTTCGATGGCGAGGGGGAAGCAATCTGTACGATTTCGAGAGATTTTTTTTCCTCTACGTTTTTTGTAACCTTCACTCTTCATCTGTATATTTTTGTTGTTGTTAAAAGGGGAAGAAAGGGATTTTATTTATTGACGTAAATTACCACTAGTGATGAGTGCTAGGAAGAAACGGACAATCCGACCTGCTCAGTGCGCTGTTGGGACGCGTGGTCTCCTCTAAACACAACCCCCCCTGCCCCCGCCCCAAACCCACCACGAAGGAAGGAGGCGATTTTTAACTGTTACGACAACTTTTATACTTCGCCGGTGCGGAAAGGTCTGGTCCGAACGACTGGCGTTTTCCGCGTATTTAACAAAGGAAATAAACGCACATCGCTTGGTGCCGCGCAGCAGCTGCGGAGCGCTCGGCCGCGCTGAAGCGGCCGCCGAAGAGCTTCGCCCCCCCCGCCCCGCCCCCGGCCGCGGCGCTGCGCGGCCCCCTGCGCAGCCCGGCGACGCTTCCCGCGGAAAGGCAGCCTGAAGTCGCAGTGCACAACCCGACGTGCAGGAGCTACTCGCTGTACATATTTTATTCTTAATTATTATTATTATTGTTCTGTAAACATGTTGCACAAATTTAGCTTTTTTTCCCCCGTTCTGTTTCGTGTGGCTGTAAAACATGATGCTTTGTGTACTGAGATCTTGACCTTTTACTTGTGAAACTCGGAAGACGTGATGACCTGAGCTCCGCTGTGTTTAGTGTCCTACATGTCAAAGTTTAGTTTTATATCGAGAACGTTAACTTATTGCTTTGTACCCGGGGAAGGAGAGGAAAAACACACAAATCTTTGTACATAAGTTATAAAGTTTCTTTGAGACAGTAAAATTATGCTTTGGAAAAAGGGACACGCGTGCTCTCTGTCTCGCAGCGCGGCCGGGCCCCAGGCTCGGGGTCGGCCCGGCGGAGCCGCGCAGCGCCGCGCTCACAGCGAGCCGGGGGCCCGGGCGCGCCCCGCTGCGCGCCAGCGCCTCGCTCCGCGGCGGGGGCGAGGCGGGAGGCGGCGGCCGAGTGCGGCTCGCCGAAAGGCCCCTCGCTGCCCGGCCGGGCGCGCAGGAGCGGCGCGGGCGCGCGGCGGGGCGGGCGGCGCCTGCCCGGGGGCAGCAGGGCGGCCGGGGCCGCCGGGCGCTGCCGCCGCCGGGCGCGGGGCCGGGGCCGCTCGGAGGCGGCGCCCGGGAGAGGGCAGCTGCGGGGGCGCCGCGCGGGGCCGCGGAGCGCTGCGCGGGCGGGACAGCCCGGCCTGCCGGGCCCCGCGCCGCCACGGCCCCGGGCCGAGCCGCTGGGGCTCGAAGGCTGCAGCCGCCCTGCGCGGGGCTGCGCGCAGCCGGCCGCCGGCTCCCGCGGCCCCCCGCAGCCGCAGCCGCAGCCGCAGCCGCGCAGGCGGCTCAGTCCGCTCCGCGGCGCGCGCAGGCAGCGCCAGGCAGCCCGCGCGGCCCCGCGCCCCGCTCCGCAGCGCCCGGAGGCAGGCGCGCACCTCCCGCACCCGCGGCCGCCGGGAGCGGCCCGCAGCGGGGTGGTCGAGCGGGCTGGGGCGCTCGCAGGAACATCCGCCGCTGCTAATTCAATAACGCCTCGGTAACGGTTCAAATGGAGAAATTATTAGTTTTCTCCCGGCGAGGCGGTCTTGAGTTAGAGTCTATTATAATTGTACCTTCGCAAATGTTAATCTCAATACAGGCCTAATTAATTCTGCCTTGTTGCTGACAAGTAGTTCATCAAATATCTGATTCGAAGATTTTCATAATGAGGATATTAATTAAACTATGAATAATCCAAAGGTGCTTATATTGAAACAATACCTCATTACAATGATTAAGTCCTGATTTCGAATATTATACCTTTAACAATTGTCACCCCGCAAACACAACCTTATGGAAGAGTCTGTAAATGGCAAAATGTAATTTTGGGATATATTTTTTTCCTTGCTGGAAAAAAAAGAGTGCCCCTCATTTTGAAACACTTCTGAAATAGGTTACACACAGCTTAATGATGATCAAAATGACTCTTTTCTGCAAAAAAAGACCCCAAAGTGCGCGTACAGCTGCAAACCCAAGAGGGTCAGCATCATTTCACTGTATTCTCTTCTTGATTACAAGCCGAGCCCATCAAACACAACATAATTACAGTAATTTCAGGTTTATTTATTCTAATGCAGTTTCCCCATCTCTCTGGTAATTATGAGCAATTTTTTCGCCCAGGGAATCTTTTTGCATTAACAAAAGAGATAACGCACTGAAAGCCAAATTTGCTGTGCATTGAGAAAAGCGAAGAAAAAAAAATAAAATAGGTGCGAGCTGCCATCTCTGCAATTCTCCTATATTGGAGCTCTGCAAATTGCTTGCAGGTGTATGGAGCAGAGCTGTCAATAGGAAGGGGCTTCCAAATTAGCAAATGCACAATGTTGAAGTAATGAAGACAGACTTAGCAAAACTGCCAAACAACAGATACCTCTTTAATATCTTCCACCCAAAAAGAAAAAAAAATCCCTTTGGAGTGTCCCTGCGAACCCCCTTGAACGGCTGGGGATGCTGTACATGTGTCAATCTAATTGCAGAGCACAGAGCAGCCCCTGGAACTAGAAAAAAATCAAATATCAGAGTCCAAGCCGGTCTGCATGCGGTATCCGCTCCCTTCCTCAGCCAGAGGGGGGAAAAGAAATCCCCGTCGCGGTTCAGCTCGGCTCTGCCTGCCGCCGTCCGCCAGCCCCGCTCCTGCCACCGGCGCGACTTTCACGCCGGAGGAAAAGTCTCATTTCCCCTCGCCCAGGTCCCCTCCCCTGCCGCTGCCGCTCGGCGGTCCGCGAACACCGCTCGCGTTTGCGGCAACCCGACAGACAAACGCTCCGAAAGCAGCGCCGCCAGCGCCGGCCCCCAGCGAGCGCGGCGACCGCCACGGCGGCGCCGCCAGCCCCGGCCGCCCCCGGCCCCGCCGCCGCCGCCGCCCGCACCTGCCCCGCTCCCGCCGCCCGCCGCGGCAGCCCGGCTCTGCCCGGCTCGGTTCGGCCCGGCCCGGCTCGGCTCGGCTCGGCTCGGCGGCGCCCGCAGCCCCCCGTCCCGCGCCCCCGCGGCCGCGCCGCTGCCGCCGCCCCCGACGGGACGTTCTGGGGGGAGCCGCGGCCGCTCCTCCGCCCGCCCGCGCCCGAGCGGGGGCCCCCGCCGGCACCGCGCGTCCACCTACCCCTCGGGAAAAGGAAGCGGAGTCGCCACCCTTACCTTCCGCCTCAATCTCTGTTAATCTGGACCCAATTCTTTGCTTTACAACAAAACCAAAGCACCGAAGGCGGCTTTTTGCTAGGAAAGTTACAGGAGCGAGAGAGTGCGGGAGACAGAGAGAGGATTGGGGAGGGAAGGAAAAAAAAAAAAAAAAGCCAAGCACAATAATAATATCCTGAGAGTGCAAATGTGGATTGAGATCCCCCAGAGATGCACATGCCTCTGAGCGCAGGAGCCTTTTTGCAGCTCTGCTCTTGCAGAATATGACTGAAATTTTCTGCTATATAGCCTCTGTCTTTATAGCTGATGAAAAAAATTGCAGATTATTAGCATAAATGTTTACTCTTCATTACGCTGATGACATTGTGCACTCGAGATCTTGGTAATCTTTGGGAAAATTATGAGTAATTTTTAAAAATTTTAAAGCAGCAGCAGTTACCATGCAATTCAGGCTAATTCTGCGTAGGCTCCGAACGGATATAATTATCGAGGAGTCAAGATGTTATGCTAAAAACTATGCATTGATATTCCCATTTATTATGTACATACAACTTTGACAATGTTGATGCTTGAAATAGCAGGAAATTGTCTTGCGCAAAAATTACAGTCCATATTAGGACATGTGAAATTGCGAAGAATTATATAGTAATTGCAGGCTTTCAGATGGGAGAGCCAGAATGCTCAAACTAGTGCAAATGTGGATAAAATTACAGATCAGAGCAAAAATTAGGGAAAAAAGGGGTCTGGGATTTTTCAAGTTGGCTATAGGATTCCGGAAGTGTCTAATGCCACATGATTGCTGCAGCTTTAGGGGAGACATTCATGCCTCAAATAACTCCTTTTGCCAGAGCCGCTTTAATTGAATTTCTCGTGCTTTTTTCTTTTCACCGGGGCAAATGAGTAAATTGCCTCCCCACGGCACAAGCCTGGCCAGCCCCGCCTGTGCACGGACGGTCCCCGAGCGGGGACGTCGATTCCCCCGGGTGCCCCCCCGGGCCGCCCCCCCTCCCCGGACCGGCCGCCGCAGAGCCGCCCCGACGGGGCGGCCGCGGCGGAATCGGCCCGCATCGCCCCCCTGGCGCGACGCGGGGGCAGGGGCGCCGCTCGCCCCGCGGGGCCCGGCGCAGCGGGGCCGCCCGGCCCCCCCCTGGAGCGGGGCCGGTCCTCGGCGGGCTGCGAGGCCGGGAGCCGCCGCCGTGGCCGGGCGCGCCCGGAGCTCCCGGGCCGGGGGGCGTTTGCTCGGTACCGGGGCTGCCCCGGCCGGCCGGGAGAGACAAAAACACGAGGGAACCGCTCTGCCCCGTAGGTACGGACAGAGATATAGGGGTGCCCGCCCGTGTGTGCGCCCGGGGAGCGCGCCCGGCTTCCCCCGACGGCGTGCGCTGCACCTCGTTACAGCGCTGCACCCCCCGTCCCCCCCCCCCCCCCCCCGGGTGCGGACAGCCGCGGAGATGCGGCTCGCCGGCAGCAAAGCTGTAGGAAGAGGAAAGCGGAGGGGCAGAGAGAGGGTCGCGCGTTCGCCGTCGGGGCGGGAGCTCGTCGGGGCCCGGCTCGGCTCCCGGGCCCCGGAGTGCTGCCGCCCCGACGGCGGACACGGCCGCACCGCGGCGGGGAGAGGGGATATGCGGACTGCCGGGACAGGGGCCGCGACGGGCTCGGACGAACGACGGGCAGAGCCTGGGAAACGTCGGGGGGGGGGGTATGCGCGGCCCCCTGCCAGCCCCTTCCCCTTGCAGCTCGGCCGAGAGGTTTAGCGAAACTTTGCCCCCGCCGCCGCCCCCCCCCCCCCCCCGGCGTGTCCCGGGGAGGAGGCGCGGGCCGGGCCGCGGCCTCCCGCTTTGTGTCTCTCGCTGCCCCTCGCTCCTCCTCTGCAGCCGCCTCTCCCCGTCTCGTCCTTTTTTTTCTTCCTTGTCTTCCCCTCACTTCTCCTTCGCCTCCCCCCCCTTCCCTTCTCCCCCGGCTTCCCCAGGCTCCCAGCAGCAATCTCCCGCGGGCCCCGCGGCCAGGCGCCTTTGCGGGGGCGGCCCAGCCCCCGCCCCCCCGGGCCCCGCCGCGGGGCTCCGGCCTCTCCAGCCCTCCCGCCGCGCCGCCCGGCTGCTCCCCTCGCCCGCGGCCTCGGGCCTGCTTTGACCTCCCTCTCCGCCTCCCAGCCCGCAGCACCGGCGGGGACGCAGCCGGCAGCGGGGCTCGGCCCGGCGGCACCTTCCGGGGGGGTCACCGGGGAGGGCACGTCCCGGGGGGCGCGGGGGTGGCCCCGCGGGCGCAGGGCGGCTCGGGGGCAGGCACGGCTGCGGCCCGCCGGGGGGGCTCCCCCGGCCCCCGGCCCCGTCCGCCCTGCGCGCCCGCCGCTCGCTGCAGCCGGGCAGAGCCCTGGCGCACGTCTGGGCGCTCGCTTTGCACCGGGGTGTGTGTGAGGGTGTGTGTGTGTGTGTGTGTGTGTGTAAGGGTGTGTGTCAATGTGTGTGTGTGTGTGTGTGTGTGTGTCAATGTGTACGCGCGTGTCAGTGCGTGTGCGTGTGCGTGTGCGCGTGTGCCGGGCCGGGCTGGCAGCGCCGCGCCGTCGGGGGCCGGGAGCGGCGCTGAGGCGGCAGCAGTCAGTCCCGGGCTAAACGTCGCTGGCGCCAGCAGCGGCGGGGGGGAGGGAGGGGGGGCGGCTGGGGGCCGCGCTCGGTGATTCGTGGCCTCGCCGAGCCCGGCAGCGGCGAGACGTTGCTGCAGACGGAAGGGAGCGGGGGGAGCTCGCCGCCTCGCCGCAGCACTTGTGGTGGGGGGGAAGGGGAGAAGAGGCAGCCAACCCCCCCCCCCCCCCGGTGCGCCTGACGCCCCAAAGCCCCATCCCCAAAGAAACTCAGCGCGGGCACCATGGAAACAATAATTTATTTAAATAATCTCTGCTTATTGTAAAAGAAACATTAAAGAGTGTTTAAGTTTTCCATAATAAATAACCCCACATACCCTTTTCTGCTTGGTTTTGTTGTGTTTCACGGGTCTAAACATCGAGGTGTGCAGGGGCAGCACCAGCGGCTCTGCTCTGCCGGCGGCCGCGGCGGGGGGGGCGCAGCGGCTCCGCGACCCCCCCGGGAGCGACCGGCGGCCGGGGCCTCCCCCGGGGCGACAGCGGCGCCGCGGCCTCCCTCCGCGCCCGCTCCCCCTCGCGGGACACTTTCGTACGCGGCTAAAAAAGGTAACAACTTAAACACGGGAGGTTCTTATTTTTAATCTACATATAAAAATTATTTATCTTTATATCACTTTATTTCTTAGTCCCCGACATCAAAATGAGGTCATCCGCAAAGGCACCTATCGACTTTACAAAAATAAAAAACAAAATCAACCCCAGTTCTGCGCCGCCGATCCGACGAGAGAGACGGGGCGGGGGCGGGCGGCCGGGCACCGCTCGCCCGCGGCCCCGGGGGCGCGGAGCCCCCCGCCCCGGCGCCGCCCCGGCGCAAGTCCCTCGGCGCCTAGAAGAGGCCGCCGGCGCCGTGGTGGGGCGGCGGCTGCGGGAGCGCGGCGCCCGGCGGGTACCACGCGTAGCTGCCGAGGAAGGCGGCGGCGGCGGCGCCGGGGCTGGCGGCGGCGCGCGGGTGCGCGGCGAGGTCCCAGGCGGGCGGCGAGGCGGGCGGCGGCGAGGCGCTGCGGCGCGGCGGCGGCTCGGCGGGGATCTCGCCGCTCTTCCACATCTTCTTGAACTTGGAGCGCCGGTTCTGGAACCAGATCTTCACCTGCCGCCGACAGCGCCGTCAGGCCGCCCCGCCCCGTCGGGGCCGCGCCCCCCCCCGCCCGGCGCCTACCTGCGTCTGCGTGAGGCCGAGGGAGGCGGCCAGCTCCGCTCGCTCGGGCAGCGCCAGGTACTGGGTTTTCTGGAAGCGCCGCTGCAGCGCGGCCAGCTGGAAGCTGGAGTAGATGGTGCGGGGCTTGCGCACCTTCTTCGGCTTCCCGCTCGCCACGCGCACCGCGGCCTCGCAGTCCTCCTTCTCTGCTGCGGCACACACCGCGCCCCGCTCAGCGCAGGCGCCGCCCGCCCCGTCGGGGCCGCCGCCGGCGCCCCCGCCCCCCGCGCGCCCCCCCCGGGGCCGGCACGTACCGGAGTCGTTGTCGGCCGGGGAGGCCCTGGAGCCGTAGGGCCCGTAGGAGCCGTACGCGCCCGCGTAGCCCAGGTCGTAGCCGGCCTTGGCGGCGTAGGGGGCGGCGCCGCCGCCGCCCGCGCCCGCGTAGGGGTAGGAGCCCACGGCGGGGTAGGGCGGCGCGGCCGCGGCGCCGTGCTGCTGGTTGGTGTAGTAGCTGCTGTCGGTGGCGGTGGACACGGGCAGCGTCGGCGACTCCTGCGGCTTGTGCAGGCCGCCGGGCGGCTGGTAGCTGCCCGCGGAGATGTGCGCGGCGTGCATGTCCGGCGCCAGGCTCTCGAACACCCCGGTCATCCCGCCGGCGCAGCCCCGCGGCCGCCCCCGCGGGGGACCCCGCGCCGCTGCGCTCGGGCTCAGGCCCGGGCCCGGGCCCGCGCGCCCATGCTCGCCCCGCGCCCGCGCCCGCGCCCGCGCCCCGCGCCCGGCAGCAGCGCTCCCGCCGCCGCCAGCGGCACGGGCTCTGGGCCGCCGCGCGCGCCACGCGCCCCTTTAACACCGGTCACGTGGGCGCGGCGCACGTCACCTAGCAACAGCCAATGGGGCCCCGCGGCCCGCCGCCGGCCCCGCGGGGCGCCCGCGACGGGGCGCCGGGCGGCGGCGGCGGCGGCGCGCGGAGCCGCGCTGGGCGCGTGGGGCGGCCCCGTCGCGCGGCGCCCCCGCGGGGGCCGGGCGCCCGGCACGGCTGGCTGCGCTGGGCGGCCCCGCGCTGGGCGGCCCCGCCGGCCGGGCTGCGCCGGGGGGCCCCGTCGGGGGCACGCGGCGGTGCCCGCCGCCGCGCACAGCAGCGCGAGGTTCCCGCGGGGCGCGGCTGCAGGTCGTGCGCGCACACGCGCACGGGGGGCGTCACAGGCAGTCGCGGAGCGCGTCCGGGGCCGCCCTCAGACGCCCGGCAGCGGCGCCCCCCGCTGCCCGCCGGCCCCTTCCTCTCCCGGGAGCCGCTTGCCGCCCCCGCCCTCCCGCGCGGCCGCGGAGCCCCAGCGGGGCGGCCTCGCCGTCGGGCCGGCGCCGCGCTGCCGTCGGCCGCCCCCTGGCGGCGTCGGGGTTCGGCGTCGGCGGCTGGGGCGCGGCGCGGAAGGGCTCCCGAGGGGCTCGTGGGAGGGTGCGTGCTGCTCCCCCGTGGGTTTCCCGCGGCGGCGGGGCGCGGAGCAGCGCGGAGCTGCTGGCCGCAAATTCTGCTTTTTTCCTTTTAATGATTTTTCCTTAGCGGGACTTAGAAATGCCGCCGGGTCCCTGCGCGGGCCCGGCCCCGTGCCCGCGGAGCGGCCGCGCGCCCCGCTCTGGTCAGCGCGCCGCTTGCCGCGGGGGGGAGGCTTGGCCCTCCGAGCCGGGGGCGAGCGGGATCCGGCGGGGAGGGAGGACGCCGGGCAGCGGGAGGGAAGGCGGGGGTGTCCCGAGCACCAGAGCACTCGTTGGCGTGACTGTTAAAAAGCCCCACTGCTCTGAACTGGCCTTGACGTTAGCGACGACTTAAAAAGGTAGTGGCGCTAGCCGGCCCTTATCTGCGCACTTTCCTGTCCTTGCGTGGAGCTCGTCACTTGAATTCTGCTTTCTTGCTGCTGCTTTGGGGCCTGCGGATGTGGCGGGCGTGGGCGGTGAGCAGGCCCCGGGCGGGCGGGGCGCCAGGCAGAGCTGGCAGGGCGGCGGCGGCGCTCCCCGGGGCTGCTCGGCGCGCGGCGGGGCTGGCGTCCGGGGGGGGGGGGGGGGGGGATGCTGGGACCATCCCAAATACGGGTCCTGGGGGCTGGCCGTTCGGCTGCGATGTGTGGCCGCACTGCGGAGAGGCTCGGTGCTCAGAAGTGTGGGTCGTGAGATTTGTACAAGCAGTGCGGCCCTCAGTGCCAGAGGCTGCAGAGCGACCGGGCTGGGTTCGCTGTTGGCTTTTCTGTCCGGCAGCATCCCCACGCTGCTGGAACTGCGGACACATAACGATTAGCAGATATGCTCAACACACTGTGTACAAGTGAAGAAAGTACCACTGGTCTTCAATATCAGTGTCTCTCCAGCAGATCGGTTTGCAGTCATTAAAAACCACATTTTTTTTTACAGGCCAGCTGTAGATGACTCACGGAAATGGCTACGGTAACTCCTGCCTGGTATGTTTTGTTCTGTTTCGTTTTTATTATTTCTGTGGTTCTCTTCCAGACCTCGTGTGAGCACAGCGTTTGTGAGGGACAGCGCTTCCAGGCTGGGGTTCGCGGTCTGTGTCTGTGGAGCAGATGTAACCGAGGGACCAACGGAACAAGTTGTCCCAGGAAGCTTTATCTCAAGCCTGACTTGAAGCAGACCACACTCAGCATTAAGGAAGAGGCTCATTTCTAATCCTCTGTAGTTGCTAACGTTATTTTATCTGTTATGATCCGCACCTCACCGAACCGCTCCACTGACTTCCGTGGGAGTGGGATGACCCTTGGGAAGTGGGCCCGTTTGTTTCCCACAGTGCTCCAAAAAGGCGGTTGGACTTTCCGCTGCGGTGGCACGCTAACCAGCGTGGCTTTATGTGCATGGCTGCGGGAAGCGTTTTCCGTTGGGTCTGCAGTGATACAAGACATGGCACAGCCCTGCCTGTCGGCCTTCGTCGCAGAAGGGGTGTCTAAACCACGTGCTGCACGAAGCCGTGAGGAGGGCTTATGCCTGCGTTGTGCCTGTGAGATCCAGTATCACACGCTGGAGTAATGGTACCAGTTAAATCTTCCTTCTCTGAGGGATTAAGTGCATCAGCTTTAGTAACTCGCATGAGTCTTTTCAGCACCCTGGAAGCTTCCTACCTGCTGTGCTTCGTTGCAGAATCCAGTGTTACCGTTTTCCTCTCTAAAAACTGTTTATTGTCTCATCCGTCTGTGCATCAGATTACTTCATTCCCCAAATCACGAAGCTCTTGCGGGAAGGTGTGCCCCTCGCCTGGCTCCCCTGGGTTTCCATTCGCAGCCTCGTGCTGTAAATAGCTTATACAAGCATTACAGGAGACACGGGCTCTGTGAAATCCTTTCAGAGCTGTTTGTTAAGCTGTTTTGGCCTCAGATTATCTTTCTCATTGAAAATCCACTGGCAGCTCAGCACCTCTTCAGCAGAAACCCTTGCAGACTGGAGAACAGTCTGTGAATTTAATAGTGGATTTGCCCAGTGTTATTTCACATAGGTGTTTCTCATGTGTTTCCTTGTGCTGTGCTGAGGAAGTTCATACAGAGCAACGCCCCGCACAGCTGCACCGCCTGATGCCCTGGGGTGAGAGCGTGGTATCAAGCACGCTCTTGGGTCTAGTTATTGCTACCAGTGGGGGAAAAAAGCAGCTCTTCCGCGTGCGGAAGGGGCAGGCTGTAGAGCAGCGGTCCTCCTCGCATGGCACACGGGTTTCTGAGGATGAAGCAGCGGGCGTCTACGCACTCCCTCTTGCCTCTTTTATGGCTGCAAAATGCCACATAGTGCTGAAGGAGGGCTCTTCTGGCTGCTCCAACTGCTGCTTGTATTCCCAGATTTTTTTTTTTTTGACCAACCGTACCATAAGCTTTTTTCTAGAGGTTATATACGGCAGGGGAGCACAGAGCGGCCAGTCGCTCCGGCGCATTGGGGCTGAATGGGACGGGAGCTGGTAGAGCAGCTAGAGACTAATCCTTTGAAGTATAGAGTCGTATGGGAATATTATCTACATTTTTGAGTGTGTGTGAATATTTAGGTGGCAAAAATCTTTAGTGAGAGCATGCAGGGAAAACACACTCTCAAGATGAATTATTATCTAATTTTTAATGTTGCTGTAGGTGACAAGCATGAGAGAAGATGCGAGGCATGTTTTGTGGGAGCAGATTTGGGCTGAGTTGATCGTTTGTGTCATTTTGAGCCCTCATTTGGCACAGGTAGTAGAGAAGAGACTTTTTTGCCTCCACTGTAATATCTGCACAACCTTTAGCTGTGCAGTTTCAGCACAGTTTTTAAGCAAACTGTTCAACACAGAGAATGCTCTAAACTGCCTTGATTTAACAATTGATTTAAGCTTGATTATTTTGAAGGTTCAGCTTAGTGGACAATGGTATTTGGAGCTGACAGACGCTGTATCACCTCCATCTGTTTGGATGAGCTTTGATTTTTAGAGCCAGTGAACCACCTGAGGTGTGGAGTGCAGTTTCTTCTGCAGTCTGTTGCTTGAATTGATGCCTCTGCTGACTTTCAGAGAGCAAGGTCTAGTCCTGCTGGAAAACGTGAACATCTTGCACGGAAAGGTGGAATGTTTGCTTTTCCTTAAGGAAGATGCGCTCAGGAGCAGCCTTCTGAGTGGGTCAGACCGCTGCGACACACTTCGGACACGTGCTAGATGGCTGCATTTCCTTCTGGAGTGATGCGCTACATTAACCCAAATGCTGGGCTATGCAGGCAGGAGAGCTGCTTCACAGCAGGACTTGGGCAGGTGCTCTGGGATGGGCACTGGCTGTCCTTTGTCCCTCTAGGCAGCGTAAATAGAGCTGCTGAATAGCTTGAAGATCTAAAAAAAAAAAACCTTTATCTTTTCCTGTACTGAGAAAATACACACATGCAAACTGCAAAGATATTTGAAGTTCATTTGCTCTGTTTTTTTTAAAGGTGGTCAAGTCAACATGATCAGAGTGAATAAGTCAAGGTGATCTTGACTTGTGGAGCCACAGCTGTTCAGTGAACTGCCTGAGAAACCCCTTCCTTGAGCTGTACAGCCGACGTCTCACCTGTAAGTATGCAGAGGGAGTTTCTGCAGTGCATCCTCTAAGACGAGTGCTCGGCCTCAGAGTCTGCACACACTTTTGTCCTGAAATCACTCCTCTTTTGGAGGGAAGGGGATGAAGGGAACTGTGTTCAGATTCACCAGTGTTACTGGCCATTCGTTTTCCTGTGGTCGCTTAGCTTACAAGACTGGTGGGTGCTTTACACATGCATTTCATCCCATAGTATTTTTCCTTTTGGCAGAATGCCTAGAGCTGAGAATTGCATGCCTTTTTTCACACTGCTGTAAATCTCAATAAGTGAAATTAGAAGTCTCTCTTGACTTGTATGCATGGTTCTCATGGTTAGTGTTGCAACCTAGACCAGCCCAACCTCGGAAAATGTTCTTTTTTTTTTTTTTCTACTTGGAAACTACATAACCCAGAATAAGAGAGGTAATAGAAAGCATTGGATGCTGAGGTGGAGAAAAGTAACTGTTAATAACAGATTACATAAAGTGGTGGCTGGGAGGCTAGCTAAGCGAATTTGATTACCTTCAGGCTCTCTTACATTATTAAGTGACTTTGTATTTAATTTGCAAAAGGGATTGAACAAATGGATTAAAATAATAATGGGAATACTGAAGTGTAAATAATCTAAGTGGCCACAGGATGTCCCCACTGTTCCACAGTAACGCACCCGATAGGACATTTATCCTGTAGTAGGAAGCTCAGCGCTGAAGTCGCTGTGGTGCTTTGCCCGTTCCAAGCTTTACGCTGACGTGCGTATTCCCAGTGCCCGTTAACTGAGAGAGGGACTGATCAACATCTGGTCTGGCAGAGGGAGGAGAGAAAAAGGGGAATGCTTTGGTCGGCTAGCTTGTTTTATGTAGGATTTTTCTTTTATAACTTCTAAAGATTGGGAACGGACAGGACTTAACAGTTACTTGTTCTGTGTGAGTAGGATTTGGTCACTCAAATTGGAATAAGAATTTATTCAGAAAGGTAAATTTCTGTTGACTTATGTAAAGGCTGTTACAGTTCATTCGCAGAAAGCAAAGGGGCTTGCCTGGACAAGGCAGGCAGAACGGAGTAAACTAAGGTGTGACAGTAAAAATAATGTTTTGGGGCTGTTAAAGTAACCTAGCGTGGAAGTGATTTAATTTAAACAGAGAGAAGGCATTCTGCAAAATAAGCATGTCCACGCAGGAAGCTGGGGCACAGAATAGCTACCACGATAAAACGTACACCCTGGCTGCCGAATGAAAGATGTGTCCCGAAACTCTGTATAAACCGGACGGATGGACCGACGGTAGCTGACCCTGTACGGGGATATGCACAGGAAAGAGGACAGAGCATGAGCGGGCAGAGCTGAGAGCACAGAGCGCCCGGTCGGGGCTGGGGCTGCCTGCAGAGGACTCCCGGGAGTCCAGGACCGGTCTGCCGCTCTGGTACGCCTGGAGCATGGCCGCTCTGTTTGCCTTAGGAGTGAAACCACAGCCCGTATTCCGAAGCCAGCTAACGTTTGGGATGAGGAGCAATGACATTTTGCATAGCCCGTTGTGCCTGTAAATCCAGGCAGTGAGGCTTTGTGCGCGCGGTGCAAACAGGTACGTTTTACATGCGTGTGACCACTCCACCTTCGGGGAAAAGGCGGGGAGGAGGCTCTTCTCCCCTGAGTGGCTCCTCGATCTGACTCTCCCTTCTGCAGGACGGCAGCTCTGAATTACATTTTTGTACCCCTGGCGCACTTGCCTTTTCGTACTGACCTGAAATCTCCTCTTTGTAGGAGCCAGTACCTGCAGCATTCTGCAGTCTTGTTTAGCTAGCAGCTTCCGTGGGTAGATTTTCTGTCCTATTTTAAGAAGCTCTGTTGTTATGGAAGGTTAGGCAGACCAGACTTGTCTAAATAACTACAACAATTATGCTTCAAACAACACACAACTGGCATTTCACCCAGAGGTGTTTTCTTGGGAGCGGATGAATGTGAATTTACTTTCTTAATAGTCAGTACTCCAGAAATAAGCTCGCTGCGTAGCACTGAGTGAACATATAAATTGCATCTATTCTTGTCACAGAGGTCAGACTGCCCAAATCTATATGACTGTGTATTGCTTATTGAAAGGCTCGGAGGGAGATGAATGTTTCCTCTTTTCCAACAGGTTGTGTCTTCTGGGCATGTTGTGTGGGAACATGCACTCTCTTTTGTGTCACCACTGTGAAAGGGTTTTTATAAACAGGGCATGTGCTATCATCCGCTTCAGTATACGCAGGATTCCCGCTGGATCAGGTTCCTGCTGCCATTACCACTGCCTGCTCGGTCAGTTGGCCCATCACCAGCAGAGGTAGGTTTGCATGGAATATTACATTTCGATGGATTTGGTAGCAGGGCTGGCAAAATTCAAAATGATGGGGCTCTTGTGTACGTAAAGACAGCAAATCTTGCCTCAGACCTAGTTTCTCAACTCTTACATTATCTGAAGTGAAGTAACTTAATGATGGAAGCTGATTGCTAAGTAGATAAGCCTTTTACAGTACTTTCGGGATGGAAAGACTGGAGTTCTCCTGCAGTAAGCACAAGTTACCTGCTGACTGGGCAGGAGATGCATGGGGGACTGTCGAATTCAGAGGAGTCAGGTTTTGTAAGGAACCTGTAGTGCTGTTGTTCAAGCATTTGGTTGCATGGATTAGTGTTGGAAGAGTAATTGCATTGCTAAGTGCACTGCAGCAAAGGAAGAGGCCAGCTTGCAAGCAGGGGATTTTTGTGCCCTAATGGAAGAATTGTGAGCAGTTGCTCTTGAACAACATGAGGCAGCACATATTTGAGGAATAACTGCTCTTCTGACATAAACTATGCAATATATGGCTTGCATGCGTGCTTCGTAATACTTTTATGTCTCTGTGGTTGCTGCCTTCCTTTTTTCTTCGTGCGTACTCACACCCTTCTGGAATGGGGAATAGTGAGTGCTGTTTTTCAGCAGAGCAGCGAGCTGCCCAGAGTTTAGGAATTCCCTCCTTTCCTCGATTCCTTGCGGGAATGGGTACTTCAGGAGATGGTGTTCCTGCCTGGGTGGGTCCAGGTCACTTACCGTGCCCGGTTCCTTACGTATGGCCAGGTGACTGGTTAAGACAAGGCAGAAGACAGCTCAGTACCAAGAGGAGACGTGGCACAGGGCCGCCTCTGCAGCACGTTGCTGCTGGCGCGCGGGCGCGTTGGGCGCTCGTGCGCGTTGGCGTCGTGCGGAGGGAGCCGGGGACGCGCCGGCTGCAGCACAGCAGCTCCCAGCTTGCTGCGGGAGCGGCGAGTCGCAGGGTGCCGTCTGTCTTTGAGATGAAAACGTGTTTTCGTTGATACCTGCCTCGCATGGCCTAGTTAAGTTTCTTAGAGCTCTGCAGAGAGTTAATAATAACCTTGTGTTGTATTCAGCAATTCTTTAAAGAAATAGCTTCAACAAATGTATTACCATTGCTGATTTCCTTAATGAACAGACAGCAGAAGGTAAGTAAATAAGCTGCTGTGTCAGCTTCTGCTCTGTTTGTCTGATGTTGTGCCCAGCACTTATTTAGGCATATTATAGGGGTTGAACAAATTGGACCTTCCTGTTCCAGGTGACGTGTCTGACAAGAAGCTGTTTTCTTGTTGCCTCTCAGCCATTTCCTTGCTGTTTTTGACAGCAGGCTCACCTGACAGATCTCACGTGCTGTCCTTAACGCAAGTGCAGTGTTTGTTAGCTATTAACCAGGAACCAGTGATGAATCATCTCTTAAAATTCTGTTAATCTTGAATTCACTCTGCTGTATCCGTTCTTTGTTATATGTTAGCTTTTTACTGGAAGAGTCGGACACACATTTTCAGTTAAGAGGCTTCATTTAGACCTGGGTCTTGAACTGGCTTCAACACAGTTTTGGGAAAGTTTCTTGTCCACTAGCTTTCATGTTGCATTTCTGCCTGGTCAGCTGCAGGCACAAGATGCTTCCGAAACAGGTGGCTTCTTGGTGTGTTTGCAGATGGTCGACTTTGTATCTCCCAGCTTTTGTGGGAGACGTTCCTTGTGTTAGGTGAATTGGCAAAGAGAAGGTGATTTAGGAGTGGAAGGTCTTCAGAGGCAGGGTTATAACTTCTCATGCTTGGAAAACCTTATACTTTCCTTGCACATCAGGAGTTGTTAAGGAAGCACTTAAATATAGCATTACATTTTAAAAACAGATGTATAACATGTGTTACTTAATTGCATAATGATATATAACAAAACTTGGTTCATCTACTTACATGAATGTGAGGTTTGCATTGACAGTTTCAACACGAATTTCTGCAAACTGGGCCTTTTTCCCTGGTGTTTGGAGGTGAAAAAGAAAGTTGTATCCACATGAAAGTGGGGAGCAAAATCTCTTTTGCAGTAACTGTGGTTATACTGAAAACATATGCTTGAAACTGGAGTCAGTGTAAACCACAACAGTCTTCATGAAAAGTCTGAAAAAGAGTAAAACTCCTTTCCCAAAGTAAAAAACAGTTTTCACAAGCAGCTTCAAATTGTGTTGTTGGGTAACATCTGGAGAGTTCAGGTGCTCCCCTGCAGAAGCTGCAGAAGGAACGGAGGGAGCTGTAGGCTGCTGTGACTCCTTTGGGAGGAGGTCTGACGTTAGTGTTCGGGCTTAATCTGCTCACAGTGTTTGTGAGTCTTCACTGAAAAGAAACATCCCTGTTTAATTCCCTAGTTGTTTTAATGCACTTGTCTTACAAGAAGAGCAGTGCCAGAGCTTTCTCTTGGATGAAACTTCAGAAATATGTTGTTAACAGATGTCTGGTGTGTTCTCATTTTCTCTCTGTCGCTGGAGCATGGCAGCTTGTCTTGCACAAACACCAACACCACTGATGTGACGGGCTGATTAGTGGGTAAATACTTTCTAAGTGCGTCCACTTGGCTGCACTGTAGATTTATAAATGTTACCTTAAAAAAACTTCCTCTTCTGGCTCTTGTTTCTTAGATTAGTACTTAATCCAAGTTTGAAAAACTTTTTTCTTTTTTTGTGGTGTTGCCAGAGTTGTGGCCTCAGGTATTTTTCTGTGAGAACAAGACTCTGGAAAATCATCCTGAACGTAGCCTAAGCGTCTGCGGGTTACATGCTTGGCCAGATTTCCATATCTGCTCTTATATAACATGTTGAATATAGGAATTCAGAAGTTAAATGGTTTTGCTGATCTGTGTCTCATGTTCAGCATAGTTTTGTGGCAAAGCACTTCCCAGCGCTCAGCCAGCTCCGGAGCAGAGCAGGGGGTGCGGGAGCTGGGTGAGATGTGGCCAGTCTCACATACCCTCGTCATGCTGCCTCCTCCGGGATGCGGGAAATTCAAAACAAGAGCAGTGCGCCGTCACTGATGTCTAGGGTGATCTCTACTGATGGCTTCCCAGGCAAAGATCTCAGAGCCCAGCTGAGCTGAAAATGATCTTGCTTTGATAGGTGCTATCAGTTCTTGCTTTGTATCTCTAGCCTCGACTGCTGCAAATCGGGAGCGGTATTTGAGTGGAATCCCTTCTCAGGCCACCACAGCATAGGAGTCAATTTATACATTACTTCATTCAAATATTATCTATTATTATTACATATTGCTCCATCAAGAACACTATTAGCTTTAAAGATCAAGCATGGAGGAACAGTGTTTAGTAATGCAGGGCCTTAACAAACAGCATTACTTGGCAGCCTGACCACCCAGCTTATAAAAAAGGCTTTGGCTTTCACATCAGTGAGATCTTTGTATTGCTGCCAGCATGCTTTCCACAACGCTGCTTCATGGTTGTGTAAAACTTCTGAGAGGGGAAGACTTACAGAAATAACAGGCTCCGCCATTGTGCAACAAGATTATATGCTGCTTATCATAGATGAAGTGCTAAGTGCTGGCTGAGTCATCAAAGAGACTGAGATGGATGTGTGTGAGTGGATGGCTGCGTGTTTAACTTCTTCCTTGTGTTCCTTGGTGTAACGTTGTTTTAGCTGTTGAGCCCTCGGACTTTCACCAGTACTTGCTGTATGTAGCTACTGCCAATTTTGAGTAAGCACCAGTCGCAACAACGACCAGAAACTTTCTAAGCCTGTTCTTCTTTAGCTATCTGGGCTACATCTGCCAAATTCCTTTAAAGAAGCCATAGCTGTCTCACCTGGTGATTCCAGCTGTCTAGAGCATATCGACTTCCTAGCTCTATACCTACCAAATGTGCTTGATCATGATTTGAAAGTGACGGTTTTTGCAAATACTTTAATCCAAAAATGTTCCTTTTACAACATTAAATGGCTTCTTCTCTGTTATACAGAGGTTTAACATGTTGTTTTGCTTTGTTCCTCTCCCCCCCCACCTTTTGCTGTGATTATCAATGACATTTACTTCAAATCTTGGTTGTTGCAGTAGGATCTAAGACCTTACAGCACGCGTCTGTATTTCTCAGCAAAACAGTGGCTTGACTTAAAGCCAACATAAAAATAAGTAATGACGTCAGCTATAAAAACTTAAACACTGCTTTCTCCAAAGCACTTCTTATGTCTGGAAAACGAGGGCTAGGAGTATATTTTACAAAAATGATCTGGAGCATTCAGGAAACTCACAGGCGAAGTCATTCAAACACTTCAGTGCTGCCCTGAGAACAACCAGAAGCTCTGACAGCTCTATCTTCCCTCCCACAGTTCTCATTATCAATGAACATTAACACCTTTTATATTAGGCAGAGAACATTAACACCTTTATATTACAGAGTAGCTATGCAGCGGAAAACTGTAAGTTGGTATTTCCTTTACAGTTTAAAAATAGATGGCAGTAGCATGTATAGTTATGTGCTGTAGGAGCACAGAACGACTGCGTGACAATCTTCTTTGTGTTTGGTTTCTTTTCGCTTAGCAGTTCAGACTTCGCTAGCTCTTTGTTGCTGATATGCGGCGTTCAAACTGGCAAACAGTGCTCAGCAGCTGATAAGCTTGGAGGATATCGAGGTGCTGGTAGTGTCAGACTGTTACTGTTGTCTGAAACGCCACAGTTTCACGGTGCTTTTCGAAAGGTTACTGCACACCTCAGACTAGGTCACTGTGTGACTGCAAAAGAGCAGAGAGCGGGAAGCAATAAAAATCTAGAGTCCTAATTTTTGCAGTTTAAGGAAATAAGGGGAGTTTGGAGATCTGCTACAAAAATGTGGAAGGAGAGTTGAGAAGAAACAAAGATACAGTGGTAACCTTAAAACAGCAGCAAGCATAGTAAGAGCTCTCCTCCAGGGGCAGGCGGTTTGCTGACTTTTAGCCCTCTCCCTATTAGGTCATCAGTGCCTGGCTCCAACCTTTGCTCTTTCTGCAATTCTGGAAACTCTCTTCATTTTTTTCCAACACAAGGCCGAAGTTGTGCGATGAGAATGAAGCCATTGTACTAAACCTCCCACATATGGATGCAGCACAGAAGACTCAGAGAAGTAGCTGATGTTGCAAGAATGCAACAGTCTGCGTGGTTCAATGTGCGTTCATCAAAACAGCCTTTACGGAGTGAATAAGGCCTGTTTGTTGTTGTTTGTTTAAACAGAGCTTTTTTGCGGGACATCTCAAGACAAGATTTGGGATGGGTAATCTAAGATCGCCTATGGCACATTAGACAGAGAGGAGGGGGCTGTTGTCAAGTCATAGCTATCAGAGAACAAAACTCGTGGGAACAGCAACATGAGACTATGAAAACTCAGGGCCAGGAGAGCTGAACTGCTTTCCAAGTGAGAGGAAATCTGGGCACCTTTGTGGTAACCCCCAGTAATACTAGGCTTGATGTGTTCTGCATGAGGGATTAATGGGAGACGGGAATAACTCTGAAATTACTCATATCTCAGGAGATGTGTCCTCTGGGTCAGGCCAGGAGATGTTGGATGTATTCCCTAAGAAGAGTTCCCCTGTTTCATTTTTAGGAAACATTTTCTCTTTCCCTTGGTGTTTGGGTGAGTTATGTAGTAGCATCTTTAGTCATTTCTTGCAACTGCCATGCACGAGCAACTTCCCTGTTGATATTTAGGGGTCCAGATTCTTAGCTATTTGGGAATATAATGTACAGAATGCAAATAACATGGTTTACTCAGTGTCTTGGGGGCTGTCCTGGGGCCAGCTGAGAGCTCCAGCCTCTTTCCCTAGGCTGTGGAAGAAAAGAACTCGGTAGTACCTCTATGCTCTGGTTACCCAAGGTTGGTCTCTTACATATTTGCTAACATGTCCTTCCTACTTCTACACAAATGCCCGATTTTTCTTAGCTTTGCTTTTATTGCACCCCACCACTGAAGGATCTGTACTCTGGGTCTGGTAAGCTAGTGGTCCCCGGAAGGACAGCTTTCAAACTGCTTAGGGTCGTTTCTTTCTTGTCTGTTACAGCAGCAGTTATGGGGACTTTTTGGCTACTAGCTAGCTGTGTTTGCTCCTATGGACAAACACCAACATCCCGTGGGTGTTGCTGCAGTACCAGTCTGCGTCCCTGGTGAGAACTGCTAGATGCAGCTTGTGCCCGCTATTGTGCTCGGTGCAGCTTGCGCCCTTGCTCCCTGGGATGTGCCGTGCTCTGAAAAGAGAGTCGCTGACCATCCTCTCCCTTCTGCTGCTCTTCCTCCTGGTCTAGCGTAGATGGGACCCTGCGTACTGCCCAGAGAGCCCTCCAGGGACGAGTGGTTGAAGCACTGCGTCATGGAAAGAGCGGCTGCGTGTGTTGTACTGCCAGGGCGTGCGAGCACGCTGGGGCTGATTCTGGTGCAGGGTCGCTCAAGCTCATTCTTGCCTTTCAGGCTCAAACGCTGGCAGGCTCCGTCTTGTCCCGCATACCAGAGCCTGGATGCTCCTGGGGAGACTCCCGGGATACCTGAACTGCAAAACAGAGATGTAACTGCACAGCCAAATGCTAAAACCTTTTGAAGGTCTCATAATAGAGGCTGGAAGGGCTTTGTCCTGACATCTGTTTCAGCCAGGTCAGTTCAGTAATCGTACATCATTTTTTTCCTTTTTTTTTTAAGATAAAAACTGAAGGGGACCATTAGATCGTCTGCCTAATCACTGCCTGACACTTGGCCCAGTTAACGACTTACTAAGCAAACAAAGCTGACAAAATATGTAATAAACTATAATTGGAAAGAATCTTACAGTTGGTCTAGGTGATAATAACAACAGGAAAGCTGAAGAGTTGCACTGTAATCAGGGTGCACTGTCTAAAATGTTATCATTTAACAGAATAACAGAAAAGCAGAAAAACATACTTGTTTTCTTTGAGATCACTGCCAAAGATTTCTCTGCACGGAAATGATGTTCTTTTTCGTTATTAAAAAAGGAGTATGACAGCATGGCTGGGCTTCCTGTTAAGATTTGGTATCTTCCTACATGGTCAGTGGGCAGAGAGTATTTACCAGGAAATAGCTGAAAATCTTTCTGGAATAGCGCAGCTCGCCTGCGCAGGGCTGGCTGTCCGGGCAGCCCTGCTGGAGGTAACCTCTGGCAGAGGCGAGTCGCTGGGCGCTCCTTGGGATCGGTGGCTGCTCTCCTTTTGACTGCGAAGAGCTGCATCAGTAACTTGTTGCTGTCAGTCGCAGCACTTAATTTTGCTGTGGTCTGACTGAAACTGTTTGTTTCCCATGTAGCTGCTGTTTAGACACCGTCACGTTAGCAGCGCGGCGTTTAAGCGGTTACGGTTCCCTAAGAAAGACCCGGCAGCCCGGTGAACTGGGCTCGCGCAGCCCCAGTGCCGCCGCGCAGCTCGGCCCGTCACCCCTGGCTGCGCTGGGTTTGGTCCGCGGGGGTTTGCGGGGATGAGCCGCCAGCCCGGAGGAGTCAGACTGCCTTTAGAAACCGGCTGCTGTGTTGCGGTGGTTGCCAGTTTTGCTCGGGAACACCGGAGGCCCACGGAGCTGGGTACAGCAAAGCTTTGGTTTGTTCGCAGGTCGGGAATGGCTTTGCACGCGCAGGTTGTTAAGCTGGTTGCACTGTGCAGAGGCCTCGTTAGGGCTCGGGATGTAAAAACCACCTACGAAATGCCTCCTCTGTGCCAACCACAGCAGGTGAGGCTAGACGGGACGGTGGGAACCGAGAGCGGGCAAAATGCTCCTTCTGCGGGAAGAGGCACGTCCATCGCTCCTGAAACTCAGTAGCTTGTGTCCCTGCGCCCGGCTCGCCTGCTGTGGGGGGAGCTGGAGGGATGTGGGCGCTGGAGATGGTGTTTCCCTTCCGTTTTATTTTTCCACTGCTCAGGGATACAAAGGCGCTTCCCCATTTTGTGCAGCTGGCTGGGATCCTGCGGTCACCGCGCTGTGCTTCGCCTCACCAAGGGCAAAGCTGGCTTAACAGCCATAAAGCTGTCTCCGTGGTTTGAATCAGTAATGGAGCAACATGTGCGCATTCCCGCGCAGGGTGGGGTTGGGAACGGCAGGGAGACCCAGCCGTGACCTGGGTGCTGCAGCCCAGCCTCTGCGGTGACGGGAGCTGGTGATGAATAACCCCCCCAGCAACATTGCTGCCCGTCCTGTCACTGGGCAGAGACAGCTTCGGTTAGCACATCTGCTCCTCCGGGCTTGTACACAGCCTGTTGAGAGCTTTAATAATTCCCTGAAGGAAGTCAGATTATGTGAGGAGATTAGATAACACAGCTATTTTCTGTTCCTCTCCTGATCAGTTTGTCCTTGCGTGCCGACACCCCAGTTTTGTGGTCACTTTAGCCTGGCACCGTGGCTGAAAGAAGCAACGAGCCCCGCTTGCTCCTCTTGCTGCTCTGCTGACCCCTTTGCGTGCTGCCCTCAGTCTGTGAGGAACTGCGCGTGCAGCGCTGCGGCTTGAAGTGGTGGCGAAATGACAGCCTAGGTGCCCTTAAGCGCTGCCTTTCCACGTACTGTTGGCACACACGGCACGGCATTGCATAAGCCTTGAGGTGTGTCCAGCGAGCAGGGTGAAGCAATTGCGTGGCCTGCGGCGAATGACTTTAGGTGTGAGAAAAGTGTTGCAAAATTTCTGAGGAGGAGGAGGAGGAGGAGGAGGCAGGGAGAAAGTGGAATTGGCCTTTTTTCCCCACTGCTTTTCCCTGTGACTTGGGAAGACAAATTGCTGCAGATTTCAGCTGTAATGGTGTTCTTGAAGATCTGAATGCCAGGGTAAATGCCTCTCGTCATGCACTTTGCACTAGGGGTTCCGGAGTGGCAGAGCTGAGCATGGATTTTTTTTTTAGTAAGGAAAGTGCACACTCTTTCTAAAGAGGGAAGACTTTTTAACATCCAGGAACAAAGCAGAATATTAGGATTTTTCTGTAACTAAGCTGCTGTAGCTCTTGCATCTCTGATATTTCTACCCTCCCCAGGGTTTCTTTCAGTGGCATGCAGGAGAGAAGTACTTAATAGCAAGGAGACTGTAGTGGACTCAGGAAGACCTGGAAACCTGTGAACAGCCATGTAAAACTTTAAGCGATCTCTTTCTCTTCCCTGTTTTTTGTTCTTTTTACAAGGTGGTGGCAGACATTGGCTTGCTGGACTTGTGCTCCCGTTGCACGTAGTGTAGTCCACGGTAGCAGGGGACACAGAAGCCATTATCCTGAAGGTGTAAATTAGCTTGTACTCAGGACTGTTGCCAGATCAGAGGCTGATGCGTGGAGCATACCAAACGATAGAGCTGGGCACGCTGCAGTGATAATCAGTGGGGAGAGAGGCTGCCACCTTTTTGCTCCAAAAGCCTAGGAATTGGCAAGAAGAGGAAATATCCCATCCTGGAGCTATTCACCAAGAGGACAAGAAAGGGCGGTAAATTAGCATTTAGTGTCTCCAGCTGCCAAAATGTCTCACTTGGGCTGTATCCTCCCGACAGTGTGTTTTTGGCGTCTAGAGAGGCTGGGGGAGAGCAGGGAAACGCTGGCTGAGCTGTCAGCGTGCTCTCAGACTGCAGGAGCATGCGAAGGGAGGGAGGTGGCTGCCAAGTGATAACCTCCGGTGAACTGATAACGTGGCTGACCCGTCGGCGGAAAGCCACATGGGATGTGTTTGGAGTTAAAAGGGGTGGCAATTCTGGTTTAAATTTTAGTTTTCTGCCCAGTACTTAGATTAAAGGAAAGGTTAGATGTGCAGATTGGGCATGCATAAATTTAGGAAGGAAAATAGCTCTTCAGGTGAGCCGTGTGTCCAGCATGTCTCAGAACAACCTGCAAGCCATTGGCACAGAAATACACCACTTTCAGACATACAAGACTAGCAGACAGTTGAACAAAGCTAAATCGCCTTGTGCAGAGTTTAGAGTTTTTATCCGTGGTCTCTCATTGTACTGGAACAGAAAATGAGAAACAGAAGCAGCATAATGGTTTGAAACACCGCAGTATGGGAGCTGCAACTAAAACAAGGCTCCTGTAACTACTGTTTTGTCCATGGCAGATGAAATTCAAACATTTACAGAAAGGCTTTATTTTATATGTTTTGAAGATACAATAAATAAAATCTGTGACAAGAAACATCTGCCTCCCTTTTTAAACATTTAGTAAAAACAATGCTATTATCCTGACACCTAAGAATCAAAGACGGACTGTGGCCCCACTGTGCTTGGTGCTGCACTGACACAGTGAAGGAGATATAAGCAGTCAGTAAATAGCTATTGATGAACACAGTTACTTCAATAGATTTGCGAAGCTGCATTGCTCATGTAGGTATTTTCTTCTCTTGAGTTTATCAGATGTTTCATATTAAATAGCCACTGTAAGTATTTTGTTTTCAAAGGCTGCTTGGTGCACCTTGTTTTGGTGTAGTCTGGTCTCGTTTAGAATCTGTGTCCCTGAATGGGTGTAGCAATAAGCTGCCCTAAAGATCCTGGAGTGTATATTATCAGATTATTATCCTTAGAGTTGTTATGTGGATTTTTAGGTGTGCTTTAATCTCTTGCTGCCTCCTCCTTGGAAAATTGATTTTTAAGTAGCAAAGCTGATTAAAGCTTTTTTTTATTATTATTTGAAGGAAATGACTGTATGCACTTTTATCTCTTAACCAGTGTTCACCTAAGCCGTGAGTTTGCTGTCACGATTTGAAGTAAGGCCTTTGTGATAGTGACTTGTTCTACTGCTTTCAGATGTGACTCTGTTGCTAATTATTCAGTTAATCATTAAGAGGATGGTATTGCTGACCCTTGACAAAACAAAGTTTGAGACCAAAAGGAAATTACTGCACAGGCTTAAGGTGGAAACTGATGTAAGAATGATAGCAGCAGACCACTGGCTAGGCAGGGTTTGGCTTTCACGTCTCTTTGCCCTTCGTGTTTCTTGTTTTTTGTTTTTTTTCCTAAGGGCAGGATATTGTAACTACTGGGTGGACATAGAGGGAGAGAGTAGTTTGGAAATAGGAAAAGAAATACTTCCTTAATCTCTAAGGCATGAACTCAGTCAAACCTATTTATTATATCTACTAGCTTATTATTACTTACCTGTGCTTACTTAAAAATGAAAGTGTTTCTAACCCAAGTACATTGATCTGACCTTCAGTGTTACAGTAATTGAATTTCCTGGGATGAACATTCTGAATTGCAGCTGAAAGACCTTTGATTTATAATGATTTATAGTAATTATAATGATAAATCTCTCTTTTTCTGTTTTGGGGCTTTTTGTTTGTTTGCTTGTTTGTTTTTTTAGAGCTATAAAGTGCATGCACCGTAGCTACATTTGGTAGTGATAGCATAGGATTCCTCCCACTGAACCACAGCGAATACTGGAAGAAATCTCCATGGTACAAGAAGTCCAAGTTTGTGGCTAGGGCCATGCTGTGATATGGGGAGATGAACCATGATTGTCTGTTTTGCCACTTAGTTGGACAATTATCTGGTATGATCTCAACCAAGCCACTTCCTGCCTTTTCCTCGAATCTCCAGTAGCTAAATGTGGTGAATGCTTCCTTTTTCTTGTGCTTGATTGTTTTGTGTGTTTGGACTGGAAGTGCTCCAGTCTGATACCCGCCGGGTACCACAGTGTGTGTAACGCAACTGATAGCGTTCGCCGTAATGGGCAGGTCAGCGACCACTTCGCTGTGGATGCGGACGTCTTTCAGAAGCAGCCTACCTGGTGCGACAGGTGGACTTTCTGCAACCACCTGCACCTGATTCCATCTAGAAGATGGAAAACCTCTGAGCAGCATCTAGAAATAGAGGCATTAACAGCTGTAAGTTTCTGTGGATGCTGAAAAGAAAAAGTGCTGAAAGGAAGACTGAGCATTAATACAGGAACGTCCATGAGATGAAAAGACTAACGTGTGCTTTCTCCAACAGTGGCCAGTGGTAGACCTCAGGGAAGGGCTGTAAAAATCGCCCACAGACACTACAGAGTGCCCTTTCCGTGTTCTTCTCCAGCCGGGAGCAATTAGCAGCTGAAAGGGATCCCTGGGCTGGTTAGTACACATGGACTGATATATTTTAATAGCCGTTGATGGACTTACCCTCCAAGAACGTGTCTAATCTCTTTTTGAAACCATTTATACTGTTGATGCAGGATGCCATGGAGGCTGAGAAGATCACAAGCTTTTATATTATTTATGTGACAAAGTATTTTTGTTTGGCTAATGTCTGCCACCTGATCAGAGTTAGGAATAGTGGGTGAAACTGAATTATGTGAGAGACCAAGTAGTCATTTCCTACACACCTTCTCTTTTATAGACTGCTGTCATGTCCCTTGGTCATCTCTGGAAGGAGAGAGGCAAATTTACTCCTGGTACTACAGGCAGTGATGGCTGGGACTGAGGAAACACAGCTCTCAGCTCTTGTGATATCAAAAATTAGCTTTCTGTGCGCAGTAGAGCAGCAGTAGGCAACTGCTGGAGCACACAAACGATTTGACTTCCCTCCAGAATGCCCTCTGGGTGCAAGGGATGGGGCGTCGAGGGACAGCTGATACGAGGTAGTCATAGAGCAGCTATTAATGGTGAGCATACACATTATTAGGGATAATACAGTATCCTATGTGTAGGACATGTCCTATGTTAGTGATGCCTTGTATTTTCACAGCAAAAAGAATGCAGTTATTACTGCATTAAGAGCTCGTTCATTAATAAAACGCATGGAAACAGAATATTCCATCAGGTGTCCACTCTTACGAGAACAGGGATGTTTACGCATACTTTGGACTATATTTACAGAAATCTTCCAGGTACAGAGAGATCTGCTTTTACTCCTGAGAAAAGGAATGGCAGACTTAGCTTTGATGCCTCGAGCTCCTAATAACAGCTCTAGAAGAACACTCTTTTTAAATAAGAGATTTATTTTTATTTGAGATTAAATAAAACTTGCATTTGGACTTCTTTTGTGGTCCAAAGAAGTAAGTGGTGGTGGTCATATTCTGAGAGAAAGTCTTAAAGTACAGGTCATCTTACTGCCCTGTATTTTGATTCAAAAGGGAAGGAGCTGATTCAGAAGAAATGGAAGCTGGAGCTTATTTAAAGTTTATAGAAGAAGATCTTAATAGTTGCTTCAGTGCTTTCCCATTGATGCATGAATGTCACAAACCTCTCTGTGCTGAATGAAATATGCCCTTGTACTCTTATCGAAAGAAAAGCTGAGAGATGACGTTCTGCAAACGTTTACCTTCTGGAGGCTGCTTCCAGTGAAGCAGAGCAGTTTGCCTCCCTAGGTTATGCTGTTTGTTTGGGGAAAGTGGCACGCTGTTTGCTGAGCAGCTTGTTATTCCCCGCAGCAGCTGCCTGCCCCGCAGCCCCGGGAGCCAAGCCGGGGAGCGGGTGCCGCTCTGCACGCCCGAACCCTGCGAGCTGTGCCTCCCGCCTCGCACGCGGGATAAAGGCGCTGGTCCTTAATTCGTTTTTGAGGCTATTTGTTAGCAACCGCCAGTTGCCTCTTTGGCTTTGGGGAGTGGAAAGCCTTTTGGCTAGCTTTACAGAGGAGAGAGACCACTGCCGCTGTCTCCTGGCATGGTGACTCCAAGTGGGAATAGCGGGAAGGAGGAGAGGGCACGCCGCAGGCGTCGGGTGCCTTTAGCATAACACATTCTGGCATTGATGTGGAGCTTTAAAAATAATTCTGTGGGAAGGAAAACAGTGTTATCACATTCAAAATAGCTGTTGCAGTGTGTCTGCCTGACTTCAGCACCAAAATTAAGCAATCCTTTCCTTAATCTGCTTTGTTTCTGATTTACGCTTTGGCCACATTTGAACTTCTCTTTGGTTTTTATTTGGTTTCTGAGTCAGACTTCTTCTTTTCCTTTTTAAACAGCAGCCTCCCGGCCTTCCGCGGGCGGCTGTGCCGCTGCGCTCGCCGGTCCTCCTCTTCGGCGTGAGCCCCCCTTGCCCTGCGCGGCGCAGCGCTGCTGCCCCACGGCGCGGGGCCGGCTGCAGGCTCTGCCGCAGCGGGTGCAGCCTGCCAAGCGGCAGCCTCCGGTCACACCGGTCCAAACACAGCTGACTGCCAGCCGCTGTGATAACACCTCCAAACCCTGCATCGCCTTGGGGCAGTTACCGGGGAGACTGCCTGGGATACATGCCCAAAGTTAACTTCCTTGTTCTATGGGGGAAAATAGTCTAGGAGGGCTGTTAGGTCCTCTGTGGGTCTGGGTTGCTGCTCCGCGGCACTGTGAATGAAATCTGTACTTTTCCTTTACGTTTCTAGTTGTGGCACAGTCAGTGAGTGTACAGCCACCGCCCCTGCGCCTCTTAACTGCGGTCTTTGCGTCAGGGCTCCATCTCGGCCCTTAGCTGGGCATCCAGGTTAGGAGAGCAGTGAAAGACGGGGAGCTGCTGTGCTGGGTGACTGTGGTGGAAATACAGGATGGTTTGAGTATGCCCTGAAATACAATGAGAGCCTGTTTTTTACTAAAGGTAATCATGTTCTGTTTTCTGCATTTGTGTCGTCTGAAATCTGGAAAATAGACAGAAGGTCCTGAGATCTTTGCTCTTCCCTACTGGTTAGCATAGCCAATATATCTTAATATTTTATCTGACTACTTTATATCACAGCTACTCGACAATGCGGGCCTTAGGATAGGGAGTGATATATGGAAATGCTGAGCGCCCTCTTTGGATGTGAACATTCTCCAGTTTGGGAGTGTTTGATGCAGGGCTTTGAGTTTACACTTCAGTGGTATAGCGTGTTGATAATATTTTAAAATCTATTTCCTTTACCTCTGTGTAGCCAGGAAGTAGTGCTGCCATATTTGGATGAATTCTGTAGGAACAGTTTCTCCAGAAAATGTTACCAGTTTCGGAGACTAATGAAAAAATGTCCATAGCACTGCTTGGCTGGGGTTGTGACCTCTTGAGAAAAGGCTGGGGCTGCTGAGCCGGCACGGTTGTGTTTGTTGACTAACCAGCCAGTCTGCAGAGAAACTGCTTGTCTGTAATGAGAAATGCCACAGTATAGCACTATATTAGACCAAGAGGAGTTAGAACTGCTGAGCTCATCTGAAACCTTCCCTTTGTTCTCTTTTTTTATTTTTGGCTGTTTTAAAAATAAAAATGTAACACTGACTGCATGCTGAAAATGCTTACTTTACTCCTGGCCTAAGAACTCTTTCCCTGTGCTGTGTGTGCATTTGAGTACAGTCCAGAGTCCAGGGGTGATTCACGGTCCCTTCGTAAGAGGCACCTGACTCACGCGGGTCATCATGAATCAGCTTCCTCGGCCCGGCGGATACCGCGCTGCAGAAGACGTGTTCTCGGGGCATGGTACACCTGGCACGCAGGCACTCCTCCTCCCCTCCTCCTCGTGTTCCTCCCGGCGATTACTAATACTGCAGAACCACGTCTCACCTGCCCCACTGTTCATGCAAATTAGCGTTCGGAAAATCACTGCCTCGCCGCTGGTTCAATTTATTGTAGAGGGAGGTGTTGGCTTGCTGCTGTGAAGTCTTAGGGTGTTTTATTCTTTCCTGTGTGATGAGTTACTGCTAGCCACCTCAGTGACACCTTTGGCCCTTGGCTCTGCAAAGAGATTTGCAAGCAGCAGAGTCTTGCAGTCTAAATACAACTCTCTAAAGTTTTACATTCAGCTTAAATATAGTAAGATGCAGTGGGAATGATGAAACAGGAGAGTTTAGCATAGGAAAAGCTACCTATATTTGAGAACATTTCTTAAGGTTAAGCTGGCTTGACTCTTAACATATTTTAATTATCACTTAATTAGCCTCAGCAATTTGGAAGATCTGCATTGTCTCTTGAGAATGATTTCTCCTCTCTTCCCATGGGCCCAAAGGGAATTTCTGTTTATTTGTTTAGAGCCGGTACATGCTAGGCATCACCATAATGCCATTATTATAAGAATGAAATATATGACAAATGTCATTATTATAAGAATGAAATATATGACAAAAGCTACTGATGAAAAGCGGCCAAGGGCAGATGACCTTTTGTGAAATGCAGACTAGACACAATTTGCTGTCTGAAGATGCATTTCTTGAAGCTGAGGGTGATTATCATAGAACATGATTTCTTAGCAATGTATTATCTTAAATAACGTAAATTAAAATTCAAATTGCATGTTTTTTTGATAGTATGAGAAAGCAAACCTACATTTTTGGTGCAGAACAAGTCAATTTTAGCTGTCAGAAGAATTTTGTAGGTGATTTGTTTCTAGTAGTGAATTTGATATAGGCAGGTATTCACTAATTTTCACTATTTTTATGTGCTTTGGTTTTGGGTGTCTGTTACTAGTAACTTTTTTTTTTTTGAAAAGGTGAAGCATGAGAACTGCAGGACCAGTCTTCAATCTGTGCAAAGTACAGAAGTACTATGTGCAGTGTATATACTTAAATATTAATTATAGACAGAGCTGATTATATTGTTTGAAGTTGAGGTTGTCTGACACTTCTCTGTAAAATATCGTTTTTTTAGTTGCTTATAACTTTGCCAAAATTTAATCCCTTGGAGTGGTATTTTCCATGTTTGTTTCCATGCATGAGGATGAAGCCTCTGTCCAGAATTTTAGGAACATTGTTTTACTGAGGAGGGCCTATACTGGTTCCATGTAATGGAATTTAGGATTTATTTTTGATATTTGTGTTTTTTTTTAAAGTGTTAGGAAATTACACCTGAAGAAATTATGTTAAAAGAACATAGGTTAAATGCAGAGTGAAGCATGAAGTGTAGGAAATATCAGAATTAAATTTTCCTGTGCAGCTGGGGTTCAGTAGTTTGGTAGGAGTGAGTGAAAGAGGTCTCAGCCGCATAATTACTGTAGAGGATAAAAATAAATGCTGAATACTCATATACTACATGGAGGAGGAATGCCATGGAGAAAATAATGTTCCAATAGTGTAATTAGAGACTTATAGCCTAATGAGTATGCCAAAAGAGACATGTGAGATTGTATATGTGACTTTTCTTTGGATGTTTCCTAACTGCAGTCTAATCATCTTTTTAAATGAATGATTTTATTAGACATAATAAACCTAAATGAACATAGTTTATTATTCTCTGATTCAGCTCTTGGGGTTCTGCAGAAATATGAATAAGAAACAGATTTCACTGTCACTTTGTGTACTGTGCAATACAATTAGACCTTGCCGGTATATAAACCTGAAGCAATTACTTAAATATAGTAAAATATTCTCTATTTCTCTCTTCATTTTTATGCTAGAGAAGCTTTTCAGTGTTGTTATATTAATGGATAATTGGCAGTAAGCTGTCCCCTACTGCATTTCATATTATACTTTCACAGTGAAAGTAGCTGTTGTGTATTCCACCATTGTTGTTCTTAGAATAAAAAATAATGGAGATTGATTCATAATTAAAACACTACATTTACACTGATATATAGCTGGAGTAATCTGCTGACTCATAAATGGGAAACCATAGGTGGTTTATATACATTGATCGAGTGTATAATAACAACGCAGAATTCTCAAACGTGGTGTCTATACCGTGAGCAGCTCAGAAAATACTCGATCTTTTGCCCATAGGCAGGGCAGGCTCCCATCAAGAAAGCAAGGTTCAGCAGAAGCAGCCTGGAGAAGCTGGGAGCAGCTCTGGCGACGGCCAGAAGCAGAAGCTCCTCCGGTAGTGATGTGAAAGCTGACCTGTCTGTGGGAGAAGGAGGAGGGGGAACCAGGGCCCCAGTTCGGGGGAGCCAGGGCCTCCCTCCAGCACGTTACCTCTCGGGGTGTGAGAGCACGACGGAGGAGAGCGTTCACGGGAGCTGGCGTGTTGGTTTTAAGCCACACTGGCCTCCGGGAATGCAGCAGGGGAATCGGCATGAGGTGTTTTACGTTGTCCAAAGGCGCTGCCCTGCTTGAAGTAGCGGGGAGGGGATTTAGCACCCTGTAAACACCGCCCATGCGCAGGGCGCACAAGCCTCTCTGCGCAGACCCGACAGTTAATTCAGCAACGCCTCCAGGGCCGGCAAGCGGAGGAGGCAGCGCGGCCTTGCAGACCTCCGGGACATCCGTGCCAGGCCTGACCTCCGGCCACCCCCGGGCAGAGGGCCGGCAGCTCTGCGGCAGGGCGGGCTGCTGCCGGTCGCGGGGCTGCCGGACCGTCGCCGGCGCTCCCCGGGCGGCCGCTGGCACGCGGGGCAGCTCCTCGCACGGCCCCATGGATACGCTTTATCTTCTTTGAGACTTTTGGGCCCAGCGCGTCACTGCGTGTCCATCTGCAGCGTGGTGCCACAGGCGCGGCCCTCGTCCCTGCCCTGGCGCAGGAATTAGCGTAGCCATCAACCGCCGTTAGAAACAGCAGTGACTTACTTCTGCTGCTCTGGTCACAAGCTGTGTCTCTGTGCTCCGTGGTCCTAAACGAGCATTCGAGGCCCTTGTCAGCCTTACGTGGTGGTTCCTTTCACGGAAGCAAGAAAAAGAAATACTGTTTTCATTAAAAAAAACCCAAACAGCCAGCAGTGCGTGTTGCTGGTAGTCAGGCTGGTAGGACTGGTTTCCCTAACGCATCGCAGCTGATACCACACAGCTGTAGCCATTGCCAGGAAATGGATTTTGCAGGCCAGGACTGTCTCCTCCCCTGCTTGCAAGGCTGAGTGGCCGAGCTGTCCTGCAGCAGCCTGTGAGTGTGCTGGGGGGGTGGCGTGGTGTCCGGGGGGCTGTGAAGGGGGCAGCGAATGCAGCAGGCTGGGAGGTTTGCAAAGGCCGGTGACTGTGGTGTGGCCCTGCAGGTGAGGGGACCGGGTGCGGTATGTGAGTGCTTGTCCTATGGCTAATGTGCAGCGCTGACAGTGTTAGCGATGCTTTCTGTTGGTTTAGGGCATCTTGAACATAAGACAAAAAAATCCTTTTTTCTTCTCCACAGTCAGTGTGAACTTGTGCTCTGTCTGTCATGGTCTCTGAAATCAGGCATCCTACTGTATTGTTTCCCTATAGATAAATAGCTTCCTTATTGGTCTTGATAACAGTCAAACAACCTCCTGTATTTAAAAGGCACTTGCTTATAAATGGCTTCTAATTTCAAAGCCAAAATCTTATTTTGTAAGATGACTATCATGCTCCATCAGCTGCAGTTGTTAGTGAGGCACAGCAGTAATCTGCTCCCACCCAAGTATGAAATGTTTCGGTGTAAAGTTTATCGTCATGTTCCAGACACGTCAGCTGCATAGTGGGTGCTGTAACTGGGAGGGTAACAGCTGAGGCGTTTTTGAGAGTCCAATACCTCCTTTAAAATTGGAAAAATTCCTGTTCTAATGGCTTAATGCAGTAATAGCTCCTCTTTCCTCGGCTTGGTTGCGATGCAGACGTGGCAGTCCCCGCGGTGGTCGCCTGTGGGTGCAGCACGTGGAGGGAGCTGGAGCAGATGTGCCGCGTGGGGCCCCGGCTCCTGCCCTCGCCACGCTTGGCTCTGCTGGCCTTTCCTGCACCCATCTCCCTCGGTCATCCAGCACAAAGTTGTTTCAGTACATGAGTTTATAACGCGGATCTGTTGGCCCTTGTGTTTTCTGGGGCTGCCTGCTGTGTCTGGTAGCATTTTTGCATCACAGGCATGAGGAAGGTATATGTTGAACATATACAGAACAGTTGTGCACTGGGTTTAGCGTACTGATGGACTTTCTTGACGTGGCTTTATGGTTTTGCCCCCCAAAAACTATCTCTGCAAATTCATTTTAGAAAATGACCTACACCTGGAAGGAAGAAACAGCTGCGCTCTGCTCCTGCCGCAGGTCGCTGAGGGAGAGTTGCACAACCTTTCTTGAGTAAATTAGTAAGTTTGATTTGATAAACTTGGGTTGTAGCCTAAAGAATCATCTTGCCAATCTGCTCCAGAACATCAGCCTGGTTTTGTGCATGGCTGAGTAATAACGCTGGGCTGGAAGGGGCTGTGGCTGAAGGGCACTGCAATGGCTTTTGGCTAGAGGCTGGTGGGGCAGAAGGATCTATTGGTGGAGCAGCAGGCAGTATGTGTGTTTTGTCTTCAGGATGGTGTGTGTGGCTTTTTTCTTTCTTTTTTAATTTATTTATTCTTTTTTTTTTTTTTGGTTACAAATGGAAATATTGTACTTCACCTCCCACCCCCCCGCCATGTGCTTTCAGAGTAGCAGGCTGTCAGGGCTGCTTCTCTGCTTTACTACCGTATTTTACACCTTCCAAGGGTACAAGAGAGCTGCTCTGACCTTCCTGCAATAATGCAGTGGAGAGTCTTGCCTGAGAGGTTAATAGGTGATGTCTGCCCAAGTCCTCTTTCATTTTGGAAATGTGAAACTGTATTGTTACGAATTTCAGAAAACTGAAGTTGTGGAAGGGCTGTCTGTCCGCTTCCTCCAAGCGTTCAGTATTAGTAACCTTGTGTGCTGTCAAACTCCCGTAACAGGTTTTTCAGGGTTGACAGCCCATTTTAGCTGACAGCACATTGGCTCAGTGTGGTCCTGGGAAAATGCCGTTACCGACCTGCATAAGTTAAGCTAGATACAGTAAGTGGCTGGTCTGGTGGGTTTTTTGGTCTGTGGCCTCAGCTCTCCCCTGGTACTAGAGAGCAATACTAGGACAGGCCCTGGTGACTCTGCTTTAGGGCAGTGTTTTCTGAGCGCAGCAATTGCTAACAACGGTGCTGGATCTGAGGTAGAAAATACCAGTTTACTCCAGTGCCGCAAGCCGCCTCATGCCTAGGGACCTAGGAGGGCCGTAACAGCTGCGCGTCTGTGGAGACCAACAGTGGCCGTAACCCCCAGGGAACGTCAAACGCAAGCGCTGCTCCCTTCTCCCATGCCAGCCCTCCTCCCTCAGTAGCTTTCCCTCCTCCAGGTACTCTCGGCCGGGGGGTTTCCTGGGCTTATCGTGCTTTGTCTGTTCAGTAGCGCCCACAGACTCCCTTCCACCTAAGTGTCTGCTCCCCCAGAGCCCATTCAAGCTTCTCCATGGCATGTTTCGGTTCACATCTCCACATTTTGGTCCACTGCGTGAGGAACTACCTTACACACTTGTTCTGAACTGGCTCCTGGTGGCTTCACTTGGTGGGCCCTGGCCTCAGTGACAGAAGAGGCTGTCAACAGCAGATCCCTCTCTGCCTGCTCCATCCTGCTCGTTCTTCGGCCAAGCGTTCCCAGCGCTGTCCCTTCCCCAGGCCGAAGGACCATGACCCGCCCAGCTGGGCCGTACCTCTGATCTGCCTTGCTGTCTTCTCTGAACCTTTCCCTTGTTGAGACAGGGGGACTAGGCTGTGCGCAGCCCTCAAGGTCTGGACAAGTTATGGGTTTATCCAGTAGCATAGTGCTTAGTTTTGGTCTCTGTTCTGTTCTTAACTCCGTGGGTTTTTGACTGTGGCCAGGCACTGAGCTCATGTTTTCATGAAACTATCATAGTACCAGGCCATGCTTTTGAGATGTAATGATCAGGAGTACTTTTTTTCTTTTCTCGCTCTCTTTTTTTTTTTAAACACCCTTCAGAAGTGAGAGAATGTGGTGGCAATATTGGAGTCATATCTATTTTTTGAGGAGAGTCCGGATCTTGTAATTTTAAAAAGAAACATCTGGATGTTCTGTGGTCTTTTTAAAGTATAGTATTCTTACAAACAATACCATGCAAACCTGCCATCGCTAGGGCATCTCAGATATGTCTTTGTACTGATCTGTTTATAAAACTGCACTTTTTATTGCAATTGTCCAGATTGTTATAGACAATCTAGCAATTGCATTCAGTTTTGCTATACATTTGAATAACAAAAGAAGTTACTGTTACATATCTCGGGGGATACCTCACGAGCCCTATTGTTCACTGCTTACTATCAGCTCTAGAGAACCATCCTTATTCATGCGATCCAGGAAATCTATGCTTGACTGCACTTGCTGGAAACATTAAAAAATGGTATTTTATGTTATGGAAACACTTACTGTATGGTAGGCATGAGACTGTGATTATGTTTTCTATAGGCTTATGTGAAGGGTTTAAACTCTAGGATGATTATTTCTAGCAATATATATAAACCGAACTTTTGATGGATAGGGGCTAGAAACCTCCTGTATTGGCAAATTGCGCTCAGGCTGTCCTGTGTCATGTTGCAAAATATTTGGAACCGGAAACACTGATGCTCTCCCCGAAACACTCGGCGACAGGTACCGTGGCCCTTCCTGCGCCACTGCTGTTCAGCGCAGGTATTACTGCAGCGCCCGAGAGCTGTAGCCGTGTGGGTGCTGAATGTGGCAGCATAACAGGCGTGCAATTAGATGGAGAATTTGTGGATGGAACAGTGTCCTGATCAATCCCTCTCTTTTCCTAATATCAACACATATACCTCAATAAATTTGAAGTCTGTTGTTGTACTTTTAATAATTGTATGTTTTTAGTGTGTGTTCCCACCATGTAGTTGCTACTTTTGCCTATCAAGCCTGGTTGAATGGGGAACAGAAATACTTCTAATCTGGGGAAGGAGGGTTTCAAGCTGGGGGAAGAGTGACATGGCAGGATTTGGTAAGGGCGGGTGGCATTTCTGAGAGTAGTGAGGACAAAAAGTACACAAGTGGGAAAACTGAAAATTAGCTAGAGGTGTGTGGTGAACCCTGGTGGGATATATGCAGCCTAGTTTACAACGTGGAAGAAATGTGCCCTTGTTCTGGATGTCTCTTGATTCTTTCTGCCCATCTTTAGTCCTCTGCAACTCTTGAATCCATCAGCTGCAAAACTTAACAGACAATAAGATGTCTCAGATATGTTTAAGTTCCCACAAGTTTCATGGCAATCAGCAGCTGGGTAAAAGAACAACCCAGTTAGTGCTCCCCGACAGGGAAAAGCCGACCGCATCTTGGCTCCCAGCCCCTTCCACCAGGCATCGGCCAGCTGGCTGGCGAGCGCGTGCGTGTCGCGTACACTGGTCGTTCGGCACGCATGTAGCTGGGAAAGCATCATTGACCATATGTCACTTGTCTGGCTAAACAGAGCACCAGGAGTGCTGCGGGGATAAGTGGGTTAAGAAAAGTGGGGCATGTCTATAGGAAAGCAGGCATCACACTTCTAGTGGCTCATGGAACGACGTGTTTTAGTAGTAACCAAAATGTGCTGTTTTACCTGCTTGCGAACAAACGTGCACTTACAAAGCTTCTAAACATGTAATTTTGAGAATCTCACAGCCAAGTCTGGTGTGGCGGTATGGGAGAGGCTGCTAGAAAGCACTGCCAGAGCTCCTGGAGCTGGGGCTCCAAGGAGAAGGAGCAGTGGCTGTGTCCTGATTGCAGTGCTATTAGGCAATTTATGCACGTGATACATGCATAAAAGGATACATCTATCCAGACATGAAGTCATATAAAAGATCCCAAAGTGTCTCCGTCTCTTTGTGGAGACAATGCCTAAGGAAAGATGGAGAGATGGAGAAAATGCAGCTAATGTTACTGTTACCTTCTCAACCAAAACCAAAAAAGACAAGCTATTTTCTTTAAATGTCTTTAGTGGAGTCTTCTCTTGAGATCTCATTTTTGTAACTTGTATGCAAACTAATTTTGATTTCAATGGGAATATCATGTTTGGGGGGAAAAAAAGATGACACACTTGTACTGGAAAACTTAATATCCAAGTTACTTTCTAAATTCTACTATTTCCATTTCTTTTAGGTGGCAGGTTGCTTGGTCAAACATTCATGTTTCTTTAGTCCAGAATTAGTGTTTTATGGGATACACAGTGATGTGAATTATAAGACATAAAAGATGCGACTGTGGATTTAGAAAATAGCACTTGCGCTCTCTCTCAATTAGGTGAGGCCTGTATGGAAACCAGTATTAAAAACCTCTATAGAGTCTGAGACACTGTTTGTCCTGTGGGTAAATGTGAACTTGTTGAATATTTTATCTTTTTAATCTGGGACTTAAAAGTTGGGAGGACCTAATTGATGTGCTTTTTGATATCCGTTTTATGCTGCTTTTGGAAGTGATTATTTTCCTCTCTGTTCAGTTTTAAGTCCCTTTTAACCACTTCACAGCTCTCTAGCTATATAACACGTTCCTCATGGCTGCATTGTTGAAAACTTGGCAAAACATACTATGTGTGCACACAGTCTCTCTCCTGCCTCCTCTCAGGGACTGGTAAAACAAAAAACCATCAGTGCGGTGTCAGGCGCTAGCTTTCACAATACTGCAGTGTATTTCTAGGATGTGGTGAATTAAAAATAGCGAAAGGTATTTCTTTATCGTAATTCAGAGGCTTATAAATCTGCAGGTTGGACAGCGAATAAAACCTGGAAGCTGTAGAAGTAGGTTTAAAAGCAGCAATCTGTTCTTAAAACGAACGTGGCAGTCGCCCGATTCGCTGGCTGTCTGGGAGGCTTTTGTCTGTCACCGCTCCCGAGGGTGCGGGGTGCCTGGCCGGCGCAGCCGTGGGAGCCGGTGCTCCCCTTGGCCGCGTGGATGCGGCCCCTCTGCCCGGGCACCCGGGCTGCGCAGTGGCTGCCCTGGGGATGCCGGCGCTGGGGCTGCGAGTGGTGACGTGGTGGGAGTGATGTCCGCTCTTCTCAGCAGTGTTAGGAGGTTATCACTGAGCCCCTGGGGAATATCTGCACAAATACGTGTGGAGTCCTTCTCTCCAGTACCTTTAAAGCTAGCGTGGTTGCAAACTAGGGACTGCTCTGACTTGCAGACTTTTTCCTGGTGGTTACAATACATAATGTATGTGCAAATGGATTAAATATGAATTTAATTGATTTTTTGTGATAACTTGTTTTATTTTGGAAGTTGAAAGGCAGATAAGATCTCTGTTTTAATTACATATACGTATGTGTGGAGGGGTCTAAACATACTGATGTTTAACATATTTGACCTGGGTGAAAGGGGGCTCGCTCGCTCTCAGGCATGTGCTGTGCAGCTATGCATTTCAAACTACAAAGGCACCTAAAATAAAAATTACCAATTACTGCAGAAGGCTGAAGCCAGTAGGATATACTGGTTAATGATGGGGATCCAAATATTTTCCAGTGGAAACACTTTAGCTTTGATACCTGGTGAAGCAGTGCTTCATTATCTATAAACACGGCTGCATCGTTCTCAGTAAGATCTTGGAGCACCTGAAAAATGCCGTATGCTGGAAAACAAAAGTCTGAATTTACAAGTGTTGCAGTTGGACAAGCTTTTCCATTATTTTATTGGAAAAAACAGCCTGTAACAAGCAATTCTTTGTTTTGTTTAGCAGAATCTTTACAATGCAATTTTCAGATTCGTTTAGCAGAGAGATGAAATCAATGAAAATTGATGGACTGTACTAGTGTGGGAGTGAACAGAACATGTTCTCCCATTATTCAGTGATGAACTACTCTGCACTTATATCCCCCATGAGGGAATGTCTTTACCTTCCCGAAGACAAAGGAACGAAAGGCATGTCTAGTGTGGGCATCTGCGTACTGCAGGAAGTTGTTTCTGGGCTTCGCCTGGTGGTAACTGCTGGCGTTAATGCTAAATCAAGGTGCTGAGGCACTGAAGGGTTTTTTTTTTTGGGGGGGGGGGGGAGGGCTAAGACTTGCCCACAAGAAGCCACAACCTCAAGTTTAAGACAATGTAGTGTGGGTTTTTTTATAAACAGTGGCGAATATGACTTCATGTTCTTCATCATGCCCACACTTGGTTAACCTGATGTTGCATGCTCAAACAACCTTAGTCTCATTTAATAACATAATTCTCTTATATTTGCTGGGTTTTGTGGTTTTACAGTGGTATTTTTGATTGCCACCATAAATTTCATTATAGTTTTTTGATTTGCTAAGTCACAGTCCCCCCAAACCAGCTATATGATCTTATGCTATGTAATGGATTTTAAAACCCTTAGAATATAGGGTTATAGTAATGGTAGAGGTAGAAGAACGTAAATAAAGGCATTCTGGAGAGCAACAGCATCTAAGCGAGGGGCATTACTAGTAAGGGATGGGAAAGGATGTGGCATCTGCTAGGCCAGCAGGAACAATGACAGCAACAGAAAACCCATGCAAGGCTGGCAAATGTGCTGGCCGTTAGTGATGGGATGTTAAAGTCAGGGCTGTGCTCGGGAATACTGTTCCCTTGGGTCCGTCTTCCTGTCTTGACTTGCAAGTCTGTCTTTCATAAAATAGTATATTTCTTAGGGCATAGTGTGAAATTACATTTCCACTTCAAGGTATTAAAGTCTCTGAATGCCAAGAAGAGCCAAAGAAGATAACTTGTAATAATGTACCTGAAATCTGGGTTATCTTTGTAGAATTATGTAATTAAATAGTAAAGATCAAATACTCTCCCTGTGAAAATTGTAACTGGTTCTTGCATCACTGTCATATGACCTTATTAGAAGAATTATGGGCCTAACTTTGATTTCATATTAGAAACAGCTGGAAGAAATGCTTGATCAACCTCCACTAGTTCACTGTTTTAAAACTAGTAAGGAAGAAGAGTGCAGGTCCAGATTTTCTGGGCTCTCCTGTGTGGGGAGGCAGCGCACAGTAAGCTGGTGCTCTGTGAACTGGCGTCCTGGGTTACTCTTCAGTAAGCTTGTTGTGTAGGTCAGTTCTTCAGTTCTGTTTCTGGTCCAAATGGGAAAATTGGTATTTCTTAAAACATGTTGTTCATGTATTTAACAACACTAATGACAAGATAGAGCGACACTATATGGGCTGAGATGCTATTTTCCCTGTATACTAGAAAGATCAATATTTCTGAACCTTGGAGAGACTCAGCTTAACACAAAGCAACAGTGGAAGAGCTAGCTATAAGGAAAGGAAATAAATGGCAGGAAACCTTTAAAAACAAACAAACAACCCCCTCCCCACAACAACCTTCCCCCTTAAAAAAACAAAACAACCTCCCCAACAACAATAATATACCTTGAACCTCTACTTGAAAAGTATTTTGTAAATTAAGTTTTAGTTTGGGTTTTTTTTTTTTCTTTTAACCTTTCTTGACCTAGAGGGAATAAATCTTAGTTAGGTATCACAATTTAAAGAGATACTGCCAATATTGTAAATTATATTAGCAATATTTTATCTTCCAATGTAATGTATTTTAGATGTAATTTTAGATGAACCTCGGGAACGAAACTCGAGCACTTAATTGGCGTTGTGCGTGAAGGAGAATGTACACACTGAGGTTACCTTGAGGTCTGCCACTATAATTACCACTGACCAAAACAGACTTTTCATTTAATCAGCCTCCTGAGAAATGATGTTCCAAGGTTAAAGGATTACCGTTTTTCAAGAAAGATGTCAATAAGGAATGACTAATGCTTGCAATTTTACAGTCTGCCCTGCCTCTGCCATGCTTGCAATCCAATAGGGTTGGATCCTTTGAGTATGAAAAAGAAAGCGTATTTAATACTCATCCTAATTTAAAAAAATCAATAATTTAGAAGTTAGAAATGGAAGACATTTAAGTATCTTTTAAATACCTTTAAGACTTGATTGCATTCTAGTGTTTGTTTTTTTTTTTCCTTTTAAATGTAAACATCTGAAGTAAGACCTGAGGTAAAGTAAGTGCTGGTTTTGCAGGAGTACCTCTCGATGCAGAACATGATATAGTGGCAGCTGAGATAATTTAAGGTGCTGAATTCACGGCTGTGTAAATTTAGGGAGTGACCAAGCCACGGCAACTGATGCCATTGACAAAGGCTTCTTAGGTCTAAAATTTGCCTCTTATTTCATGGCTGTTCAGATCTCGTTGCTATCAGAAGACTCTGAAAAGCTGTTTGCTAGACCTTTTCTAGCAGTGAGAAAAAGGGAGTAAAGGGTTGATTGATGACCTGAGGCCAGGATATTTAGGCTTGAGAAAATATATACTGTGGCAAATGTGTCATCCAGTGAAACCTCAGTGTAGAAATAGTTAGAATAATGTCAGTCACTTCTTGCACTGAATACAGGGCAATAGGAGGAAAAACGTTTTAGACTTGCTGTGTCAAAAAAAGAAAAAAAAACTTGGTGCTCCTTTGCACGGCTGTATCCACAGACCCTGTGGTGCAGATGGGATCTCTGACTAGTTTTGCTGAGGAACTGAAAACCTTTCAAGTGGCTGCAAGATCATTTTGTGGTGTAGCTTGGTTTGCATAAGATGGACAAATCTAAACATCATCTCTGCGGCGTGTTGTTGGGTGTGTTTTTTCTTTTTTCTCTTTTATACTTTGGAGCAATGAGTATGATAGCTATCTGAGAGTGAAAACCACAGCGAAGACAAGGCACAACAGCAACATGTGCTGAAAAAGCTTCCTGTTCTTTGCGGGGAAGCAGCCCTGGACCGCGAGAGCAGCAGAGGGTTGTCAACCCTGCCGTCCCCCGCAGCGTCCCCGGGCTCCCCGGCAGCAGCACCTGCCTGCGCCACCCAGGCGTATGCGGGGTTGGGTCCTGCACCCTCTTCTCTTGCCACCTCTCAGGAAACCTGCATGCCCCGCTGTCGTCGTCACCTTCCCTTTCGCGTCCCCTTCCTCCATCTGCAAAGCGTGTGGTTTTGTCCACGTACCGTAGCACGATCATCTAGCAGCCGGATAGCAAATTCCTGCCCCAGAGGTCTTCCTGTAGGAGCAAGTCGTGGCACAGCCGCCGGGGCAGGGCGGCCCCGGCTTGCGTGAACAACAGCTCTCTTGGTCGAGACCGGGCACTTCACTGCGGAGCTCCAGAACTGAAAGCCCAACCTCTGTGCTGAGCCTGGGAGTGAAACGCGGTAGCTGCCCGGCGGGGGCTGAATGCGGGGCCGCGTTCCTGCCGCCCAGCACGCAACGGCAGCGCTGGCACCGAAGGGGCTGCTCAAAGGGGCCCGTTCAGGAAAGCACCAGTCCTGCAAACTTATTTATCTGCAGTGTGGGAAAAATGTGGTTCCTTGCACTTTCACCCCTGAGCGTTTATATATAGGCCAGGCTCGACCTGCCTCTTTATCTAACTTGGATGGTGTCTCAGTGATTCTCAAGTTACTTTCCTTTAGCCCCATCTGATTTTTAAATCAACTGCAAGATTCAGGATGTGATAGGGAAAGATCTTAAATGCTCACAATGAGCTCAGCTTTCCAACTTTCGGCAAGCTGGAAATATGTATTTAAGACAAAACATGGAAATCCTACAAATCGTCAGCGAATGCCCATGTTCCATTTCTCAGGAAATGCTCTCTGGCTCCCGCGTCCCTCTCGGTGCAGAGTTCCCCAGCAGTCTCGCTGGACAGTTTGCAAGTGATTGCCTTGGTAACACCACTTCCCACGGCCAAAAAAGCTTCAGGCAGCTTGTCTTAGTGTTGCCTTTGTACTCCGCGCTCTGAACAATTACAGTATAAGTCCCTAATTATCCTGCTTCACAACAACTTTCCTTCTCTCCTGCTGGAGCTTTTGAAAGGGTGAAGTGAATAGAATAAAACAGGGATTTACATTTGTGAAACTTGTTCAAAATCGAGTCCTGATGACAAAGTAAAATGCAATACAAAAGAAAAATGTTTTGATTATCAGTTTCCTGCTGTTATATCCTCCTGTTTAACACTAGTGTACACACACATACTCTTCCTTTAAATCTCCGATGGGAATATGGCTATGATGCCAATTAAGAGCATAATGCTGAAACAACTAAAACCAGAAAGGATGTAGCTAAGTAGGAGCAAGACAAAGAGGTCGTCTGATTTATTTTCTTAGTTCCCCTCGTAGCCTGGTTTTCGGAGGTGTTGAGCATCCGAAGCTGTATGGAAGTCAAAGAAACTGCACATACTTGGTATTTCTGAAAAACAGGTATTAATTATTCTGTTGAGTTCTCTGACTTGTAATACTGCTGTCCTGCCTATGTTGTGGGAACGCCAGTCGCTGTGAGTGTCTTGCAGGGAGGTTGACAAATACCAATTTGTTCCAGGATTATAAAGCCAAGGTTTCATAAAGCTATAAAGGTGACTGATGTACAGATCTATCAGTCTTTTGCTAGGAGGCAGTAGCAGGATGCAATATTCTTAGTGCTGCCTTGCCCTATTTTAATTGACATCTGATTGCTTTGCAGTTGAATTCGAGGGCTTGCCGTATTAATACAAACAAAGAAAAACACATGAAAGTGGCTCTTGCAACTTGGGAAAATGCTGCCATGCATTGTAGACCTTGATGTTCCCCACACTTAAATGACTAAAGGACTGTAGCAGAGCATGAATTTGTATTTCTGGATCTATTGGAGGTGCTTCTCGTGGAGAGAAAATGGGAACCTTTGGTAGCATAGGACCGTACTGTTTACACAGGTAGTCTCCATTATTATGATGAAAACAACTTGTTAGTATTTCTTAAAAAAAGAAAAAATTACTGCGTGTCTCTGCGTTGTTAGGAAGGCATACATCTCGGAGAAGCAAAGTGACCGTTAACGTTTCTTTCGTTGTTCACAGAAATTCCGTGTTCAATTGTGATGTGTCAAATCCAAATGTAGAAGATCTGCTATTTCACAATAGCTGTCTACAATATATCCCAACGGCAGTGAAGACAAATTAATCCGCTGCACGGCAGTCAATATTTGCAATTGTTTAGAGAACTTGCTTGATGGACATTCGTATAAATAGTGGTTCGTTGTCCCTTAAGTGGATGTCACCTCCTGAGAGATGTAATCTCCCAAAGGGGAAAAAACAATCATAACAAACCTATCATCAGCTCATATACTAAGGGACATTCATTTTCTTTTTGTTTCACTGTAAGTACCTATTCCATGTGCCTGACACTTTTTCTTTGCTTTCTGTAATGTGTGATTGCAGTTTTCTAGCTTGTGCTATTTCTTCCAAACAGAATTTGCGATGTCACGTTTCAGATATCAAATCCTTCATGTTTGTGTCTGCTTTTTGTATAGAATATTTTGCCAATACATAATTGTTAAAGGAAATTAGCAGTCTCCTCTGCCCTGTGAAATAGAAAGTGAGAACCAAATTTTAAAATCAAGACTTTAAAATACTCAACACTCCAGTGAAAATCCTTGGGGAAGTTCAAGGAGCTGCATGGACTCTAACTTAAAAATATAGATCACAACTCACATACAGCATGAAAGGGCCACTACTATTTTCAGCTCAGCCTTCGCAGCTTCCCTGACTGCTCGTGTCTTTTGCCAAACCCTTCTGTAGTGCTGACAGGAGCCATCTGTGCTCCTTCTCTTCTGTACCCCGAGCATCTATAAATCAGCCAGGCTGTTCAGTATTGAAATCTGCTTACATAGCACAGTAATAGGTGATATATATTTTTTTTTTCTTTTTATTTTAGGAAAGAACAATGTTTGGTTAACAGAGTCTCACTGTGCACTTTAGCAAATCTATCTTGACTCTGCTTTGCTAGATTACTGATAGGTTTAGCCTTATGCTTGTCACCTCCTGCCTTTCCTCTGAAATAAGCAATGGCTTTGCTGGATTGCTGGATCGCCTGAATGCTCCTTTGAAAACTTATCCAAATAAATGTCTTTGCTTCTTAAATACTTTTGCAAGATAAGTTTTGATTCTGGTTCTTGTCATCTTTGTTTTAAAATTGTTGTGTTAAGAAAGCTCTCAAAGGACCTTCTATCTGCACAAGTTTTATTTATAGAAGAGTGGAGTTGGTCCTGCTGCAGGAAGGATGCATTTCTAATGTCAGAAATGGAGAAATAAGCAAATTAGTGAGCACAGACAAGATGACCCTTTCCCTTTTAACTAAAGGAGAATTAAGAGGCAGAAGATGGGCAGGGTGAGGGAGACCGGAGGTTGACTTGCAGTTTGGCTTTAGTTTGTAACTGGTTTTCTGGCTCATGACTAGGCAGTCCTCTTCCCCAGAGTCCAGGAAGAACAGGAGGGAGAATTTTGGGTCACAGATGTTTATGGAAATGGTATTAACTCCAACCAGCAGACAGCCAGCTACCTACAGTGCCCGAGGAAGGGGCCGACCTCCTGGTAGCAGGAAAAACGGAGAGGGAAGAAGTGATACACCACTGGGATGTTTTATTAAAAATTTCCTGCAACCATCCTTTCCTTTCCTGTCACGACTGGCTCAAGCTTTAGGAGAGTCAGTTGTGTCCTGCTGAGGAGGTCTGGCTGGCTGGCTGTGACACCAGTAGGAGCCAGCACTGCTGGGGGCTGTGTCCTGCGCTCGGCTCCCGGTGCCCCTTGCCGGCTGCGGGGAGCCGCGCTCGGGCCGGGTTCTCGTGCTTCTCTGCAAGGGCAGCTGGATTTTTATCTGCCTGTGCCTGGCCTGCTCTGTAGCACGTTAAAGTTTGTGGGTCGCTTTCACGCTAGCTTGTCCTTCCCCCTCAACATCCAGAATATCCGAGCACACCCAAGGATTCCACAATATCTAGTAAATGAACACTCCTTTAAAGAAAGAAAACAAAAAAAACAAAAAAAACAAAACCAAAACTTACAGTGTTGATATGAGTTTCATTGTGTGTATGTGCAAGATTATTGTTGTTTAAAGCTACTCAGGAAACAATTATTAAACACAGCTTAGACCAGAGCAAAACATGTTTGTAGCTTGATTATATACAGACACCTCTGGAGCACAGTAGAAAGTGGCAGAATAAATAGACAAAAATGAGACTGGATTGCTAAATAGTTGCAATGTTGTTTGAAAGAAGGGTAGTTTGCAGGTAAGTGCTGCGGTGCACAGCCAGAGCTGGGTATGGCTGTGCCTGCTTGGCCGCACGGTGCTGTTGGTGCAGTAGGTGCACCTCGGGGATGCTCATGGTCCTCAGCACCCCAAAACTCTCATCCTGCACAGGCAGCTGAGGGCAGGGAGGCCGAAGCCTGTTCGAGGTCACCCGGGAAGGCGGCTAGGTTAATCCAGTGCTTCTGCTGCAAGAATTCACATCCTACCGCAGTGCTTGTGGGTTGAGCTACGTGCTGCCTCCTGGAGAACGGGTATATGGCAGAACAGCTTCGAAGGTTTGAGTGTATATTCACTCTTGGTGTAAAGCTCTTGACTTGAGCAATATTAAGTGCCTGGAATTTCCAGATTTTGGGAGGCAATGTGGCACACTTGTAATGGCCTCTGCAGAGGGTTTTGTTTCAGTCCGCAGTAACAGGTAGGACTTGAGGAGGAGTTGGTCTGGCGTCCACAGCGACGGGGCTCTCTGGATTCCGGTCAATGGCGTTAGTCCCTGGATGCCCGCTTCCGGAGTCTGGTCCCGGCTCCTCTGCAGGCAACCTTGCTGCCCCTGCAGCCTCGGGGACTGGCCTGTCGGGTGCCACAATGGCAACGTCCCTTTACAGCTACGTGCAGAGGCTCTGTGGGCCTCGTTTCAGAAGCCCTTCTTGTACAGCAGGTTAAATTTTATCATTTTTAGTTGCAATTGACCAAGATTAGTATAAAACTGCTTTATAAACACTAATTTATTTTTCTCTTTTTATTACTGTTCCACTGGACTCCATATTAATGGTGAGATGCTCACATTGCAACATGTTGGTGCATGACTTATCCTAGGTTATACTTGTTTGGTTGTGGCCCTAGATGATGCAGAGATCTTTATTAATACGTAATAATAATTAATAAAAGTTGCTATTAATAAATGAACTCCAAGGTGATATTCCTGCATTTCAGCAATGCTACTTTATTTTTCTTCAGTTTGTCCTCCCCCTCTAATGTAAAGGGAGGTGCCAGTGACAGAAATAATTTTGGGCCATACCCTATTTCTTGTGTTGCTTGGATGTCGATAATATTTCTCTGCAATGCAGCCTCCGGGGTTGTCGTATCCCCTTCCCCCCACCCAGTGGCTTGCAGGGAATGCATTGGATAACGACGTGCTGCAGTGCACTGTGCGTGGAGAGCTAATGAGCTGCTTTGTTCTTCACCATCCATATACATCTCACATACAGAAGCGAAGACTTTTCATTGACATTATATTAATCTAAAAATAAGTGAATTTCTGATGTAAGTATAGGGACTAATATGCTAACCATGATGATTTCATTGTGTCCTCCAAACTCAGCATCAGACTGTCCTTCAGGGAAAAGGACATTTTGAATGTAATGAAGGAAATTACCAACAAGAATTGAGATGCCCTCTAAAGGGTATCGTAAAGATGCTGTGACTTTTTAGAAGGAAAAAGGGTGCGATGCATGCTCAGATATGGCTTTATGAGCCTTTCACGGGCAGTGAGCTGAGGATGCATTTCTACAAGATTAATGTAACTGTACTAAAAATATGCAGGCAATATAATTTTAATCATGTATTTTTTTTCTTGTTCTAGGCATTAAAATGATAAAAAGTTTCTTTATGCTATTTAAAAGGCTAGTATTTTCAGACTCGGAATGAATGGGGAAAACGTGCATTTTGACTCTAAACATTATGTCCTAACGTTATATCAGTGGCAGGTCTGCTGTTAAAGTCGAGTGCTGCTCTGTGTGCAAGTGTGCTGTCCCAAGTGCTGTAAAATCCACCGACTTGCTCGTGTTGTTTTCTCTGTTGTACAGGCTCTTACTGTATGTTCATCCCTGATCACCCTGCAGTAGTAAATGAAGTGATATGGCTAATATCTGCCATGTGCTGTTTTGCTGTTTTCTTGTGGGGAGAGAAGTGAGTATTGTGGAATGTTTTGTCTGGGACTTTTTTAACTGTGTGTACGTACTGGCACGCGTGCGGTGCTGTGTGCTTGTGCTGGAGGGGGCAAGGTCAGAGGAGCGGTGTGGTGTGGGACGTTTCCCAGTCCAGCCGATGCTCCAGGTAACTGTCTTCTGGCCAGCTCAGCCTACTGCACACCGTTTCTTCTGCCAAAAAGCAAAAGTTTCTGGACAGTTCTTGAGCTCTGTAGCAATGCTGAGTAATACTAGTGGCGTAATTTGGGGTTATTTTGACAGTTTTCTGAGCTTTGTCTCTTCTCCTACAACCTTAAAGAAAAATCTGAGCAATGTAAAACTTCCCTAATTCTGCTTCTTTCTTTATGTCTGTGAGGCACGCTGCAGCTTGGCTTCCCTCCAGATTTATACAAGTTTTGTGGATTTATTCATCTGCAGCAGCGTATGTCCTGGCTGCGCCAGCCCTCCCCTGTGAGCGGCGGGGTGGAAGTGACGGCTGCTCCCTGGCCTGCAGGTGCAGGGAGGGAGGAGAAGAGGTGCTCGCCGTGTCTGCTGCAGCTGCCAGGAAAAGCTTCGGTGTTTGCTCTCTGCCCCTGTACGGCCCATCTCCTCCTGCTCTGCTGTTGCACTGACACGGTTTCCTTGTGCCGGGGAGTAAGCGAAGTGCAACGTTAGTAACGTGAGTCGTAGCAGCGCTGGGACACGAGGGTGGGAGATGCAGTAAGGGAAAAGAGGCTCAAGCACTTTCTTCATCCTGGTAGATCTGTGCACTGAAATTGAGCTTCCAAATAGGCACTGTATGAGCCCTGCCATTTTCAGTGTCTAGGAGAACATCCCCTGTGTCCATCTGTCTGCCTGTATTATCAAGATCATCTTAAAATATTGCTCGTAAAGCACTAGCATTGATTTTAAGATGATCTAGAATCCACGTGCAGGGTATGATTTTTACCTCAGCCACATTGCAGCAATGTTAGTGCAGATTAAATAGAAGAAGAGATACAATTGCATCAACTTGCCTTTTCTGCAGAACAGTAGAAGTGAGAGTGATCGAAGAGAAGCAAACTGCTGGGCTGGAGGACTCCCAACACAGCGCGCTCTGCTCGAGCTGCTCATAGCAGTTTTCCAGGCTCCTCAGAGCAGGAGCCGAAAGTATGCCCAAGAAAGGTGCTTCATGTTTATGTGTTAATTTTTATTTACTGCTTGACAGCTCCAAATCAAAGAGTAGAGCCAGTTCTTTGGTACATCGCTGACATATCACAAACCTCTTTAAAGCCCTCTCGGGGGGAGGTGAGCGGCCCGGCACGACAGTGCCTTGCTGAGGCTGGAGGGCGAATTCCTGGTAGTCATCTGTGAGCTGTCTGCCCCCCGTTACAACCACACGATCGCACCAGACTGGCATATGGATGCCCGAGATAAATAAATAGCTTTGTATTCCCCCATCTTGCCAACCCACTAAGTGGGTCAACCTGATTTCTCTCTTTCCTTGGCTTTCTTCCTTCCAACTTTCACTCTGCTGTGCCTTTGCGATGCATAATGAGATTGTATCATAATACCGGTATTGCGGAAGGAAAAGATAGGAGAAGTGAAATGATTTCTCCATGTTCATGGAATAAGTAGGGCAAGAAACAGAAACCAGGCTCCTTAATTCCCAGCCTGTTCAGCAGGTCCAGCACAATCCCTGTCCTGACAGCTCCTCTCTCTGCCCCTTTCCGTTTCCTTCCCATACACGTGAATTAAGCTTCAGGACGTGCCTGTCTCCTTCGGCAGGCCATGATCTCACTATTTTCCTACAGGAGCTGAAGTGATTTGAGATTCCCAGATGCCTTGTAGCTAACTGCCCTTTTTCCTTGTTTAGCTACAATTTAAGTATCGGTTGAACTGAGTCAGGAGTGTCACTTAGCATGACTGCTTCTGACCAACCTCAGCTGCTTTCTTGCATACACTGAGAGATAGAGGTACTTGAGAACAAAGTCTAGTGATGCAGTTTCCTCTCTCAGTGGATTTTGTTCCCACTCTTAATGTGTTTATCTCCTCAATAGCGGTATCTGAGAAGCCGTGATTCCGGTTTAAGATTAAAGACACTTCAGAAAGATTGCTTCAACAACATTTTAAGATAATGAAAGAACTTTTATTGCACAGGTTACCAGACATGTATTTAGCCAATGTGCAACGCACTCAGGTTCTCTTTGCAAAGAGAAATGCAGCGTGGGCAGAAGTGACAGGAGAGAAACAGGAATAAGCGGTGAACTTAGCTGTCCTGGTGGGCTGCGGATTGCTTCCCGACCATAGGCTGGTCACCCGCGTGGAGGAAAGGTTATTGGAAGGCGACAAATGGTACCATCTTTTTTCCAGGATGTCTGTGAAATTAATGGCAGAAGTTCTGCCAAGATGGATGTTGTCTAGACTCACCAAATTCAGAGCTTAAATCTGTATGCGTGCTTGTTTCACAGGTCCAGGAGTTTTGAATGCGGGGTGCTAGACGCATCTCTCTGCCGAATGAAATGCCAGAGCGCAGAAACGGGGGCGTGCAGCAGTTAGGAAAGGCGGCAGCCCGGCGTGCAGCTATTCCAACCTCAGCTCGGCGCTCGAGCACAGCGTGTACCTGGAGGTATAAAGTGCTTGGGGCAGCCATGGGGCTGTGCGGATGCGCAAGGGAGTCTCCAAATGTTGCAGTGCAGCATTTTCCAGCCACTCTTTTGGCAATTTCTAGTCTGCTGAACTTGTTTTGAAGTTTCACACTTGGATATACAGTGGTGTATCAGTGCTGATTTTTTTTTGTTGTTTGTTTAAATTATTTTTTTATTTTTGGCTTGGTTTAATGTTCCTGTCTACTTAAGAGAGTATTTGTATGAATTTGTGTATCTTCTTAACACACTAAAATGGCCTCACAGTTAAATGTCTTCCTCCCATGCCCATCTACTACTTTGCTTGTCCTCCCGAGCTGTTCTTGTTTTGAGGGCAGGAAGAGCGGGCTAAATGAAATCTGTTTTGTGTCCAGTTAGTCAACCAAGACCACTTTTACTGTTGTCTTACAGCTTTGCGTTTTCCATCAGCAAGATGCATTGATGCATCTTGAGAGGTGATTTCCAAGAGCTGCTTTACAGGCAGCTTTTGCATGTCATTTAAAAGATTTCCCCATCAATCTTAACTGACATTCATAGTCTAGGAAACAAAATTGTGCAACTGAAGAGGTCCCTTTCTGTTCTACAATGTAAACACAGTCAGGTTTAAGGAAAACAGCTCTTACATGTCTGTCTCTCTCTCTCTCTTTTCTTATTTTTGTTTTTTTTAAACATCCAGTGCTGAAGTTTGGTAGAAGCAGTATAAACAAGGTTTCTAGGTAATATAGGCTCAGTGTTTATTGAAGGGATTGAGATATAGTGCTCTATCGTGTCTGACTGTATCGCTTATTTACTTTCATTCCCAGATGTGCATTCTTATCATACCCTTTGCCTCTTCTACCACTGCGATTAGCTCAGCTGCAGTAAAGATAAAGTTTCCAGAATCAACCATATTCCGTTTCATGATTGTTCAAAAGAAAAATCAGAATCTCTTTCACTGCATGTTTGGGGCAACTCAAATAAATAGCAGGTCAAATTACTAATCTATTAGCTCTTTGTCTGCCATGGTATGTGCAGTTAGTCATGAAATATTCATGCGATTCAGAAGAAAGCTGGGGGAAAAAAAGGCAGCTTCTGAAATGAAACCACAGTATCATAAGGTCAATCAGCTTGCAGCTCCTAGATGCAAGTGCAGGTCAAGCCTTTCATCCTAGAAACTTTGCACAAGAATTATTTACTTTGAGCTGTCACGTTTGTTAAATGATTACCTAAGTCAATAGTGTGCATTTTCTTTATTCACTGGAAGATTTTTATAAATCACTTTCTTCCCCAGGAGGATTACATTTTTACAGTACGTGGTTCTCTATATGTAAGCCTTTCACAGGAGTCTTAATCCAGCTTCAAATTAAATCGATTGGCAACTCCTGTTGACTTCAGTAAGAACAGCATAGAGCCTGTCTTCCTGCATTTGAAGTAAGTCCATTCAGCAATAGAAAGCACATTCAGTGGCACATAGTTATAAAGATTACTGGGATTAAAAGAATATAAAGTTGACTACGTGCATAAATACAAAACTAGAAATATTCTATGTTTCCTACTCCATTTCATCATCTAGCCCTGGAGAATGAACAAATTCATGATGAAAGAGGAGATGATTTAGATTTTAAATATAAAGAAAAATAAGAAAATAACATATGCTCAATCAAATATAGTGGTGTTACAACAACTTTGGAATATCTTCTGCATACTGGTGACGTATGCACTTGTTTTGTTCTTGTGCTCCCTCATCAGTGTGAGAATTGTGTAAAAGAAGGTTTTGTTTTGGGGGGGGTTTCCTCCGCTTTAACTACACATATGTATTAGCAAGGTCAGAGGAATCCAACTGGTAATCTGGAGCAAAAGGTGACAAGTTTGTCTCTTATTTCCAAAGGAAATTCATTTCACAGACTGATGCTTGTAAGATGCATCTTCTTCCATTATGTCAGGTGAATAAAGTGTTATCTATCATCTTCATTTCAGTGCCTCGTTTGGTCTTGGTTAGTCTGGCTCAAGGTCTGGGAGACTCTGCAGATAATACCTGAGACCCTGACTCTATTTTATGGGCCAGAGTGCCATACTCTGAGGATACAACTGCAGGATTTTGAAGCAGTTGCAAGCTTCTAAACACTTCTGGATTTTGGAGACAGTCCAAGACAGGGTGACTTTCTGCCTTAGCCTGGAGAGTCAGACTAATCGGAAATGCTGACTGAGGATACATGAAACTGTGGAGTCATAGGGATGGTGCCTGGAAATGACTTCTGGTCCAGCCTCCCACCTGAAGCAGGATGACTGCCACCAGGTCGGCTCTAGTTTTGTCTGGCTGCATCCTGAAAACCTCTGGGGATGGAGATTGCAACACCCCCGGGTAACCCGTTTCAGCGGTAACCTGTTCCAGGTTCCCCAGGGTTACCTCCTGCTGAAGACTTTTTTCCGAATATCCCATCTGACTCTCCCAAGCCTCAGCTTGCAGCTGTTGCCCCATGTTTCACTGTTTGCTCTGAGGGGAAGAGTTTGGCTCCGTCACCTGTGTGACTTGCCCTTGAGACAGGCACGGGCTGCTGTTGGATCCACCTGCAGCCTCTAGTGAAGCCCGAGCTAAACGCGTTAGAAATGACAAGATATTTTGTAAGCAAACTTTGCTGTAGTAGGGAATATGTATATCCGGAAGTGCAATGACAACAGGCATGTATTTGAGCTCTTATAAATGGGCATTTCTTTCTGGATGAAAGGACGCTCTCTTTTTTCCATTCGTGTACACCTCACCATGGCTGTTGAAGCTGATGAATCATGATAGAATAGCAGCATGATCCATAAAACATGAAATTTCCACTGGCTGCAGGCCAGTGCTTTGCTTGAACAATTTAATGCTCCACCCTGTAGCAGGATACCCTGCCCAGCGGCAGGGTCAGGAAGTGATACATGGTTTTGTTTTTTGAATAAGAGCCCTCACTGGCATGGAAGGGGGAAAAAAAAAAGTATCTAAATCCAGCTGCTTTTGTGCATCTTTCAGCGGATTTGACACATTGCCATAAGCCATTCCTTTTTTGTTAATCATGATTTGTGATCCCTTGGTCTAGCACGCTACTGGTAGAGATGGAGGAATTGTGAGGAGATGAAGCTGGGGCTGGATCCAGCCACAGGATGTGAGTTCTGAAGCATCATGTAGAGCTACACGCCTTCACGTTGCCGATCTCCAGACAGCACCTGCAGTGTTGTTACTGTGGCAACGTTATGGCAAAGTATAAATTAGTTCAATAATGTTCCCGAGACTTCAGCTAATGAAAGATTTGCTACATAATTTGTATAAAATCAGCAGACCTGCAGGAATTTCTTGCGCTACCATAACTTCTAAATATGATGAAGATTAAGATATTCTGAAGTGTTACACTTGTCTCAAATTACTCTGCTGTATTAAATGCCAAAGAGAATGAAAACCCATCTGCAACACGTGGTTCTCCTAGGAAACTGCCACTGTTTGAACAAACTTTTTCTGGGATATTTAAATACGCTTTCTTCATGGGGGGCATGGTCCGTTTCTTTGGCCATGAAGCCTTGCAGTGAGGCACTCGTACTTTTGTGATACGGAAGTTAGGATTTTTAATGGGAAATGCCCTTCTTGTTGCCAGGATGTAGAAAAAACACACAATGCACTTTGGAAAGATGATTTCGTGTGTAGTTATACAATAAGGATTTCCTTCAAGAAGAGGCAGATTTAGGAGGCTGTAGAAGATCCTGGTCTACATCTGTGTAGGATGAGTTTGAAAGTGCTGCTTGTGGTGTTTCTCTGCACAGTCTTCTCCCGCGACCGTGAAGTAAGGCTCGTGCCCTGTGCGGAGCCCGGCACCGGCACGGCCCCGCGGGCTCGCTCCGCGTCTGTGGTGCGGTCCGACCCAACGCCCTGCTTCGGATGTCGTCCGACAAGCGCGTCCCACAAAGCCAAAGTGAGGCGCAGCCCTCTTTCCTGCGTTAGCTTCTCTTCCGCCTGCACGGCAGGGCCTCGCCTCGCTCCGTTCCGAGTTCAGTTTAGGCGGTTTGGAGACGTTCCGCTCCAGCGTGCGGGCTCTCGACCCCTGCGGAGGTACTGGGAGGGTTGCGCAGGTGCCTGCACAGCAGCTCGCTCCCTTTGTTAATGTAAAGACACAGAAAACCTGGGGTTTTCTATGCCAGGGATTTGTGTGTTAGTTCTCCCATTTCTAAACTGAGTCCGGTCCTTGGTGAAAGATCTATAAGGAATCGTTAAACCCGCAGGTGAGGCGAGGAGCGCTGTTAGTTGGTCAGTGCTATTTTGTCACAACTCTCTGTTGGCGGCTGGAACCCGGACGCCGGGCGCGCGGCCGTCCAGGCGGCGTCGGCTGCGTTCGGGAACGGCGCTGGCTTGCGCACCCATAGAAAATGTGACACTTTCCATATTTTTCCTTCCTTATCTAAGGTAATTTTTCTCTGCATGTCTGATTCTTAAGGGACAAGAATAATAAAATATTAAGCTTGGGAATATAATGGTCTCTCTATATATATTATTTTTTTGAAAAATTATATGTTTGACTTTAAAGACCAACTTCTGAATAATCTGTAATGATCTGTTCTGTGTTGTTCCAAAAGTCTAGAATAAAATCAAAGATCTGAGTGCTTTTCCTACCTTTTCTACTGATCTGCAGATTTCTGACATTGCTGAGATTTTTTTGATTTCTCCATCTCTAAAGTAAGAATAATGATACCAATTTCCTTGGCCTGGTGATTTGAGGATAATAAATGGAAAGAGCTATTAATAGATAGGTTTTTATTTTCAGACTTTCACATTCAAATGTTTTTTTTTGTCATTAAATTAACATCTTCTCTTTGTAAATTATAAAATTTTCTTTTTCCTCTGAGAATGATTTTCACTGGTATCTTCCAAAAGGCTTTTTATTTCAGTCACGGATTGCGCAGAATATTTTATTTTGGTTTTTCTTCTGTTTTGTTTTTGTTTTGATTTTTTTTTTTTTTGATGTGGATCCTAGTCAGTATCTGTTTTTCTGTACTTATGCTTTTATTTAAGGAATAATGCTGGAGACAGCAGGTGTGGCGATTGATTCTGGTGATTGACTGACTAGTTAAGTGCTGATGGCTATAGGAGGAGCTGAGCCCATTTTTGTAAAATTGAAAATGAAGGAAAATTATAAGGGTGGGGATTTTTGTTTAGTGGCTGAGATAGCTTTATCTATGTGGTGTTAGGAAATGAATTTCCTGCATAGTAGCAATTAGATTTCTTGAATTATATTCTCATTCTATTCAGTTTAACATTATAGTTGTCATCTCTATAATGAGCTTTCTGTATGCAGTTGTGATGCACTGAGCCTTCCTATTTCACACTGGGAAGATGAAGAAAATAAGTATCTCTGCTTGGATTTCTCTGCGTGTCCAATAGTCTGCACAGTAAGTTTTCAGGGCCAAATGATGGAACTGGCACGATCTCTAAATGGCAGAAGACGTCTCTTCTGCTAAGCACCAGCGAGCCGCAGCAGCTCTGAGGAGGCTTGTTCCCATTTTTGCTGCTTTGTTACTGCTTAGAAATTCCCACAGCCACACTGGTTCACCCTGGGAAATCTTGGTGAGTTTGTGGCTTTATTTGCTCAGATATATGCTTGCTTTAGTGTTCCATTTTGTGTACAATAGAGGTAAAAAATTAAAAACTATATTTCTCTAGGATGAAGAGGTGGTTCCAGGCCATGAGGTAAACGATAGGGCAGCGTCTAGGTAGTGCTATGCTGCCTGTGCTTCCTCTCGGGAACAAATTTCACTGCCTTTCTTTTAGGAGAGGCCTAAGACTTGTTGAAATTGGGAGTTTTGTAGACTCTGAGGCCGGGTCGTGCCCAGTGTAGGGAAATGGGTTGGTTCCATGTAGCTGCTGGGATGAGGTGCTGGCAGGTTTCGACTTGAAGCAGCACGGAGCCGTGAGCTGTGGCACGCGTGGGATCTCCGTGCGGCCGGGGCCAGGGAGCTGAAACCCTGTTAGCAGGAATGGAAACGTCTGGGAAAACATTTCCCTACTATAGAGCATATCTAATGCAAATGAAGAAGGCTAATACCACTTGGAAAATTAGGCAAAACAAGTTGGTTCAATTTTACCTGTAGATAGAGCCACCCCAAGTTCGGTACCATTAATAGATGGTAGTTGGGTATACGAAGTGAGAGTAAAGTGATCCCCAGGTCCATTTTCCAGGCTTTAAAAATTTCCCACACAAATATAAGAGCAGCTCGTGGTCATTTTCCAGTGTAGTTGCTAGACAGAAAACCCCAAGAGAAGTGAAAATGAAGTTAAGGATGTGCCCTGCACTAATCAAGTTGTAACACCTTCAGCAAGTTTGCACATCCCCAGAGAAAGAAATGTCACCGTTTAAAGCAGATGCATCTGGAAATGTGTGTGTGCTTTTAAGTGTTTGTAACTGAACCCGTCTTTATCTTGACACATCAGTGTTTCTGTTCACCCCCAGTGCAAGGATGGTGTCTGGTAGGGTGTGCGCAGCTTTAGGGCGTTTTTGAGCTGCTTTCCTTGAAATAAGCACGCTGTGCGCTCTGTTTGGTGTTCTGCCCGTATGGCACGCTTGCGCCAGGCAGCCGGCAGTAGCAGAGGTTGGAGGCTCGGAGCCGTGACAGTCGCTCGCTTCCCAGCCAGCTCCGACTTCGGCAGGGCTCCGGGGCGCTTCCTGTCGTGGCAGCGCCTGCTCGTTTCCTTTCCGCGCCGCGCAGGTCTCGCACGCTTGGTGAAGCCGTGCTCGCTGGGCTGCGCGGCGCGGGTCCGTCCCGCTGCCGCTGTTTCGGATGATCAGCGGAGTTCCTCCGCTCTCTGTACCGCATCAAATCGTGCCGTTTCCGCGGGGCTCTGCGGCACGCGGAGGAGTAACCGCGACGGACGTGTCCAGCTGCAGCACGAGGGGTTCGGGAAAGCTGGGCACTGGGCTGGGCATGGAAAGCAACAGTGCTGGCGCCTGAGGAAACGTGCTCGCTGGCTTCAAAGGCAGCTACTTACTCACCGTATCTGCAGAACAGTGTGTGTGAAGGTCCCATGACTGCCCAGAAAGGGGGGACGTCAGGAGAGCTTTAACAGAGGGAGGGGAAGTCTGCGAATAACAGAAGTCCAAGGCTTCCCCGGCAAGGCAAATCACGCTTCTTGGCCGTCGCCTAAAATTATCCGTAGACGTGCCGCAGATAGAGGGGCTCCGTCCTCGTGGGAGTGAGGACCAGCGACCACAGATCAAAGCCAGAGCCAGACGTCCCTCCAGGAGCGGCACAGAAACGGCTCTAGAGAAAAGAGCCGTTCTCGCGAAGCGGCTTGTCTGGTCCGCAAGCTCCACAGTAACTCCTTGTTCAGCAGCCAGCGCTTTCTGTGGCGCAATCATTGCTTCATTCATGGCTCCTCGGCTTATATGAATAAACCCTTTCCATTTCACCTACTTGCCTCGCAGCAAAATCACTTAATTTTAGGCTTTTTAAATAAATGTGTGTTGGAATGAGAGTTTAATTAAATAATAAGGACCTCTGTTGCTCAACTGTTAAATAAAGATCAAGCTCCATTTGGCTGCAAAACACTCTTCCAACACTGCTTAGCAAAACATACCTTATTTTTATAAAGGCATCTGGTATTTCTGGACACAACATTTCCTGCTAACTCTAGCTGCCAGTTTTTTTTGCTGTGGTGTTTCTATTGTCTTTCAAGGCTTGCCAAGCTGTCTTCTTGCTGTGATTTATGTCAGTACTGAAAACCAGCGGATGGGAACGAGATATAATCAATAGTTTTTCGAGCATCCCGAGACTAGAGCAGTTGTCTGTCTTAACTTATTCCCATCATATATTTCTGAAGGAGTAAGTCTCCACAAGGGACTCTTTCTGAGCAGGTGTTGCCTTTTCCATTTGATCCTTGTTAACTATTAATCCTTTTTCACAGTTCTTTCTATGGATAACAATAGGGTCCATGTTTCTCCCCCTCACAGTTTTGTTATATGTATGTCCAAGGGAGAAAAAAGGACACTTTTGAATTTTTGAAATGTGCCGTATGTTCTGTTTTAGCTCATTATAAACAAACAGCAATGTCTTAAATTCTGCTCCTCGCACACAAGGGGCAATGAAAAAAAAGATTAGAATCACTTATTCCGTAGGTTGGCGCTTGGTGATGGACCTTTGCAAGTGGAAGCATATTCCTTTCAATAGTAAGACTATTCAATAGTCTCTTCCTTTTGATCTTTTTTTTTTTTTAAAAAAAGAAAAGAATGATGAATCAGTGGTATATAAATTAAACTACATGCTGATAAGTAAGATTAAGCAAATTGCATTTCAATTTTTTCTACATGCTTGTGAAAATTAGACTCTAGCTCAAAGTATGTCCTGATTTGTTTTAGATGTTTGTATCATTCAGGTTAGGAAAGTATAGAAGTCCTGCAAGACTTACGCATTTCTTTAGTTACCTGCACATGAAACATTAGCTACTCCTGGCATCCAAAGTACCTGGATAAGGCTTTTACATCATGAGTTTGGCTTAAAAAACTGAGGATTTTAAAAGGTCTTTGTTTGTTGTTTGTCACAGCCCTCAAAGCACCTCTAGAGAGACACGTGCCACGTTACTGTTTGAGTCCATCTTAGGCTCCTGGGCTTCCCAAGGCTGCTCTTTCCCGTTTCCGGAGCAGCCTTTTGGGGAGGTTCCCGAGCACCGCTCTCCCTCCGTCACCGCTTGCAGGCCAGGGTCTCCGTGGCCTGGCCACGGTGCACGAGGTGGCCCCGCCCCCTCCGCTCGGCTCAGCGCTGCCTCGTGCCCTTCCCTCCCGCCCCGGCGGGTGGCCCTGGCGGGCAGCGCGGCCCCCCGGGAGCTGGCTTTGCCGCTGTGATTAGTGCACGGTTCCAAAGGTTTGCAAAATCTATTTTCTCCAGACATTACAAGAAACCATGCTAGCAAAAAGCACTCGTATGCTCACTCAATTTCCTCACTGCTCCTGAGTTCTCTTGCGTCTAAGGTTGAAGCCTGCTTCTGTGGCTTGGATGCTTTCTGGTTTTTTTGTATGTGTGTAATTGGAGTCGGGAAACAAACCTATGAACTTTACCTACTTTCTTGCTTAAGGTTCCTTTAAATTAGCCTGTAAGACACCCATCATGAGAGAGCCCCATGCCCAGCATGCTTATTAGCTGGCTGAGATGCTTCACCAGGACGTTGGCTGTTCAACTATCTTGAACTCGCGCAGTGGAAGCTGCCTGGCCCGGGAGGCCGGGGGTTCGCTTGGCTAATGGAGGGTCCGTTCCAGCCCACTGGCAAATCTGGGGCTGCTCTGGTGTAAACAGCCTCGCCAGGGCTCCGGCCTGAGGACCCAAGAGGCCGGGTGTAGGACCCTAGCGTGTCATGAGTCCTCGCGCACACACTGCTCTTGCATGCCAGGAAGCTAGACATCAAGTGCAGGTAAGGAAATAAGTGAATTTAAATAGCTGCTAAATGGAGCTTAACCCACAGCTGAAGATGCAGTAAAAATAAACCTACAGAAAAAATGGAAAGGATTAAGAACACTTTTACTAGCCTTCACATACCCCTTTCTTTCTTCTGTGTAATTCCACTTTCATCCTTGAAACTTGCTGAAGCCCAAAGGTTTTGTTCTTTTTTTCCTTTGAACAGGTGAATAATACCTGCAAAATATTCTCTTGTTTACTGAAGTATTTTTTTTCTCAGGAGTATTTACAAACTCAGGATCAGCAAAGTTCCAGGATTTTTATCAAGGACAAAAGCCCACGCCCAGCCATCCCTTTCTGATAAAGGACTTTATCCAGGCTCAGGCTTCCTCTTTCCTGCCTGGATGACTCACTGCTCAGCTGCCTCCTCGTGCAGCGAGGCCGATCACCAGGCTTCGTCCTGTGCTTCATCCTGCGTTGGACTCTGCCCCCTCATCTCCTCGCCAGCCGCTTGTTGGCTTGGCTGGCCTGGGGCTTGCTTTGGGTGCAGGTTTTCACTTTGTCTCTCTACGATTTATACCATGCGTGTGTCTTGTCACTCGAGACCTTACTCAGAGTTAGAGGTATGCTTTAATGTTCACGTGGACATGAAAGAGCTGGCATTTTTTCATCACTGAAGCTGGAAAGCAAGCCACGTGGGAAGCTGGCAACGTATTTTCTCGTCCTTCCCTATTTTCTCCTCCCTAATTGCAGGAGGAGAGACGGGGTAGGGAGAGGCAAACAAAAGCTGAAATGACTGTCTGATCCTCTAGGGGAACATAGCTGCTTTGTCATCGGCTTTATTGAAATGTGGGGTCATTAATTGATATTACAGAGAAAAGAGTCAGATTTCATTAACTGGAGGATTGCAGTGATTTTTGCGCTGCTCCAAGTACTGCCATTAGTAAATACTCAACACCGCAGTTATCTGCTTTGCTTTCCTCCTACATGTGACTTTGCAAGGCGGCTCATTCACTGGCCTCGGTGCTTTTGGGAAAGAGGTGCTGTACTAAAAAAGCTGGTAGCTTTAAAACAAACTCAGCAAAAGTGTTATGAAAGAAAACATAAATATAGGCAGCAGTGCTGCCACGGTATTGACATATGTGGTACACCCAGATTGGGCTTCTCAGCCAGTCGGTCTGGTGCATGTTTACCGGCTATGTGTTTTGTTTGTGTTCTGCAACCAACGCTTTCGTTTCAATAGCCCGCTGATGCTCCAGGGCTGGCTGCTACCCTTGAGGCAACCCGCTGTGAGACAGCGATCTGGGAGAAAGGAAAACCATAGCTAGCTGAAAAGGAGGCAGTTTTTAACGTACAAAGAAATGCGAGTTGACTCTGAAAGCTGCGTAGCTGAGCTCTCCTAACGCGGGTGCCTGGACGTTGTATTTTGATCAAATGCGTACACCTCGTGAAAATGCCTTCTGTCAGGTCTGCCTTGTCTGCTTACTGGGCCTTTTTCAGGATTGCGACAGTGTAAATGGGCATTAAATGCATAGAGCGTACTCTGCTAGAGTGGTGTGAAACAGCTCTTTATATAATAAGGATTGGGTGTGTAATTATTGCTTTTTACTAGATGCAAAAGATGTGCTAGTTACAAGAAACCAATGTCCCGATTCCTTGAAGTCAGTGGTAAAATCTTGCTTGACTTCTGGAGCAAATAAGATGTTGCCTCTCGTTTGAGAACATCCCCAAGGAAAGAGCAGGGCTTGATTTATACTTCCTTCCCTCTTCTCGTATTAAGATCTGGCGTGCATGATGGAAAAGCGACACTCAGCTGAAACTCTTCCCCTGTTTGTCACAACTTATCTTCCTTGCAACAAAGCTCTGGTCTTGGTTTGACATCGCTGCAAAAGCCAGTCTGTGTAGCTGTGAATTTTTGCTAATGGTGTGGGCCAACATATAGAACAGGATAGAAAAAACAATATAATGTGACAGGATGGATGTTTTGTGCAACACCCTTAATTTCAACCAGTTCAATAGAAATGTGTGCTTTCACTTCCCCTATTGCCATAGAAATCCATCCATTTTCTGCTGCTTTAAACAAGCTTACATAGTTTTGTACTCCTCTTTAGAAACAGCTGTGTCTGACCTTTTGCTGTGTGCGCTTTGGCTATTTCAGGGCTTTGCCTTATTTCTGAAGTGTTCATTTACTTCACTTTCTCACTCTGCTTTCCTGTAGAGTGGCATTTCCAGGTTTCAGCTGTAGTTTTAACTTCATGTGCATGCACAGCGGTGAGCTGCATGTGATTTACTGATAGCTTAACCTGCTTTGAAATATACTGAAACAGTGTTGACTTTCTTTGCTTTGATGCAATTAATGGAACCACAGTTGTAACGCATTACCATGTTTTATCTAAGGCACCTTTTAGTAATTCTTGTATAGTTTCAGAAGGCAGAAAACTTTACAACTCTCCTGTGGGTTGTTTTGTTTTGAGTTTTGTTTTTCTTCTACTTGCAGTGCAACTTCTTACTGAAATATTGGACCTAGATCACTTTGTAAAACAAACTTTCTTTTTTGAGGAAGAGGCACGCAGAGGTTTTTCAGTCAAAGTAAAGATGGTTTAATTATTCATCAACACTTTGCCGCACTCAAGATCCTGTGATTCCTGGCATCCAGGATAAACATGCAGAACACGCTAGGGGACATTTCTCTTTATTTTTTCTCAGCTGTAGGTGTGTAAGCCAGGGAAAAAGGCAGTTCTTGCTCTGAGAAGCGCTCAGGAAGGGCAGTTGCTGTCTCAGGGACGCAGGTGCCTCCGCGCACAGCCTCGTCGCAGGTTGGTGACTGCTGCTCGATGTCTCGCCCGGCCGCAGGCAGCCTCGCGGTGGGGGCCGTCGCCGTTCCCCGCACCGGTGACCGCTGTGCGGTTTTGCGCTCTGGGCTCGCTCCCGCTTCCCGCTGTGCCCCACGCGCGGTGAGCAACGTGCCGGCGAGCTGCGAAGGCCCCGGCCGGCCTCGCGGAGGCGGTGGGGGTTTTCAGGGACGCCTGAACATCGCCCGTCAGACCGTCCCTGAACACCTACCTGCTCTTGCTGTCGGCAGAGCCGCCCTGCCCTTGACGTACCGCAACGAGAGCCGCTTGGAAAGAGCGGGCCGGGTGATGCTGCCGCGTCGCCAGGCTAAGCCACAAAACCCAAGCGCGCGGACGTCTCCCAACGAAATAGATCCTAACGTCTGCAAAGCGCCGGAGCCTCGTCGGGCGGTCGCTCCTTTTTTAGTGTGTCGACTTTTTTGACGTGATAAATCCTGACAGCTCTTGCAGGGCCATTATAGCCTGATACAAAACCAAATGCTTTTACTACAGAGACTCCTGGCACCAATGGGTTCATGATGGCTTTCTGTTAAATGTGGTTGTGGCACATGTAGCTTAAACACGTGACATTTCCTTTGAAAATGCTCTAGTCCGTATATACAAGCCGCTATCCTAAATGCGATTACTCAGTCAAGATTTTTCTTCCCTAGCAGTCCACTCTGTATCTCATAAAAATAATTGTTGGTACTTAGATGCAGTATTTTCAAAGTATCTTCCAAACTGGAAACTTTGAAAGTATTGTAAGACGCTTTAGCATGCATTATTCCTATTTTGCCATTAAGAAAGCTGAGATACAAACTGAATGATTTATCTAAAATCACAGAAAAAGTCAGCTGTAAATCTAGGAAAAGAATACGGGTTTTTAACTTCATTTGCAGTGGACTTAACATACTTCCTCCAGTGCTGCTCTGTCTACAGGTGAAAGTGCGAAAATTGCGGAGGTGCAGAAATACAGAACCAGCATCTAAAACTAACTTTTATTTTCACTGTTTTGGCTTGGACAAACGTTAAGCCAAATTGCTTGGTTAGTTTTGGGGGGAAGGGTGAGGGGCTAAGCTCTTGAGTCAAATGTTGCTGAGGTCAGTCGAGAGAGAAGGCTTTGAGGCTGTTTGGAAATGGGAAAATGGAGAAGCTGAAACAACTAATCCCCTTGCGTAGCACGGCGAACAGCCCGCCTGAGCCGAGGAAGGACTGCAGGGGAGGCAGGCATTTTGGCAGAGGAAGATTTCTGCGAGTAGCTGGCTGATAAAGTGCTGCTTCACCAGCACTGCGAGCACGAAACCCAAACACCTGCGAGCCAGCCCTCCCCAGCTGTGTTGTCCCTGCTCCGTTTGCAGAGCGCTCGTGTTGTCTGCACTGCGTACAGCTGCCTTCGGTGCAGCGGTTGGCAGGGGATGTGTTCATTAGAAAGAAAGAATCTCCTGCAGTAGTCAAAACAGTTCAAGTCCCTCCTCGTATTAGAGATCTCTATTTACTCCTAAATGTAGGTCACCAGTTTTGGCAAACGGATGACTTCTTTGTAACTTCAGCGTGTGCAGCTTGCTCCCCAGGCAGGCTGCGCCGAGCGCACGAGGGGTTGGAGAGTCTCGCGGATCCGTGCCAGGCAAGAGCCTCGTGATGTGGGCGGTGGGGCAAGTACGGGCAGCTGGGCGGCGTTACAGCTGACGCGCTGCTGTCGGAGCCCGTTTACATCGGCTGCAGTTCTGTTCTGTGCTTTTTTGTTGCGTGAAGAAATTGAGATGTTCCTGTTGCGTTTCACGTACTTGAGGGTTTGTGTGTTCGTGCCTCTGTGCCGAAGTGCCCCTGCGTCGGTGCTGCGTTCGGATGCACAAGCTGGTGGAGGTTTGCAGCAGTGACCCTCCTGGGGCATGTGCAGTCCCTGATGCTGATGTTAGGCCTGCGAGATAAGTGCTAAGCATGGGGTGGGAGCTGTCACTCCCTGAACTTCCTGGTCTTTGTGTAATCAAATTACTGGCTGTGATATTGTATTAACTGCGGCAGGCAGGCAGGGCCTCGAGTGCAGATCGTCCGCGGTCTGGTCGTTGCGTGCTGCCGAGCTCGGGCTCCAGGCTACCTGCCTTGCCAGGACGTAGATACCGCTGGCGGGGCGGCGGGCGAGCAGGAGCAGCAGGCTGGGACCGTGCCGCTGAGCTGGTGCTGCAAAGGCCGCTGCTTGTTTTCCCACGGCCCCAAAGGGTTACTCCTTATCTTTGCTAATTTAAAACTAATTACTTGTCTAGATTATTTCCTACCTTTTACACGAGACACTTAGCAAAAGAATACCATGGACTTTCTCTTTAGGAAGAGTGGTTTCATGCCCGCACCACAAGAACGGTACGCAGGCGGGAGCGGGCAGCGGCGTGCGGTCCGTCCGTGCCCTCCTGCGTGAGAGGGGGCCTGCAGCCCCCAGGCTGTGCCAGCGGTTTGCCTCGGTCTTATAAAACTCCAGAAGTCATATATTGGGGACCTTAAGTGGCAAACAGATTTTTACCAGAAACCATGCTAAACAGTAGCTTTGTGGTACAAATTGAAAAAATACCTTCCAAAAGGTTTCTGGAAAGCTCATCCAAAGCATTCCACGGTGCAGAGGAGTTTTGTTACCTGTGCCAAGGCTGTCGAGCACCGCTGAGCTCCAGGAGATAGTTTCTGGTCTTCACTGTAACTCCGTGTTTAGGTATAATGCTCTCTCTCAGACTGGCGTGAAGGGCGGGTTTCTGCTTTACAGAGCACATGTAATGAGTTGGGACGTAGCCACGGTGTGGCTAGCCTTGGGCTGTTAAAAAAACAAAACAGGATTAAAACATTGTTTGGCTTTACTTGTATGTTACATGATACAATAGCTTTCTCGGCGCATGTAACCTGAAGGGGCTTGCCTACATCACGCCAGCTACTGTTTTGATTTGGAAGGAATAGAAACATCAGCATGCCTTCTAATTTCCTCTGCTCTGGTTTTTTAAATGTAATTAGCTTACTAAGCAGTAAGAGCCAGTCAAGGTCATTAGCAGCAGCTCCATTCTTTGTCTTGACATGTTGGCTACCCGCTTTTCCTTCAAACTTCTCCTTAAAAATTCAGTTCACTTTTTTTAATTTAGCGGCTATAAAAACACATTCAAACTTGTGTTTTCCTTCTGGTGTCGGCACTGCGCTCCTCTGGAGCACGTAGAGGCTCAGGGAGCCACGACTTCTGCACGAGATGCTGCTCTCCCCCACTGCCTCCTGTCCCACCCGTGACGCTGTTCCTCGTGCTCGGAGAGGAGAGTCTGGGGCAGGTTTTTAAGAGAGCTCAGAGGAATGGAGGTGGCCGGCTCCAGCTCCCCTAGAGCCTCGCTGAATGAGATGAATGAATAATTAGGTAATGACAGTATATGAGAAACACCTGGAAAAGGCATGATCGGGGAAGGAACACCTGTGTGCCTTGACCCGCGCTGCTGTCAAGCAGAATTTGTCAAACAAGGACTGACATTGATTTGTAATTCATATGAAAGCGAGCACTGCTGTGCCCAGGGCTTAGCTACAGGTTGGTGGGATTGTAGGAGTAAATAGGACTTTTTTCAACCTGCTTTCTCTCCTCCACCCCTGCAAATGCATCCTGCTTTTGGGGGGAAGGCTTTTGTTTCTAAGCAGTTTTCTCTTTCAGCATATACCTTTTTATTGCTTTTGCCTTTCACAAGTAAAAAGTGCCTGAAAGATTAGAGGAAAAAGTACCAGCTAGGGCCTGTCAAATACCTCTTCCATTCTGTCAGATGTGTTATGAGCTGAGCGATCTACGTAACTGAATTAATTTTCACTATAACCACAGCAGTTGTTTGTCTGGGAAATACTGTGGTTAAAAGTGACTCATGTATACTTTACAGGACTATTCCACAATAAACATTTATTTTGCATAAAAAATAAATCCTAAAGGCTAGGTTTTTCAACTTCACTTCGGTGTCTGGCTAGAATTTCAGACAGAATATCTATTTCCAAATCAAAACACAACCATTTGAGGCTGCCACATTCTTAGAATACTTCTGTCTTGATAACAACCACCTTGTAATCAAGTGTCTGGGCTCTTTGGCATGGTCTGTTCTATGTAAGGGAGAAATTAACACCTCAAAGTCAATTTACTTTTTTTCTCTTTCAAACCAAATAAGAATTGAAACAATTTCATCTTAGAATTCCATTATAAACATTTCCTGAAAAAATCCATTTTTATGTAATTAAGTTGAGGTTTCCTTAGCATTGGATACTGTGGCGCAGAATGATATCTACCTTTCCTTATTTTTTCACAGTATTCTCACTGTATGGTGTTGCCTGTATGCTGTAAATGGAAGGTTGCCAACTAGTTTCTTTTACAGCACTTAGATGCAAGTACACTATGTAACTCATCAGAAAAATATATAAAAATATAAATCGGTCTAAATCGAAAGACTTTTATAAACTGATGCGTAACAGTGTTATGGTTGTCACAAGTAAGGTCTTATGTTATGAAAGCATGTACTGTCTTGCACTGAGAACTACTGTGTTGTTCATTTGCTGCTCTTATCCATGCATAGCATTGATTTACAAGTAATGGTCATTTTGTATGCATAAGCATGAAAGCTGGATTCTTAATAACTATTGGTTTGCCACCTTTTTCCCACTCATGACAAATATAGTGCAAATTTACTGCACTATTTTACTGACTGACAAAAGCAAATGTTTTCCTAGGAATTGTATCTTTTCTTGTCCTTGTAGCTGCTGCCCTGTTCTTTAATCTCTTTTGACAAATTAAGGTAACACTCGAGGTTCATTAGACAAGTTATTTAACCTACAAAGCACGAGAGTCGGAACCACATGACACTGTGCTGAACGTTGAGCAAGGTCAAGGCTAGCGTTTCTGCCTGATGCAAGAGCTTCAACATGATGTTTAAGACTTTTCCAAAAGCAGTGATGGGAACCTCCCTAGAGATAGCAGTGCAAGTGAGGAAGAGGCAAACAGGAAGAAATAGGAGTAGGTGTCCATATATATGCGTAGTCAGCTACCAGTTAGATTAAGGTAATTGATAGCTTTATAAAGTGCTCATGTAGAGGTAATCTGCTGTTGACATTTCAGGCATGAATGCAGAAATAGTGATGCTGTAATAGAAATCTGATGGTCCTTTCGCTGTATTTCCTTTGGTCTTTTAAAGTTTCCTGCGTCTAGCAAAAGCCAGGAGGAAGAGTACTGCGGTGCAAGAGCTGCCACTGAAGCCGAGGGAAGGCGCCGCGTTGTGCGGGGAGAGGGCTGTCGCCCGCCCTTGGCGCGGGCCGTGCCGAGCGGCGATCTCTGCAGAGCCGCCTTGGGTGCTAGCGCAGCCCGTGTTTCTGCAGGTCCAGTCAAGGTGCCAGCGAATGTCCTGCAAGGAAATGAGTGGGAGTGATTGATCGTTCACCTCTTCCTGCTATATGCTGTATGCTGCCATTGCTCTAGCTTGAGCTTCTAGTCCACGCAGCGGGCACTGTTTGGAAGCTCCTTGCTGTTGCAGTTGATTTTTCCCCGTGAATCTCATAGGAAGATGTGGCTGAGCCTTTCTCCTTTCAGTCGTGCATCTTTTTTACTAGAACAGTTTTCATTTTTAATGTTTTCCATCAGAAAATAAATACTTCAGTGGAGCCCTATGGATAAAAGTGTTTTTCAGGCTCCCCAGACGTTCTCTTCCAACCGTCGCGAGAGGAAACGTTCTCTTTTTCCTCTTTGCAGATTCGCTGAATGCGAATATCAGGTAGATATATGATAATGAGTTTTAGTAGTCTGACTCCAACGTTGTTGATAGTTTGCTACAATTAAGTCAGGCCTAATCTTAAAATAGGCCTAAATCCTGGATAAATACAGCATTAGGGTTGCAGTCAGTAACTCCTGCTTTTTGAAAAAAGTAATTGAATGCACAAATATTAAAGGCAAACCACATGAGGGTCCAGTACATCGGATTCCTAATCTACTTAGCAGGATCATTTTATATGGACAGATTCAATTAAAAAGATAAATACATTTAGTTCTCTCAGTGGAGGAGCCGTACATACTTTGTATTCGCTCTAACCCATAGGATGTAATTTTAAGCATTTACTGTGGCAGCGATTTGAATTTCTTTTAACCCTCTCCAAGATGAATTTATTGCATTAATAAGGGCTCTGAAAGATCTGACAAATTTTGCTGTGCCGGTTTGACATTTCTCTCTCTAGGTGTCTGCCCTCCTCCTCCTTTCCGTTTGCTGGCGGGGCAGATGGGAAGGTGCACTTCTGCCTCGCTTCTCGGCTCCGCGGGCGGCCGTGGGAGCCTTAGCCGCCGAAGAAGGGCTGGAGAGATGAGGCTGGTAATGCCTGAAGGCAGAGCTGCCGCTAGTTTCTCCCGAGCTCATCTGTCAGTGTCGAAAATCTCTTGGGGAACATTTGCTTGTATTGCACCTGTCTCTGGGAAATGGCACGCTGGTTGGATTTGGGCAAAGGGGATAGGAAGATCTCAAAGACCTTTTGATTCTCTTGCACAAAATTAGGGTAAACTGTTGTGTGTTTTTTTTTTGTGTGTGTGTGATCTGTGCTTGTGCTCTGCCCTAAATCAGAAGCTGGGTTGCAGTTTCCATATGATTACCCATTTGGCTGTAGTGTAACAGATAGAGTAGGCCATGCTATTAAGTCACCCAAGACTGTAAATACTAATGTGCAGAGGAACTATTTAACATGATGGTATTACTAGACTGTAGCTTTTTCTGGACTGTTTATTAGGAGTCAGTCAAATGGTATTATATTGCTAGAGTCAGAAACTGGATCACTTCGTGGAATTTTATAATCGGGTTGTAACCTATTCAAGAAAATAACCTGAGTACTTTTTTTAAATTTATTTATTTATTTTACTCCCCCATTATTTTCTATCAGTATGCAAAATATTGACTATGGACTGTGATAGACTAACACAAGGGGTTTCAGATCAAAAAAATTGCACAGTTCAGTTTCATTCTTTTGGTACCATGCAGAACTTTATATTTTGGTAACTTGGATCCAGAAAAGTTTGCTGTAAATCTCAGCTTAAATTTTGTGCGTGGCTTATAAAGGTCACTCTGCCCAAGGCTCCTTATTTTCCACTTAATCAGCTACCACTTCCATGGCCCAGTTGCGTTTCAGCAAACGTCCCTTCAGTGTAATGTGACACACCCAGTGAATTTGCACAATGTGCATTTGAAGTAAGCCCTGATCTTTTTACATCTAAGGACAATGATTCAAGTGTTTGAAATTATCTGAATGTTCTGCATATCAATTCAGCATTGTTGTAATGCCTGAGTCTTTCTAAATGTGAAATTAGTAGATTTAGGACCCAGAGCTCCCCCGGCGTGTCCCCATAGATAGATTGTAGGTCACAATAGCATGAGACAACCTAATTTCCATAGCCATTGAAGGCGGTGAATGCACAGTAGGCACTGGATTAGGAATGCTCGGTTCCAAGGAATCCATTCCCTAAATGCTTGCTGCTGAGTCCTTCACCGGCATGTACGGGTTTTATCTGGTTAGTCACGAATTTGTTTTATAACCGTTGTGATAATATTAACAGGATCTGCAAAGCTGTGAAAGATATGTCAGCAAATGTAAAATGTATTCATGCAGATGCCTTTTTCTGTCCTTTTTTCCTTTTTAGTGTTGCAACTGGCAAAAAAGAAAAACTTGCTGATTCTGGTTTGGATTGTCATGCATATGACTCCTATATTCCTCTTACTTTTCCCTCCCCCCTAGTATGGGATGGCAGATGTGGAGCATGGTCCCAGTCAGACTGGAGGAGCTTAGACTTTAACTTTACGGAGGATTTTCTGATAAGCGTAGTAGCTACAACACTGTCTCCATCCCTGAGAAAACGGAGATCCAGCTTTAAGCTGGGGGATAGGCCTCCTTCCACCTTCAGAAAGGGTGCTCAGGTTCAATAATAGGGCTGGAATTCAATATATTTGCGCTCTAGCAATGTCGCTGTGTTCTATATTTATGGTCTGTATTACTCATTTGTATAACTGGATGTAGCAACCATCTTGCTTTCTGTCTGTAACTGATGAAGCAGTGCATACTTTTGTCTTTAAATTTTAAGTTTAGACCCTGCGTGGGGGGTCCAAGCCAGCTTGTCCGCTTCCCTATGGCAGCATGGTCCAGGCTTTGCTCCTGTCGCAGCGCGAGCTTGCGTGTGGACACTCAGTGCAAGAAGGATCACTTTAGCTTATGTCATCTGGTTCACAAAATAGCGATGGGCCGGAGCTGCAGAGCGTGGCTCCAGCCATCTCCGCTCAGGGTTGTGCGGGGGTTGCTTCCCCAGTGCCCTGAGGGCAGCCGGCTTGGAAAAGCCAGTGGAAACTGTTTCTGTATGAGCTCAGTCGGTATTTAGTCTTCATTTTAGGATCCTAAATTATGCCCAGAGGCTAAATGAATTGGGAGTGTTAGGCTTTTGCCAGCTCCAGCCTCAACTACTTGTTATGGCAAAGCCTAGAGAGTTTCAAAAGATGGCTTGTACCAATTCTGAAGGAATTGATCTAAGAAAAACATCTGCTTTTTCTTTTAAATATGATTTTAATTTTAGAAAACTGCATCCTAGTAACTTAATCTGCTCTTCAAATAGTGAAAGATACTTTTTGGTGCTGATTTTTAAAATAATAATCTGATTTATTGGTAAGATTTGAACTTATAGCATTAATCTTCATTTTGGTGAGGATAGAATCTTCAAATTCTCCTTGATTTTGATGCAGTATGAAGTTTGGGCTTTTTAAAGAATATATTCCACAGATAAAATAACATTGTAGAGATAGTATATCTTCCATATATACAGATACTCAAAGATGTAGACAGGTATATAGGAGGTTTTATGAAGTGCCCAAGTGTTTAGGCATTTAACTTTGATTTTAAGTTTAGATTGCTGTCAAGGGTAGTTAAGTGCTTTCCTTGTTTAAGTGCCAAAAAAAGAAATCTCCAAAGAACATATCTGTCTATTTAGACACATAAGGATCTTTGAAAATACCATTTGTTGCAAGGACCCATCTTCGCGAGGAAACTGAGCTTTTGCTGATGGTATGTTTAACAATGAGTCTCCTTGAAGTGATTTTAAATATAGCTTCACAGGTTGTGGAAATAATACTAGAAATAGTTTCGTTCCATTACAGTAAGTTTCCCACCATGACTACTTAATTTTTCACATCTGTGTGATAAAAATGTCAATCCTTCAATCTAGGTCTTATTTTTAAATAATCAAGAAAAAAAATCAGGACATCAAAGAGGATTTCCTTATACTTTATTCTGAGACCACTAAGCTATATTCACTCTGTGTCTGGTCCTTAAGGCTGGGAGGATTTCAAAGGCAATGAAATATGAACACATTGCTCTTGAAGTGGGCAGTGTTGGTGGGCCTGGGGCAGGATGGTGGTGGGAGAGGGGCTGCGCGGGGACGGGGACCAGGGCTGGGGCTGCCGCGGGCTCTGCGGAGCGAGGTGGGTGCCCCCGGTGCGGCTGCAGCCCCTGGGACAAAGCCGTCGTTATCTGATGGCTATTTACTGGCGCATTATGAAATGAAAGACGTGGAGGTCTGTTCGGCTATAGTCTTTGCTTTCACTGCATGTTAACCACAGGGTGAGTAATTGGATGCTTATCCATGTGTAATCGGTTATGCTGCTGCTGCCACAAGCTCATTATCAGTATTAGCGTGCTGGCGTCACCCTCGCCTCTGTAATGATGCTGTACGTTGCCATTGCAAGAAATGCTGTCTGTGTTCTTGTCCCAAAATGCCAGCCAGCAGCTCCTGACGTCTGTTGGAAAATCTCAATTTATAGAATTTACAGTATTTTTTTGCGTTAGTAAAGCTGTGAGTTAGGATCTGCCAACGTTTTTGCATGCCTGCATGGCCCAGCGGCTGCCTGCTGGTCAGGGGCCACGGCTCTGTTATTTTTTTTAGTATGAGGGATGGGTGCAGCTGGATGAGCATTTAGCACAGTGAGAGACTGCAGAGAACGAGCAGAGGAATAAACAGCAGAGATGTGCTCTGCTGTGCTTCAGGTGAGAGCTCAGGCCCATGGGGGAGCTGTGGCTGGGGGCTCTGTGGTGCATCGGGACCTCAGGAGGTGCCTGTTGCTGCTCTGTTTTTCCACTTCCTTTCTATTGCATTTTCCTCTGAGTTTTCCCAGGAGCTCCAAGTGCCATGTCTGCTTTGCCTAACAAAGGCGTGTAAATGGGTGAATGCGCGGTGAAAAGCAGTAGTGGGTACAAAGTAAGGGCAGGGCTGTAGGGTAGCGCTGCCGCCAGGATGGGCGGCCTCCCTGGCCGCTCTGCGGGGGAGCCGGTTCTGCGGAAGGTGCCTTTGGGAGGTTCGGAAAACTTTTTCTGATGTTTTCCATCGTGTTCTTGATCTCTACAAAAGACAGCCATATCTGCTAACGCATTGCTCCGGAGATCGGTGCTTTATGGGAAGGGGCTAACTGCCCTGCTTCTCCCAGCATGCTGTTTTGAATGTCCCCTTACGTCACCTCTCGATGCAGTGCTGGTGTTCCCGTGGTACAGCTCCTGCAAAGTGAGTTTCCTGCCAGTGACATTTCTGTCTCTGTGGCCTAAGCCACTGCTTGAAGAAGCTACTGCAGCTCCCCGTGGAAGGGCCCATACATGTATCCTGCTAACTGCAGGGTGGGCAGGAGGGGGGGACTTCGCAGTGAAAATGTGAATTTGGAAATTCAAGGCAAGTCTCCTTCTGCTGTCTAGGGCAGGACTGGCTGCCAAAAGCAGATCAGCGTCAAGGGTGGACGAGAGGATGGAGAAGACTGACTTTTTTTTTTACATCTTTGCATCTTTGTTTGGGAAGGAGGGGAGAACACATGCTAGCAACTAGTTCAGGCAGCTTTTTGAGCAAATGACAAAGCATTTTGGTATGCAGGAAACAACTGCTTCCCCTCTATGCTTTTTGGGCACTTGAAAGGAAACTAAGCAACCCCAAGCCTTCTGTAAACAACAGTGAAACAATTATAAAGACTGACTATTCTCCCCTTAAAACTTTTTAAGTGTTTATCTTGTATCAAGTGCGATAATGGTTCTTCTACGTCCCACTGATACCGTGGTGTTTGGCTTGAAACAGCTTACCTCATGCGGCAGTGGGTTGTAGTGAAGTTCTGTAAAATTCATCTCTGCTAACAAGACATTCATTATGTGTGTAATCTTCCATGCAATTCTGTCCCCAAAATATCTAAGGAGACTTCAAAATAATGAAGACTACTTATTGCGGAGACCTGAAACTGCCTGTGCTGCAGAGGACGGGGAAGCATCCTCGGTTTTCTGAATGCTGTTTTTGTTTTGCCAACTGTAGGACCTTTTTCCCTAAATTACGCTGAGGGGTTTATCACGCTGAAGGGTTTGGGTTTTTGTGTGTCGGTTTAAAAGGAGGCCAAGACCCATGAATTAGCTGCACGTTTAGTACATACCTAATGTGGATTTTGTGGTTATGCGCTGATTCTTGCTGCTGGACTGCCGTGTCCCCACGGACGCTTGCCGGTTTTGCAGGTGGTCTGCATAAACTCAGGGAGGAGCTCTGTTGTCTATAAATCAACGGATCAATGACTCTGCCTGTAGCGCAGAAAGGGGATCAGCAAATACTGGATATGGCATTGTATTTATTTAGTAGGACTGGATGGTGGACAGAGGTCAATGTTTTTGGCTTGTTCCTGAGGGAACTAGGAGTAAGACAGACATAACATGGTGCAAAAACAGGCTAAGGGATGCATTAGTGGGTGTGGGGCTGCTGCGCAACTGCAGCTTGCTACCCGGGTTGCAAGATGGCTTCGACAGCAACAAAATGCACTTTGCTAAATCCTCAGACCGTACCCTGTCATGCTGGGGTTATAGCACAGCTTGCTAAGCCAGCAGGAGCTGTACGCTTGAATGGGGGAGTTCAGTACTGCAACCAGGGTTTGGAGGGATGGCCAAAAATAAGTAAGCTCGGAGGCTGAGTTTGGGCTTTTAAAGTAGTCCGAGCAGAAGAGTTCAGTTTCACTCCTCCGTTCGTTGGCAGCTGGCGGCAGCGAGCAGTTGGCTGCGCGGGGCGGCTGCGGGGGCGCAGCTCGGGCCGGGGGCAGCGCGCTCGCCTTGGCCACCTGTTGGTGCGGCAGCTGCCGGAGGCCCCGCCGGAGCCCCCGATCCCCGTGGGCTGCTCGGCGGCGCGGTCCCGGCCCGCGGCGCTGGGGGCGGCGGGCTAGCGGCGCTTGCTTCGTGGCGCACAGACCGCTGCCGTGTCTTCCCCACGCGCGGGGCTCCCCGCTCCTCGGCACCCGGGCGAGGGAGGTCCAAAGGCGCAGGGCCCGTTTCTCCCATGTTCTGCTCTTCGGGGCAGGAGCTGGGGGGGACTGAGAAATAGTAGCTCTTAATTGACTTTGATTTCGTATGCACAAAGGCTGCTCAGAGTCCTGTCTGCGTGGCTGTCCTTGCCCCTTCCCCCTCCTTTCCTCCTCCCCCCTCTAGTTTTGTAGCCCGTGAAGTGGCTCTTTGGTCTGGCTCCTCTTGCCCTCTCCCCCTCCTGCCTCTCCGCTGCCTTGGGGTGAGCAGAGAGTGGCTGTGGTGCTGGCTGCCCCGAGATGCCCCCCTCGCGTCCTGAGCTGGCGCCGGCGCAGAAAGCCAGCACTTTTGTTCTCTATAGGCGTTTCTCACGTTTGGGGGGAGAGGCACGTATGGGGCAGAAGCACCCCCAGCCAACGGCATGCTGTGGGGAAGGGCAGCGAAATGCCGTAGGTAAACGCTGACCGCGCGGGAGCGAACGCTGAGCGGAGAGAGGTGGTGCTGCCTGGAGAGCAGCTGGCGGGGCGACGTCCGCGTTTGCAGCAGCGCGGAGCGTGGCCCTGCTCGGCCTCCCAGGTCAGGCCCGCCCTGAGAGGAGTCAAGCAGCAGCTGCGAGCCTGTCCCTGCCGCCCAGAGGGACACCAGGGCACAGACCAGGAGGAAGCCTTCCATCACAAAAGCGAAAGGAGGAGAAGTGACGATTACAGAGGCGAAGGAGCTGGAGATCCCCTCTGGGAAGGGGTTGCTGGCGTGGGAGGGTGCAGAGCTGCAGGAGGGAGGAGGTTTCTCGTTCCCGCGGCGCAGGCAAGAAGCCAGGCCTGGGCTGTCAGCTCTGCTTCTCCAGAAGGCAGGTGGGACGTGAGATGGGGCATGGATCTGTCGATGCCAAACACAGCAGGGATGAAAACACCCGAAAACCCTGTCATCATCTTACTTTGCTATGGGAAAGGACAGTGTGGGAACTTCCCGCGTCTGAGACGAGGAGGCGATGGCTGTGAATGGATGTTGACTGGGAAGAATGGAGAGGAGAGGAGCTGGCTGTACCTTATCTCTCCTCTCGCCTCTCCACTGAGTGCCAGCTTGTGTCATAGCTTTGTTTTTCATCTGTCCTGCTTAATTTATTTCCTGGGCTTTCTTAGCTAAGCCTGGAGAGCCTTCCTTTCTCAAGCATATTTACACAGAGAGGGTCTGAGACGGTCTATATTTGTTTTTCATAGACTCATGACGTGTTGGTGTTTTTTGTTTAACTTATAGTTGTGATTTTCAGAGTCTTAAATAGAGTCTAAGAAGCAACAGAATGAAGATTAACTCCAATGTATTAAAATTAACTTTCAGAGAGGATAAGATGTATAACTTAAACAATTGCTTGACTGAGCGACATCTAAGATTTTCCAGGAAATCCCTCTGCCGTGACCAGGGATCTGGACTTGCCACTCCTGATATATTTAAGATTAAAATGCAGAATAAAATGAAACCAATTATCCCAGGCTTTCTCTGTGTGTCCCGAGGAGAATTTTAAAAAGCCTTTTCGCACCACTGTTGGAGCCATTTGGTAACAAAGTCCCTGTATGTTGCCTTCAGAATGGCACAGTCCCCATTTTCAGTCCCCCCGCTTTGAGCCAAATTTTTTGTGGATTCCATGCCCGTTGTGCCGGTCCCATAATGTATCATGCTATTCAGCATGCTGTCTGCTTCGCTCTTGCGTATTGCAGGAAATAAATGACAAAGCTAAAAAAAAAAAAAAAAAAATCTGAAAAGATACGTTCTGTTGAAGACCATATAAAGGGGCTTGGGGCTGGGATCATGGGTAAATCCTCGTATGTATTACTGATATCTGAGGGCATTGACAAACTCCACAAAATAATTCCAGTTTACTCTTCCTTACTTATCTAGCACAGAATGGATATGTTCTCAAACAATATTGTAGCATAGCAACTTCTCATTCAAACTGAAAATTACAGGGAAAGTGGCTTGAAAATTGTACCATAATGGATTTCTTTTCAAAGTAAACTGTAGAGCTCTCCTTTTCAAACTGTACTTCAATGAAATTTCCTTTGGGTCTGCTGTTCTCTAGGTTTCATTTAGTAAGTTTCTTTTTAAATTAGATCACTGAAATGCCATATCCATCATGGAGTACTGCACATTCTCCACATATTTCCATTCAAAACCTGCCACTATTCTATGAAGCAGATGGGATGATCTCATAATATTAATGAAACAAATCTTTCTGTTAATTCTTTTCATGGTTTAAACGATATGGCTCAGAAATGAGATACATCGTGACAGTTCATTTGTTCCTGCTCTGCATGAGAAATTCAAAGCTTATGAAAGTGCCTAAAAGCTAACTGAATAGGACAGAAATACTGCAGAACTGGAGCTATGTATGTCACCCTGGAACTGGGTCTCTGGTTTCATCTTTTGTGTAAAATTGTCCAAGGTTAAATACAAGATGAAAGCGATACTAGGCTGTAGGTGAAGATGGCCTAACTTGCCAGGTACCTGCAACTACTACCCAAAAAGATGAATTGTCAGAACAGTGAGGAGGAAGGGAGGACAAGATACAAAGGGAAAGATATCTTCTCAGAAAGAACAAGACTATGGATGGAAAATTGTCTGCATTTCTAGTACTCCCATAAGCAAAGCTCTGGTATGCAAAATATAATGGAAACAAGAGACTGTTGCTGCTTTCTGGAAAACAAAGTGGGGTTTGTTCCTCTTTTGAGTAAGTTGTATTTCTGTGGTTCATTATGGGGCACATCATTTCAGGGAGGGAAATCTTTCTCTGTGTGTTGTAGTCTCCTCCGCTAGAAGAAGGCTCAAGTGGAGGGGGGTGGTTCGTGTTGTGCCACCAGTGTCACTAAGCAGGTGAGCCAGGAGCTTCTGCCTGCTGCTCCTCTTGGCCGAGATGTCCCTGGGTTTAATGTGTGTTATGGTGCAATGCTGCCGAGGAGCTGAATTTGCCCCAGAGGAGCTCGGCTAGGCGCTGGGTACAACTGGGGTAGTTCCCTTTCGCCTCTGGCTCCTCAGCCCTGCTGAGGGAGGTATTACAGAGCACTGAGGCTAGTGGGAGTGCTGCGCTAATGCATCCACAGCTTTGGCTCCTTGACCTAGCTTAGACATCCCGGCACAGTCCTGCACTGGCTGGAAAGACATACCGGTGTAGGTAAGGGTCCACCACATATGTGTGCTTCAAGTGGAGATTGATCCAGGATGATTCAAATTATCATAGCTTAGCACTAGACTAACTGAACTACAAACTAAAATCAGTTTAAATTCATGTTTTGATTATTTCAGTATGTTTGCATTTTTAAGACATTGTTAGGGTTTGTTTAAGCAATGGGTATAACGAACTGAAATCATATTTAAGTCATATTTAGTCCTAATTCGTAGCAGGCAAGATAGTGTGCCACTTCTTACTTTGCAATTCAGTTTTATCACACTTGAAAACTTTGTTCTAATTTCTTCCTTGCAGAATTATAAAAGGGTTTTATTTGTTTTAGTCTTCATTCCTAGCTGCAGGTGAAATAATGCCACTTAGTCTAAGAGCAAGAATAAGATATAATTTTTGAAAAGGTTCTTATTTTACAGGAGAATCCCGGGTGTTCACAGTATTTCTATGTGTTCAGGGTAGAAGAGTTCAAAAACAAGACAAGACCATTTACTTCTCACAGTAGAAGTTTATCATATAATGCATGGCTTTGACTCCCAAGTGAAAGACAGATAACTTTTAAAAGCTCTTTGAATGCATTGATGTGACTTTTAAGTGCAATTGTGGAATACTAAAGGCGGACAGTCATTCAGACACTATTATACAGACATCAGCTGAAGAATAAAAACACAAAAATATCATACTACTTCTGTAGATCTACAATTCATTAGAAAATAGAGTCAGTAAAGTCAAATTAGGGCGACTGATGAATCGGGTTTTGACCAAGGAGTCATTCTGTAATGGAGAAGTATAGACAACTGTGAATGAATCCTAAAATAATGTGCCATCACTACCAGGTTAGTATTTGAGGGGTTTCCTTGTAATGCCTTTGTGGAATGATAGTCGTTATGATACAATTTTACTCTACGTTTTCAGAGGCATAAGTATCTACAGGTGCAATAGGGCAGTGGAAAACCAGGGTCTTTTTCATCCGTAGGTTATAAATGTATACAGTTCGTGCTTCTCTTTTGGAAAGAAGCCAGCGTGGTTCAAATGCCAAAGGCCCAGTGCTCTGTTTTGTTCAGCGGAGGTCACTCCAAGTCTCCCGTGTGTCTAAAGAGTAACTACAGATATTAAAAAAGTAAAGATAAACGTGCATGTGTGGGAGGGTGGGCAAAAAGAAAGAAAGGAGGCAAAAGAAAGATAGCGACATAAATCAAAGAACCGTTGGAAAAGTCATTCAAGTCTTAACTTCTGGTTTGGGGCTGGTCCTCCTGTGCGCGGGCTGGCTCACTGCGGTGTCGGGGTGGTGGTTTCACCACGAGAATCGCAGCAGGCAACAGCAGAGCGCCAGTGCGATGCCGGGGGGTGCCGGGGGGTGCCACGTGTGCTGCCACCACGTACCCGCTCGGCGTGTTTTTGCGCCAGATGGTTGTGTTTTGGGAAAGTGAGGGGGGAGGGAAGGGAGCTGCAACCATATGTTTTCTGTGTTAGCATGTGTACCACTTAAAAGATGGGATGGGAGCTGGGCGGGAGTCAGGACTGCGTCCATGTTGCTCAGCATGTCAGACTGTTTCTCTGAAAAGGGCGTTTGGGGATATGTTGTCCAAAAATCAACTGTCAGGCATCCACAGGCCTTATTTCAGAGCTCTGCAAACCTCATTTTGAACATGTTTGTTTTAAATAAGAAAATGAGCAAATTCCTATATTTAGTAGCTGAGTAGGACCTCTGTTGTTCATGTATCTATTCATATGCTTAATTATATTCTCAGTGATTACTTCCTTTAAAATTGTTGGAAGTACTCACGTTAATAAAGTTATCATATGTGCATCTGCAGAAGTAGGGTTTGAATATCTCTAAATTATTCATTTCTCTTCCCAACTGTTTTCTCAGTATTCAAGCTAAATAATATGGGTGAGTAGGGGGAAAAAAAAAGTTGTTAGAAAAATAAGTTTTATAACAAGAGTCACACCAGTTACTGCTTTATAGAGGAGGGGGCAGAGGAGGAGGGAAGTTTAGCTGTTGAACCAAAAACCTGTTGCCACAGTGCTGTCATTGCTAGATCTGTTCTTTCCAAATGTACTTTTACTTTTTTTTTTTTTTTTTGACAGATACATACCTTGTAACAGATTTTTGAAGAACAGCCTGATTGTAGCTTCCAGTTAGAGAAAACAGATTTTCATTTTTTTTTTTTTAGAAGTTCAAGAGCTGCAGTTTTCATGAAAAGGAATTGTATTTGCAGCAATTGGTGCAAAAAAAAAAAGTTTTAAAAATACTCTATATTCCCTCTGTCATAGCTCATCTTATTATTCCTTAGAAACAATATGAGCATTTTCTCTGTTTAGTTTTGAAAAAGAAACACTTCTACTTTGTGGAAACATCTTTAGTATTTTTTAATATATCTTTAAAACTACATTTCTGAGCTACAGATTTTAAAATGAAGTTATTCTTACACCTTTAAACAATGAACTTCCATGCTGTATAATGCATTTTTGAGTGCTGTAAAGCTTAAAAGGGTCATATGTGCAGTGTGTGGAAAAGCATTAAGATGCAAGTAAGTGGAACTGTGCTGCTTAAAGTCCAGATTCATTCCATTGGATACAATTTCTGAATGTAATGGATTATCATGAAGTGCTATGTTGGATATTACTCTTGGAATATATGTTGGAACTTTAAATATTATTTTTTTTGATGTGGGGGAAATACTTGCCTAGACTTAGAGAAGAGAAAAAGCATAGATGCAGAAGTTAAGAAACCTGTACTAAGAAGCTCCTATTGTCGTGGCAGTGGTTGATTCATTGGAGGGTTGTTGCTCAACCCGGAGTCTGTAGTCATCTGCACAGTTCATACGTATGATAATATGGAACTGCCAGGAATATTATAGCTCTGAATGTGCATTCATATAAATAACACCTGAGGTTATGTCTCTCTAATGAAGGCATGCAGAGACAAGGCATACAAATATTTAGGTGTTGGCTTACTGTAGTCATGCAGCTTTTTTAACAGGAAAGAGACATGTCTTTTCATAAAGTATTTTAAAAGTGCTTTTCTTCTGATGTATTTTGAATATGAAAAAATCAAGTAAATGCACAGAGAGGTAGTTCAGGTGCTGATCATGAAATAGAGATGAGGAGACAGTGGAGCTGAACTATATTAAAAAAAAAAAAAAAAAAAAAGCCTATGGAGAATTCTGAAGATTGGAGTTTCTTGAAAAATGAGTCGCTTTTACTAATGTCATGGCTGGGAGATGATCAGGGGCCCAAGTAAATTAAGGGGATTTTCCTGGGATAAGAATTCTTACTTTCTAAGAGGATTTCATGCTGCCAGTTGAACTCTAACCATGAGACAGCAACCTCCTTTCAAAGGGTAGATGCACTTTGGCATTATCTGTACTAGGGAGACATACAGCCTGGCTGGTAATTTTGGAACGGTGGGGAGTAAGAAGGTATTTATAACCTTCTGAAGGGTAGACATGGCTTCTGGGTTCATGATACTTCAGTTTCTGAGGTTACATCATGATAAGATTGGGAATGAGGAACAGATAACCGCTTGCAGTTCTTAGGCTCCAGTTTGGCAACTGCACATGTTCCAACAGCACATAAGTGCATAATTATGGGTATGTAAGTAAAGATATTGTGTGCATGCGTGTTCACCCTATTCGTTCGGGGCATCATCAGTTGGCTAAGTATTTTCTTAATAGTCAGTTTTACATGGATTCACTGTTCTTGAGATTTGAAGGAACACATGTATGACATTGCTGAACTTCTAAAAATAGAGTTTTAACTGTCACTTACATCATCATGGTGCCAGAGGACTAGAGGGTTGCAAATTTGAGAAGAATTTGAAATATGGTGATTGGAAGAATTACAGAAACTAAGTTTGCTTCTAAGCCAAAAACATGATAAGAGCTGTAATAAGAACAGTATTAGCGGCTACATGGAAAACAAGGAGTTTGCAAAGGGAAATCTTGCCTGTTGGAGTTCTTTCAAGCAGACAACAAGCATGTAGATAAAGACGAGTCAGTCCTCACAATTTCTTTGGATTTTCACATTGCTCTAAGCCTTTAAAAGAGGTATGCAATAAGATGTGTTCCTTTTGTAGATTAAGAACTAGCTGAAAAAAAGGACACAAATGGAGAGAGATCTTTCACATAGAGAGAGATCCCAAAGGGATCAGTCCTGGGACATATGCTATTCCACCATATTTTTAAAAACCTAAGAAGGGATGTGGGTATTAAGGAGACAGTGTTTGCTGACTCTATACAATTATTTGCGGGTCAAAACTAAAGCTGACTGTAAAGAAAGATCTTGTATTATAAACAACTGGGAAATAAAACAGCAGGACTAAGATGAGTACAGTACAAAGTAATATGCATGAAAAATTATGTTAATGTACAAAATGGGCTCTGAATGAATTTGTTCCATTCAGCATATTGGTCTTACTGTTGTTGGTTCTCTGTCATCTCGGTGTTTAGTAGAAGTCAAAAAGGAAATTGGAGAGTTAGGAATTAGGAATGGATTAGCATACTAAACAGAACACAACTACAGTACTGCTATAAATCCATATCTTTGCTACATCTTGAATATTGTGTGGTGTTCTGATAATTTTGTCTCAAAAAGGATATAGTAAAATGGTAAAAATCAGAATGCCACAACTGATTAGAAAGAATGATTTCTGTTTGAAATACTAATTAGATAAGGATTCTTCTATGTGAGAAGAGGTGATGGAAGTGGGGTATGGCAGAAGATTATAAAGTCATGAATTGTATTGAGAAGATGACTAAGGAATGTTCATTCAGTTATGTCCATATAACAGTGGGCATGCAGGGAAGTTACTGGGCAGAAGAATTTGAAGCAGAAAGTCCCTTTTCAAACACTGCATAATTTAATTGCGTAACTCATTTCCACAGGTGCTGTGGAAGCCAGCAATATAAATTGGAAATAGAAATTAAATAATATAAATTAGAAAGTGTCAATAAATACAGTGGTCTGTATGCACCTATGGATATATGAAGTCCCTAATCTGCAGGTTACCAGCAGCAAGCAGTAAGAGAAGGAGCACTCTATTACACTCTTTCAAGTATCTACTACTGACAAACGTTAGACAGGATGTTGGGCTAGCTGAACTTTTGTCTGAGTCAGTGTATCTGTTCTTACATAAGATTAAAATTATGATGTCTTCAGAATTAGACAGGCTAGGCAGAATATACCATGGGAACATTTGTGCAAGAATGTATCCTTCTTACAAATTTGGACGGCTGTTTAGGTTTTAAAATGTTCTAAATTGGAGATTAACACTGGAAATCAGTCAACAATCTCGGAGAAGAACGAAGCTAAAAAAAAAAAAAAATGCATACTCAACTAAGTGCTAAATACAACTGCACAAAAACCTGGAAACAAGAACTCATAAGGCAATCAATTTCCAAAAGAAAAGGCTGGGGAAAGAGAAGGCTTGCAGTGGGTGAAACTCTGCTGGGGTCCTATTGAGACCTTCCTCAATATTGCTGTATTAAGAAAGGTGAATATTTGCCCCATCCCTTGAATGAATCACAGCTCTAATTTCAAACTTTATAGATAACAAGATTTGGAGAAGGCTGGTAGTCCATCAGAGGGTCCCTGAAACATCTCAGTGCCTCCTCCCACTGCTGCCAATGAAGCTGTGTTGCTGTTAATGAGACCTGCTCAGCTGCGGCTACCTCTTGAACGCTTCCATGCTGGGAAAATCCCTGCAGAGGGTGATTTGTGGGAAAGGTAATGCAGCCTCTGTCTTTTCAGAGTTGATTAAAAAACCTTCTCTTAGTGTCTTCCCAGGCCATGCCCCCTTCTTCTCAGTGGATCTTGATTTTGGAATAAAAATAAGAGAATAACACAACAGAGACTGTTAACATCCTACCTCTCTCTTGTGGATTGATTGTGGAGGATACGTGTGGGCATATGTTCTGGTCTTGATTTACTCATCAGAGGAAAAATCATGCTGCAGTTTTGTTGAAACTTGTCTTGCAAGATATTAAAAGCCTGTTGTTGACTTACTAGTAATAATGAAAAAAGAAAGAAAGATCTGGATAGGTATTAACCTCAAGCTAACCAGAGTAAAACATTCCTTGTACTGACAACTGAAAGCCTTGTGTTTGATGGTGCCGGAATAATAAAGAGGCTCAGCACTTAGATTTCTTTTTTCCCTGACTCAGGGTGCCCATAAAGTGAAGATTTACAGATGCCGTTATCTATTCATTAGGCTGTTTGCCCCCCCCCCCCCCCAGTAAAGTGCCATTGTAAAAATTTCTTCTCCTATTGCTATTAGAAATGATTAAGAACTGAAATGCCTTTTCAAAGGAGTCTCGGGCCTGATCAGCAAAAGAAAGTCTTACTGGAGATATTTACTTCTGTTGAATGTATTCACATTGTGTCCTGCGGATACAACTCTTAGCTTATGTTGGTCTGATAAAATAATGTTTCCAGCTTTCAGGTGTTTCTGTTCCATTACTGCAATGTTACTGTATCACTATATTACTATTGCAAATAGTTCTCCTGCAACAATCCCGTAATGTCACTGACATGGCCCACTCCAGTTGCATTTTGGAGCTTTGGTGCTGTGAGTCACTATGTTTTGACTTTTGCTTTGTAGCATTCGAAAATACTTCTTTTGCAAGCGCCCTGTAACGAGCATTACGGTGTGGGCCCATGCAAGGCCAAGGTATACAAATTCTGCAAGAATCAATATTATTCAGCTGGTCCAGAAGAAATATTGGATAATGTAAAATGTCAGAAAAAGGGGCAAGAACCACTGACAGTTTTGTCAGAGCTCCTTTTTTTCTGGAGAACTCAGTCCCATACTATATGAGGCCTACCAACAGCCTGCAGCCAACAGCGTGTTCCCATATGGTTTGGGAAAAGCTTTGACCAACAGAGCAAGGAGGAGCTTCTGAAGGATGCACAGAGGGCAGGTCTGTGGCAGGGTGGAGATATTTAACCTACCTTAATGACCTAGCTTGAAGTACTGGAATGCAGGCTCACGGGGGCAGCTCTAAAGCTATGTATATTGCTATGGTTGGACTGTTTTTAGGTACCCACGTTACTTCAATATATTGTGTGATGTTATCCACAGAAGGTGAAAGAATTCAGGTACTTTACAAATCCTGTGTGTTTAAAATAACTCTCCCAATGGACTGTGACATGCCACCTTCTTTCTCCTTTGTACCTCAAATAGCAAGAGACTTCATGCGGATAGGGAACAGGACACTAGTTTAAATTCGCAAATCACTTTAAGAGTATGTACATTAAGTAATAATCCAAAATAACAGAATGAATACACTGAAACTATGCAGCATTCTCTATCATAAACATTAGCAAAAGCTGCAGTTCAAATTGAAGAAGCAAATCACAAATGTCTTCTATTACAATGAAAACAAAATCGGAATAAACATATACACCCACGAGTATTAAACATGTAAAACAAATTTTTGGAGAAAAATTAGATCTGCGGTTAAGCAATGTGGCAATATTAAGTCTGCATAATGCTGTAGGACTGTCATTTCAAATGTACTTCAACTTTATTGTCTACAGTAATATTTTTTGTGTACATAATATTTTTATGTTCCTACTTCAAACCACAATATTCTGGCTTCTAGATATACCTAGTCTATTACCTGCACATCTAGGGAAGCCTTCTTAATTGACTTCATTAATTCCTGTGCTTTGTTCATGCTTGTGATTCTGCATGCAGGCTATGGTTAATGGTTGCACATATCTGCAAAGTAACTGCCTCCTGTAATGGCTTCCTTTTTGACACCAAACAGACTGAGTGATACAAACTTTCCCGCTAAGATTGATACCCTGATTCTTCTCTCTCAAAGCAGCTGTCATTTTGGCATCCTGATGCTGAAATAAACTTGGCGCAGAGCCTCACGGACACGGGCTCCCAGAAGGCCTGCGGTCACTGCTGACAGGCACAGGCTTGTACCATTACCTGAGCCCCTTGCTTGGTGCTTACCCTGCCATGTGCAGCTGGTCAGCAAGGGCTTGTAACATCTGTTGTTTGTTGTTTATTGTCTGCAGAACATGCCTGTGCTCAGATTTCTTTCCTGGCTGCCGCACACCTGGTAGATCTCGTAGTTGTAGTTCCACATTACAGACAAATCGGTTTCTTCTCTCAACAATGGTCAAGTCAGCTCTGTGTGACAGTAAAGAGCTTGCAAACTGACACATCAAAGGTTGAAATGGAACAGAGCGAACTGCTGGGTTCTCTAAATATTGTGTGAAAATGAAGTGATGAAATGGAACAGAAGGAATTTGACACCAAACTCTTATTCTCTGGTAAGTACAGTTGTAACCCACAATGTTCTGCAAAAATTCCTGTAGGCAGGGAGTCGGAGAGTGTCAGGATGGATATCACTACAGTGGTTGCCTACAGCAAAGCATAGCTTCTATTAACAGAGCCTGTTACTCAAAGCATGGGACCCATCAGCCAAATGTGCGTATGTTCAGGTATCACAGCTCAGCAGCTGATGGCTATGCAAAAGTGAACTTGTAAATTTTCAGGTTTAGACAGGGCCTTTATAACCAGGCAAAGGAGAATTCAGAAAGCAGACCTGACTCTACGTTCTGCTGCAGCTTTCCTCTGTGATACTGGGGCACCCTCCCGTCCTTAGGTAGACCATCAATCTTTTCCACTAAGAAATGGAGATTAAAATACTTCCATACCTCACAGGGGAAGAATGAAAATGCTTTTTGTTCTGCATGGAAGTACATCATTACTCTAGAATAACTGCCTTTTATTTGGTTAATGTGAAAATCGGATCCACAGTAAAAAGGGTCAGTATACATTTATGTGTACTCAAGTAGCAAATAAGAATCACGCCTTTATCTAACTGCCAGTTAGGTTGCTGAACTGCTTAAAAATGGACCTTGATCCTTGGAGATACTGGTTGACTTTAGAAGGACTTGGGCAATAGGAACTGACGCATATATTTCACAGAAAGTGATCAGAAATCCACAGAAGTGGACCTGCTTGTATGTTGGAAAACATGCTGTTTGTAAGGTATGTACTGAAAAAACAAAACAAAACCCCAAAGTAAAGAAAGTAATGTATTTGTGGCATGTGAGACTACTACCCTTAGGTCATACTGTAGAAAATTACAGGAAAGATACAGCCCTAGTGAAAACTGAGAGAATCTATCCCTGACTGTATCATCGTCTTACCTGGCTAAGCTTTAAGCTTTTCATGTTCCCAGATGAGTGGAATGAATTCTGATAGGTTTTGAGTGTTCTCCTTGAGACTGCTGGTGTTAGATAAATGTAAATAAGCAAGGCAGAGAACTTCCACTGCACCCACACAGAGATTGTTAATTACAAATGAGGAAAATATATATAGTTGTTATAAGGCATATTTTAGGAAAGTTCCTCTTACCATATTATAAAATATGACTGGGTTTGTTTAAATGTGAATTTAATTGTAATTGTTTAAAACTCCCTAAATCTGGATTGCCTAGAAGTTACTAGGCATTTTGCCCTTTCCTAGGAAGGCCACTAGAAATGTGGAAGTATAGAGAGATGGGAAAAAATAGTGAGAAAACTGAATACGTAATGTTTTATACAAAAGCTTGCATTAGAAACCTTTTCAGTACAATATAAACATTTGCACTTTCATAATTAATGACCTTTCCTTCCTGGCCCCTAATTTTAGTTGTTTGAAACAAATGAACAGAAGAGCAAATCACTTGAAGTCAGCGAAGCTAAGACAGCAGCTTCCATAAAACCTTTTGCCAAACTGACTAGATTTGCAATTCACTCACTAAGCCTGCCTGGTCATGGAAGAATCATGCAATGAATCTTTTCATGGAATAAAACTGGAATTACAGAGGAACTTTTTTTTCTATGAATACTTCCTTAGTGGTTGTTCAAACATGGAATTGTTCCTGATTAACTCCATGTATGAGTGGTCTTATTCTGGAATAAAAGTATCTTCTTCCTGTCAAGTTTAAGATAGTAGCTTAATAATTAAACAGAAGCAGTTATTTGGAAAATACTGAATGTGCAGACATCCTCAGTCTTTTTCCTCTGGTGGATGTAAATGTTCAGTGGTTGGGTAGAGAGCAGATATTTTTAAAAATTTGTCCTTGGATAACAGATATTCTTAATTTGTTAAACCAAATGAGAAAGTGAAAGTATCTGATAGTTTGAGCATAGAAACTAGTAATATATGTAGACTGGAATGCGGGTAAAAGAATCCTTTGTTGCTGTGTAATAGTTTATGAAGCCGCAGAAACTAAAGGTTGCATTGCTCAGCAGGAACTTTGAGAACTACAATGTGTCCTAGCCCTTCACGTAACTGCTATTCATACGTAGGCAAAACAGAGAGAGCCAACAACCTGATTTTTTTTTTTCTCACCCAGACACTAGGCCAAATCCTGATAGGACTGGGCTTCCGCAGTCTTTATTTAGGGTCTTTTTACAGCCTTTGCATAGTTACCATTCACAGTGATGGCAATTTTAACATTACCAAAACTGTGAGACTGAATATAACAAAAGACTGGATTTGTACATCATGTATTAATTTAAAAAACTAAGATTAATAAAGCTAGATGCTGTTCAGAAAAGAATTATTTTTAAATGATCATCCAAATGAAGTAAAAAGGTTGACCATGATACTCAGTGCTAGTTTGTCCAGTTTGTTCTCCAGGAATCAGGATGTGAATCTAAAAAGAAAATTGAATACATGTATTAGGTTTATGTTTACTTAAAAAAAAAAAAGCTATATGGCCTCTATTAGCAAAGAAAAAGTAGAGAAAGTATCTTTCCGAGGCTGCTAGATCTAGACCTTAACCAGGCAAGCAGCCTTTGCTGGCTTTGCCTCCAGTGGTCTGAAAGCCATGTTTGAACATGTCTTGAACACAGCTCCCGCTCAATCAGCGGCAGCCATGGTGTGCTTGGCACATGTGAATGAAGTGGCTATAGTACTAATGTTGTAAAATTATTATAGACAATGAATATCAAAAAACCTAAATCTATTAAAAAATTGTATTTCTGATCAGGGTCCCAAACTAATCAGATTTAGCAGGGTTCCCCCCCACCTACAGTTCTTGTTGATCCTTGGCAACCTCTGTGCAAATTCCTTCTCCCTGACTGGGCTCTGCCACCTTTGTGGCAGCCAAACAGCCAGCTGGCCGCCCTCCCAGCTGGGTGTGATCCACGGCCTGATGGGGAGCAGGTGCAATGAGTGTGCTAGTGACCAAGCCGCAAGGGGAACTGGGGGTACCAGCTGTGCCATGCTACTACAGTAAGCTAGATAGTGGCCTACAGATCAGCTTCCTCAATTGTCTGTACTCGCTGGTCTTCGGCCTTGCAGACTCTGTCCTAAGGCCAGGTCCTGTGTGTCCAGCAGCTCCGAGAGGTAAGTGGTATCAAGGTTGTATTAAGTTGTGCTTTGGGTGATGGCCAAAGTCTCTTTAGGCAGAGTTTGTGTGAGGTAAGAGAGCAAAGGTGTTTTGTTCTGAACAATGATTACTTTTGGCTCCTGATGCAGTTAAAATATGTGCCTTGGAGACTTATCTTGCTTCCTGATTTCCTGGAGAGTCTCCAGGGAGAACCTATGAATATCTTGCTTGCAAGCCTTCTCTTTTCCTCCCCAGCTTTCTCCCAGTTACCTACCCAAGAAAGATCCATCTTTACTTAATCTCCTTTGCTGGCCTATGCCACATTACCCAATACAGGTAACCTCTGTTGACTCTTGATCTCTAGGTCCCCTTTACAGACAAGGTATAGTCCTGTAAGCCTTGGCAGTAACAAGACTGACACCAAGAATCAGGAAGGCATTTTGACTGTGAGAGCAGGGCCAGCTGGAGCAATGGTTGGCTGCTTTGGCCCAGATACGCTACAAGGTCCACATACAGATAGATGTTGAGGGAGAGCTGGGTAGATTAATTGCTCCAAAGTGTGCATCTGGTACTGGGTTATGCTTCTCTTTTTGCAAGGGTGCCCTGGTGAATAATGGCACAAGCCAGGCTTTATTGTGCGGCACAGTGTTGTAGAACAAGGGGCATGCATGGTATAGACAGGCCAGGGACACAGTCCTAGAAGTCTCATCAGCGATGATGCAAGAGACTGGGATGTGTGCCTTGCTGAGAGAGCCCCAAAATGGGCACTCTCACCAAACGTGCCTATGATGTGTATAAGGTTGTTTAAGCTCAGCCTGCCCTTACTGGGGGGATCTTACACAGCTGTGTATGTGGCCAGTGAATTAGAATATATATGCGTATGTTCAAAATGATGGCAATTTTATGCCTAAGTAAATTTTGAAGGAACATTCTTAATTCTTTCTACAGCAATCCAAAGTATTGATGTTTAGTTTCTATTTGTTACCAGCATTTCTTTCATCTCTGTGTAGCTATGCTCAGAAAAAGTGCCTGCTCCAAGTGTGTTTACAAGGATGCTTACTCTCCAAACAATCTGCACTAGTTATTCTAAAACTGCCTAAGGAACGTACCTGCCGGCTCGAGTGGAAACATATTCTCTTGCTATAAAAGATGTCAAGAAACTGGTATTCTGGAAAACTGAGAACTGATACAGAACAGTTTGGAGTCTGGACAGAAATTCTTCTTTCATCACAGATTTTTATATGTGTAATATCTTACATATTATATATAAACATGTTAAAACCATGGCACAAAATGTTACAAGTCCAGACATGCAGTCTTTAAGGATTTCAAATCAGATTAAGTTATATTCTAAATAATTTATCTAGAGGCAAAATGTTTTCACTTTGTAAACCACTAAAGAACGGCAGAATGATGCCTATAGCTTCAAAAGAAAACAATAAGTTATAAAACAGCAATATCTTAATTTGTAACTTAAATTCATCTGATTAAAACAATATAGCAACAGGTACAAAAGTTGAATTTTAGGAATTTTTTTGAAAAGATAGTAGAGAGATGAGACTATCTCCATTTATTTACAAATAATATAAATATGACCAGAATCAGTTCTGTATAATTCAGAACACCATGTAAATGTAACTATTTAAACACTTTGGCTTTTCTAGACTGCTCAGAGCAAAGCATTTTGTTTATTCGTTATCAAGCACGTTACCTCTCCTGCTGTTTGCTAGTCCTGACATCACTGCTAAAACAGAACCAAGAACAGCAGTACAGGAAATTCTAGCAAAAATAGCCCAATAGCCTGGATGCAAGAAGGACTGTTTATTGTAGCTCATGAGATGCATCTGTTCAGAAAAAGTAAATAATTTGGAGAACAAGCAGTTCTAAACATGGTCTGTGTATTGCATTCAGAAGGTTGATCCAGGTTAATAATGCTTAAAGGTAGTTTATGGTTCTGAACTGAAACAAAGTTCATGGCTTTAGAACTTGCACAGTGAATCAAACCTTTTTGGCCTGTATTAATTTTTCATCTGGAATTACATCAATTATAAGATGAAGTTTTTGTTTTTTAATGAAACGTGAAGGGGATGTTTACATATTTTGGCTTTTTGGAACCATTTGATATGCTGCATTAAAGCTGCACAGCTGAGTACCCGCAAGTTGTATGTTTCTTTGCATGAGATGCTTTGTTCATATAAATGATAAAAGTTCAAAAATGTAAAGCATTGTTCCTTGCCTGCCTTTTAGGGAAAGCCTGAAATGTCTTGCCAAGCTCTAGCTTTTTCATCCCACCTCTTCTATTTTCCAGAAATTATTTTTTTCCTTGGTAATTAACTACACAGTTGTCTGGAGGAGGAAAATATTACTGGCACTAAAGCTCGCTCAATATGCAGACACAGCAGGCGAACACCTTGTAGCCCTTTGGCAGAGTACCAACATACCATTAATAAGCAAACAGCTTGAAAACTCAGCTATAGCAAAGCATTTGATATAGAAAAGGGACTTAGCTTTGATCTGGCTAATACTTTTCTTAGAATCACCACAGTATTATGTATAGTACAGTGGTCAAATTTAATTGGTCATAGTACCTATCTTTGCCCCCCTTTATACAGGGATGGTGCAAGAGAGGAACTCTTGAAGTGTGTGTTAGTTACAGATAACCCACAGTGTGGTTTTTTTGGAGGAAGATCGAAGGAAGGAAATAGGGATTTTTCAAACTTTTTTCCTCCTTCTCGTCTAGAGCAAATTAAAATAGTACAAAATGACGAGAGACCATCCAAGGTAACTCTAAGCTGTTTGTGTGCAATTCTGCTCCACTCTGCATGCAGTCTATTTTTGTTGTTCCTGCTGTGGTCACTTGAGACAGGTTTTAATATAACTCCAATTTGGAATGCTCGTTTCTGCATCTGGAGATGAGCAAACTCTGTCTCACCCCTCAGCAATGTCTACGGATAACAACAAACAGGTAAAACATGTCCAGGCAATGCTGGTTGGAGAGAGGCAGGGGGAGAAGTCAGATGAACCCAACATGCCAGTATCACTCAAATGGCTCTGGATACAGTCTGGAAGTATTTCTGTGACTCCTTACAAAAGTTATTGAGTACAAGTATTAAAGTAACTATAGTTATGGTAACAGTATGATAAGCATGCAAGTTTAAATGGTCCTGAAAGGCAAACTACCAAGACTTTGATACAGCCCTCAACGTTATTTTAAAAGACTTGTTTTCAAATCTTTGCTAATTACTGCACAGTACACAGATTGTAGTCAACCTGCTTTCTTGCAGTTAGCCCGGGACCCTTCCCTCTCACGAGTCCTTCAGTGAAATGCCAGTGCAGTGTTTATGCCAGCGCAGTTTTCTGCCGTGGCAGCGGCTGTGATGTGATTGAACACTGGATTAAAACTTTGAATGCGCTGGGCACAAAGAGCAAGCGGGGAAGGCTTCCATTAGGAATAAATGTCTGGGAGCCTAATTTAACAAAATGTTTTGTTTCCATGTTAGATGCACATTTTGGTGCATTTTCTCTGCCCTTGTGATCAAGGGTGTTTTGGTCTTGAGCCAAAGACTTGTCTGTACAGGGAGTTATCCTGGAATAATTACTCTGGAAAAAGTAATCTGGATTAACCCCATGGAAGCACAGTATTGTTCCAGAATAAGTTATTGGGAATATTAGCGTGTGGGTGCTCTGTCTCAGCTGCGCTTTTCTTTTTTGCTGGAATCGGTTTTGTGTGGAGAGAGGCTTCCCTGTCTGCATCTTAGATACCAGTGGAGAAGGAAAAAGGTATTGTCACACTGCTTAACATTCATAAGGTTTTAAAAACCTTGCATCCACTTTCCTAAACCAGAGTGTTATAACAAGACTCAGTTACAAATGGACAGAAAACTCTCCTGGGTGGATAGAAGTGTTAAGGTGTGCTTGAAAATATCCTTACGGGGTTATGGGTGAGAGCATGAGATAAGATGATACGGGATGTAAAACTGCGTATTGTTTGAAAACAAAGTGAAGGGGAAAAACTTCTCAGCTCTGTTCAGAGACAGGGAATGCTGAAGGAATGAAGTTTAAAGAAGAGGTGTATGTAGGCTAAGTCTGTGTTTTCACATGCTCTCTAAAGTCTTGAAAACAGGTATATATGCGCCGAGTCTCTTCGTGTAGGTGCCTTTGGGGGAGTACGGGCTGTAAATACCAGAAATACAGGTATTAGGCTGCCCCTGCCCGTCCTTCCTCCTCGGGCGCGGCGTCACGCCGGCGGCCGCCGCCTGCCCGCACCTCAGCCCGGCCGTTAACGGCTGCGGGCGCGCGCGCCGCGCCGCCCCGCACGGGCCCCTGCCCGGCCGCCAGCCGTGAGCGCCCGCGGCCTGCGCCGCCGCAGCGGCCCCGCGGGAGGGAAGGAGGCAGGGAGGCGTGGGGAACCCGGGAGACATCTTGCGCCTTGCCCGCCTCCCCCGCGGAGCGGCGCGGGGCTTCCCCGCGGCGGCGGGCGCAGGAGGGGGCGGGGCGGGGCGGGGCGAGGCGGGGCCGCCGGGGCACAACGGGCGGCCGCGGCGCGGGGAGCGGCGGCGCGCGGCAGGTCCCGTCCCCGGCCGGAGCAGATGGCGGCCGCGCTGCTCTTCTGCCTGCCCCTGCTGCCGTGCCTCGCCGGCGCCTTCAACCTGGACGCCGACAACGTGATCAGCCGGCGCGGCGAGGCGGGCAGCCTCTTCGGCTTCTCCCTGGCCATGCACCGGCAGCTGCAGCCGCAGGAGAGGAGGCTGTAAGTGCCGCGCCGTGGGCAGCGACCCTCCCTCCCCCTTCACCGCCTGGAAACTTCCCGGCCGCGCCGCACCGGGCCGGTCCCGTCCGCCCGCGGGGCGGGGGAGCCGCCTCGAGGAGCGGCGGAGCGGGCACCTGCTGGCCGCGGCGCTGCCGGGGGGCGGCGGGGGCCGGGGCGCCGCCGAGAGCTGGCGGGAGCTGGCGGGGGAGAAGGAGCCCATGAGGGAAGACGCTGCTCCTCCGCGGCGCGGTGTCCCCGGGGACGGCGGGCCGCCCTGCGGCGTGCAGGTGCCCGCGGGGTGCGCGCCCGGGCTCGTGGGGCGGTTTTGGCCTTTGCTGGTGGCTCGGGTCGCATTGGGCGGCTTTTGGGGGGAGGGGGGAGTTATTTGGTTGTTTGTGTTTAAAGAAAAAAAAAAGGTGAAATTGCACTTCTCGGATCACTTTCGCGACGTGGACGCATGCCACTATCCTGGCTTTGCGTAACGCGAACGCTGGTGTTCAAGACCGAACCTGCCTGGGAGTGAAAGTGGGAGATGATCCGGGGAGGACAGGAAAAATAAATCAATTAGCAGCATGTGGGTGAAAGTCAGGAACTCCCTTTGGAAAATCCAAGAGCAAAATAAGGCTCCTTTGTACATTGTCGGGAGAGCGGAGGAGTCCGTGCCTGTTCACAACTGCATTTGAGCAGGACGTGTGACCCCACCCTGTACAGCAGTGCTGGTGGAGCCTGTCTCGTATTAGGTATTTCCGTGAAATGAACCTCTCTCCACTAGTATTTTATTTTAGTTCGAGGGAAGATGAGCCAGTAATCCAAATAGAACGCACAGAAGAAGAAAATGGGAAAGCAATCATGTCCTTAGTGAAGTTAGCTAATAAACTTAGTTAAAAGTGTGATTTCATAGAAATCATAATGTGTAAAAGCATATAAATCACAAATAACCAATTCCCTCTTTACTGTAGTACGCAGAATGTCCCAAGGGAATTCTGAAGGGCAAAATACACACCTGGGGTTCCTTTTCAGCGTTCTGTGTCATTATTCTTGGCAGTATTAAGCATTCGTTGGTCTTTTTTTCATGAAGAAAGCAGTATTTGAACTTGTTAGTATCCCATGGTGGTGTCAGATGAGCATATCCGACTATGCAGAGATAGAAAGCCTATTGCTCAGAAGTCAGTAGAAGAGCGGTCGTAGTACTCAAGCAAGTCTGTTAAGTTTGACTGAAGTGCTTCGATGATTGTCAGTGTGAAGGTTCTGTATTGTACGTATAGTAAGGGCCTTCTCAGTACCCAAAGGCGACCCAGATGCAGGGACAGAGCAGAGCCAGATGCTCTCCCAGTTAGTGACATGGCTTTCTGAATCCAGGCTTTCATGAGAAACAAGGGTCTCTAACAGAGACAGGACTAGACTAGAGAAACCATGTTTTATGCTGATACGTACTTCTGAATATGAGATACCTTGACTTTTTTTTTTTGTCTGTTTGTGTGTTTTAACATAAAGAAAGGTTGTCTAATGATTTGAGTGCTACTCTGGGTCTTGGAAAACCTGCGTTCAGTTTTCTTTTTGTAGCACAAGTACGTTGTGATCCCTTTGAGCATCTTTTTTGCGCCTGTTAGAGTAGTGCGTGCCAGTGAGAGAACAAGATATTAAACATGCTGAGCTGTTTTGTGTGACACCTTCCTGGTGGAAACGGTGTAAGTATATTTCATAGGGACAGGGGTGTGTTAAGCTCCCTTCGTGTAGATTATGTCATATGAAACAGATGGGAGTTTTAATGGAGAAACTTGAAGTGAGGGCTCCCATGTTAGGCTGTACGTTTGTAAACCATGGGATAAAAATGAGTGATGCTAAAGTAATACTGAACAACTTTTTTGGCATGTTCAACAGATACCAGTTTGGATTTCTAAATGAATTGACTGGTTTATAGGTAGAACAAACTGTTTGCTATCTAGATATTCAGTGAAGGTGGGAACGGAGGTCCACTGAGAAACAAGTATGTCTAATACCTACGTGTTGCCCGTTACCTGTAACGTTTGTGTTCCAGCTCTGTTGCAAAGGTGGCTTTATGCCCGGCTACCTCTTGAGTCGGGTAGAATGACATAATAGCAACACTAGAAGTACTTATTTCACCCCTTCTTCTCAAGAGGATTCTGACTTCAAAGCTGTTATGGCTGTTTGAGTGTGAACACTGTTAAGCAGTTTTTTAAAATACACAAAACTCATTTCATTGTTGAAACTTAATTAAAAGTGACATATCAGTTCTCGTCTGGCAGGGCTGTGATACCAAACCAACCCCCCAACAGACCCTTTATAAAATCAGAAATGAGTTGCAGCTGATACCTGCAAGGTCACTGGATCCTTGTGTAAACAAGCAAATGTGAAAAGATGAAGTACATGAATTCTGTTCAAGGGCTGCTTTAGTCTGACTAAACAAGGGTTGGTAAAACATGCTGAATGCTCCTTAATTTTTCTCTTGCATCGCTTAAGTTCTCTTTTTGTCTAGCTGAGTGATTCAGTGTTAAGCATTATGAAGCATTATGCTCTTTGTAGAGCTGAGGGTGGAAGAGGTCTAGGAAGCGTGACAAATAAAGACACAGCGGAAATAGCCTTTAATTAAACATAATATTTGCTTTTGATCACCTTTTTCTTAGTCACAGGATAACTTGGGATTACATTATTACAATATATTACGTATATTAGCTTTAAATGGTAATCTTTTTGTTTGTTAGCATTAATTACTCATGCTATGTTTGCTCACGAGCAGTTACTTAACTCTTAGCAATATAGGTAAATGACTGTTCAAGAACTGCTTTGAATTTAGTTGTAAGTGGTACCTAGTTTAAGGTTATGGATTAATAACAGGGTTTTTTTGTGTGTGTGTGTGCGTGTCTGAGAGAATATTTTCAGGTGAGAGAAGCTGAAAAGTTCCTCAGTTGGAGAGGAGAAAGAGAAACACAGTAATGGAAAGTGGGCTGCTAATGGCATGTGGGTGTGGAAGACAGCAGAAAAGGCTAATGGAGCTCTGAGAGAGATGGACCTGTTGCCTTGTATACGATTGTTCTGTTTTTAGTCTGTCAGTGTGGTGAAAAGAAGGCAGTTCTGGTTCTAAGAAGTGGTGGTAGCACAGCTGCAGTGCACTTAGTCTGAAAACCAGAAGGTTTGTAACCTTGAGGGGCCTGACACTCTAGGACAGTATAACTATAGGAGTAATGTGGTTAAAGTTTAAGTAGTTCTGTGATGGAGAACATGAGTGTATGTAGTATCTGTTAATGAGGACTGTACTCACTAGATACATACGTACATATGCACGCCATATAAGATGTCCCACAGGTCCTTTCCAGTCCTTTTTGTTTGTAACTCACAATAATTTAAGCAATTTTTATAGATTAGAGCATAAGCCCTGTGGATATTTACATTTGTCTACAACTTTACTTGCAAGTAATTCTGATATTACTTTGAATAAAAGCAAGGAGCTAAATTGATATAGTTTTTTCTTCTTGTTCAAGGCAAAAAGGTTGAAGCTGTGGTAGTCAACAGTCAAGATGTTCTCACCAGAAGAAAAGCTGTATTGTTAAAAGCTGTGGATAGGCACAAGTCTGCTTTGACCATTAACAGCTATGAAGCCTCAAAAATTCTTATATTTTACTGCAGTTCTTACTTGTGGCGGGTTTTGCTGATATTGCATATTCCTACTGTAAGCCATTATATCAATAAATAACAAAGCTGCCTGTGGTCAGCATGGCTGCTGACATTGTTGTGCTGCTGCAGTGCATCCTCAGTGGTGCTTAGCCAGTGCTTCTGTGTTGACTGAGGGCTTGTGCTCATAGACTTTTTACTCCTGTAATAAAAAGGCTGGATTGTGCCGCTCTGCAGCGGAAAGCAGCAGTTTCTGCTTTCGGAAGTGTTGCAGTGTAATTCAGGCTTTAGATGTGACTGAAATTAATAACACTGCCTATTTGCATCCTTAGGATTTAAATGCCTTAATAATGCTGGTCTTTAGTGCATCTAGCAATACAAAAAATTGGATTTGCTATTAATTTTCCATGTTTTTTTCCCTAGATAGACCGTAGTAGAGTTTCCTTACTATCCCATTACACTCAGTAATTTTCTTGAGTATCTCTCTGGTTTTGTCTATGCAGACTGTTCCTGGATAACCTTCTTGGGATTCTTGATTAATCTCCTCATTCATGATAGTAGAGCAGTTTGTTGTCTGTGTTCCAGATAGATGGAAGTTCTGTGGCAAAGGTCAGGCAGGATTAAGGGAAGCTGGGAAAGAGGAGGGAGAAGTAGTTATGGAGTAAGATTGCTAGGACAGCAACAGGGGTCTTGATTTTGGAGGTGGTAGGGAAAGATTAAAAAAAAAATTCATCATACTAATACGGGTGAGAGGAAATAAAATAACTTAGTTGTTTAACATTAGGTAAGGGAGAAGAATTGCTATGACTGCTATAGGTGGAGTCAAGCTGCAGAAAGAAGGTAAGGGGCCTTTCTGTTTGTTTTTTGCTGTTTTTGCCCACCTCCCGCTGTGTTAAATTGGAGTTGTCCTGTTATCTGTTGCAGAGGGACAGCTGAAGGTACAAAACTGTGAGTTGCAGAGAAGGTTGACAAAGAGGCTCTGCATTTTGTGAACTGTCTAGTCATCCAGTGTGACAGGTCAGGTTTACAAAAGCTTGAAAACTCCATCAGGTGATAATTTCCACTATCTGACTCCTGATCTTGTTGGTGGAAAAGAATAGTTCAGGATCTTTTATTTTTTGTTTTGTTTTTTTCCCCTCAAAGGAACAGGAAAAGATTGCAGTCAGTCCTGCAGAACACTAATAGGAAAAGGAAGATGGAGTGTTGCACTGATGCACACTAGAAAGTGGCACTAGTTGAATCCCTTGCATCAGTATGAAAAAAGAGCAGACCTTTGGGTAAATGGACTTGCCTATGTTTTGCCTTAAACCGGATTTATTTTAGTTTGGCTTAAAATCAATATTAGTTTGTTTTTCTTAATAACAAAAATAAAAATTAATGTCACCCTCTGCACTATTATAACTGAATTGATTGAATATTACACTTGATTTGTAAAGTTAAAATTTAATTCAGTAACTAGTACAGTCTTGTGCAGAAGAAACCTGAAGCTGAGTGAATTCAAGACAAGGGGGCTGGCACACTGTCAAAACTGAAGAGCAGGAGAACACGACAATGTATTTCTGCTGACTTGTGCACTTACTATCACTATTTAAATTAACCATTTCACAGGGTTTTTATCTGAGATTTTGAAAAGGTAACCTTGGAATCAGTAATGAAGTGCAGGCAGTAAAGCTGGTTACGAGGGACCGGCTGTTGCAGTTCTCCGCAGGTGTGGCCTTCTCGTGTCAGGGCATGGCGTTAGCGTGCGGGAGTGCTGGTGCACGGCACAGGCGAGGGGTGCCTGGCCCTGCTGCATAGCTATTTGAGGAAGGCAGAATTCACTCCAGCCAAGGAAGTTCTCGTGCTTGTTTAGTGAAATTCTTTTCTCGAACAACAGAAGTGAGAGACTGATACAAGTTGCATCTACGTGAACATTTTGCCAGCGTAGTTATGTCATTTACACAAGGTATTTTTGTGTCCCCCCCTTCTGTTCCAGATTGACGCGAGGCTTTGCCAGCACAGCTGTGTTAGAGACTGGGCCCATGCTGGGAAGCCTTTGCTCATGTGGCTGTGCTGATAGGTCATACTTGCGAGGCACTAGTGAAGTTGCAGGTCGCACAGTGAAAATGTGCTTCCAACAGGACAGTTTAGTCCAGGTAGCTCCAAAAACGTTGTGCCGGGAAAGATGTATTACACTACAGTCCTTTTCCCTTAGCTATGCAAATCAGCCAGTACTGCAGCGTTGACTGGCATGGCAGAAATTCATAGTGTAGAACTAACTTTCAAATATGATAAATGGCAAACCTCTTATCCTGGTACTCCATCTCCTTGAGACACTTGCTTTTTAAGCGGTCATATACTTTTTAGATAACACTTTTTTTATGGTCACATGCAGATGTTTAAGATTCTTGATCAAACCTGCATGACTTCTATTACATTGCTATTATTAAGAATGAACAAAAGAGTAATTGGTTGCTGTGTCAGTAGGAACCTTCCATGAGTAAGGATGGTAGGATGTGCCTTTTGTCTGCAGTGCTGATAAATAGCCTTGTGTTCAGACTCCGGAATTCAGAAACAGCCTAGGCTATCAGCTTCAATTAAAGCTCATAAAACTGTTAGGCTCTTACTGGAAAATGCATGTACCTGATAGAAGTGCTTTGTTTCATAGCTTTTTGTCTTTATCTTTGCTGAGCCTGACTGATGAATATGTTTCTAATGTAAGAGGTACCATCTCTTTGGTTTGGTGCTGTTGCTGGAGTGTAAAATTTGCAGGGTAGAGATGGTGACAGGTTTGGGAGAATAATGGCTTAAGATTTCTTATTTTTAAATGTTCTTGTTTTTGAATGTCTCAAATTTAAATTTTTAAATGTGAATGGATATCTGTGGAGGCACAAACTCATCTCTCTTAAGGCAGTATGTTTGGAACGAGTTGATGTTCTGTAAGATACTACTCTGTATAGGGAACACGGACCTGCCAAGCCCTTACAAGAGCACGTAAATAATGGCTCAATTAACCAAAATTGCTTTAAGTTCTGCTCCATGTTGTATTCATCTCTTTCTAAAAAGATTGAACGTATACCAAGTAGTTCTTATGAAATAATATTAGAGCATACATCAGCCCTAAGGAACACAGCATATGCTGGCCCAGACAGCTGTTGTGGCCAAAGTATTAGACACATCTCAGAAATGGAAGAAGAACAGGATCAAAATGTTAATCTTGCATACTTTTTAAACTCGTAAGGTTAGAATAACGTAACTAGAACAAAATAGCGCAGTACAAACAAGGACAGACCTTGATCTCAGGAAGTAGAAGAAAGACTATACTTGTTATTAAACTAAATGAAAACTATGCAAGCTGTAAGTTAAGGACAAAAGCAAAGAGTTCTTGACAAGTTGTTGTGTTCTTGAGCAAGGGTAGTAAGCCCTAAAGAACACAGTGCTTAATCATGTCCAACAACTGGGCAGAGAAGTGTTGGGGGAAGGGTTAAAGCATTAGAAAAACCAGCAGCTATTCTCTTCCATTTCAGACTGAGCTGGTATAGACAAACACAGACAAAGTAAGCATGGTTGTGCGTGCATGTCTGACTGCTAAAGCCTTCAGTGAAAGTGTCCATGATGTGTTCCATTATGAAAAGGTCATAATACTTAACGTTGTTTACTTTAAATAAGGATGGGGGGGCTCATCCTATACTTCTCTTATCTGACACAGACCAGTTTCAGAACTGTAGCTGTGAGCTAGATGGGCTAAAATGTATTCGAAGAGCAGAACCATTTATCACCTAAAACCTGAAGGGGGGAGTGAACTGGAGAAGTGCGTCTCTCTGTACCTCCCTGTATTGAGCTGAAGCCTGAAATGAGAGGTGGGGTGCTGATGGCGGTGCACTTGCTGCGTGCTTGCTTTGCGCTGCTTCTCGGCTGTGCCGGCTGAAGCTGCGCGAAGAATTGAGGCTCTGTGTAGCGCTGGAATCCTGAAAGGTTCAGCTGGCAACCAACTGCTTGTGGAGCTAATTGCTGTCCCCGTCTCACTGACTGACTGGCACAAGAAGATTTATGTTGCTATTTAGACCTAAAACATGACCCCATCAGCTACAGAAGGGTAGAAAGCGAGGGAGACAGAGAGAATATTGATCAAGATGCAGGGTTGTAAGGAGAATGCTATTCAAGTATTTGAAGTATGCAGTGTGCACAACACAAGGCCCGCATTTCTGCACGCTGGCCGGTTTCAAAGCAACAGGATTTGGGACGGACTTGCCAGGAGTCCTTCTGCAGCAGGGGCATTGAAAGGAGCACTGTATAGTTAAAAGATCTGCAAGCTGGAACCTTAAAATTTTGCCATGGTTTCTCTTTTCATTTTCCAGTTTTTCTGAGGTCTTGCAGGCAGTAGATAGTTTTCAAGCAGGTGTCCACAAAGAGCTGGGATGTAGTGGTAGTTTTGGATGCAGACTGTGTCAGAATTATTCTGAGAAGGTAAGATGAAATTTTTGTATCAGTTTTATTGTTACAGGTCTTACCGTTTTATTTCTGGTCAGATAGTTAACTTCTAATGAATATGGCTGTCAACTCTTGTGCGACTACCTTGATTTGTGAATAAGACTCCTTAAACTGACATATACTTTAAGAATAAGGCAAAAAAAACCCCAAGTATTGATCTGTCTTCATCCACCTGTGGGGTTGTAGGTATTGCATTAAGTCTAGAGTTAAAAATAACATTCATGTGTGTAGAAGGTCCTAATTCATTTTGTTATGGTGTAGCAGAAAAATATCTTGTACCTTGCCTGAAGGAGATCAATAATAGCCTGTGTTGTAACTACTTCAGAAACACTGGCTAACCCCATCAATCTTTACCTGGACTGTTTGATGGATCAGGTCTGTAATTGTGTAAGACCTATGTATATTTTTGTAGTTTGACTACCAAATGTTTTTTATTTAATTAAAAAAATTTATTATGTAAGCTTCTTAGAAGTCTCTTTATTGTTGGTGATTCTTTAATAAATATTATGCAGTTGTCTAGCCTATTTCATCCAAAGATCCCAGTGTAATGTGTAGTGATGTTTATTGTTTCTTTAACTGTGAAGTAGGAAAAAAAAGGGGGAGCATGAAATCACTGCTATGGTGCTACCCAAGAAGAGTGCAGTTTTCAGTACACAGAAAATATGCGTTAATAATGCTGCTAATGTTAATTTGTAAATAACAAAGATAAACTTATGCAGAAGCAGGACAGGTAAAGTGGTTTCCCATAAATGTTTTTTCTTGAAGGATAACAAGCAGAGAAGAATGGTTATACCGATCTAATTTCTTACTGTCTGGACTCTCCACAAAATAAAACAGAACGTTTCTCAAATGAGTATATTGAGTTGCTGGCGTGTTACAGCAGTAAATTGTTCGCCAGTCAACATGTGCCAGTCTTGTTCTTCTCTGCTAAACTCTGCCCAAAACCCTTTCCACATGTGCCAGAGCAACTGTTGCTTTTGTAAGGAATGTAATAGGGTAAATTTTTCATAGAAGATGCATTATCTATTTCAGAAGAATTGCTGTTTAAAATCAGCTGTTGTTTCTTCTTGTTTAAATGTTTTAGAATCAACCTGGAACTGGGTGAAGCGTTCTAATCGTAACTGTAAAAATACCATGTTTTGGAAAGATATTCTGCAGAAAGGACAGGAATTAGGCTATCAGGCAAATGGCCATTTAAAAACAAGCAAGCAAAAATCCACCTTATTGAATGAGCAGTTGGTGTTGTGTACTGTGAGATGTTAGCGAGAAAATTTACACCTCACAGTGGTATTTAGCAAGAGTAGGGTACAGTAAGGCCTAGGAACATTTGAAGAAAGAAATATAAAAAAGATCTGGAAAACATTGAATAATCCATTTATTGACATTTGATATTGAAGAGTCAGATATGGATAAGCAACCTGCTGCTATGGAAGTGGTGAGAGAAGAATGTAGCTTAGAAAAATCAAAAATGAATTTGAAGAAATGTCTCACTCCCATTTTAAGTGAATAATGCAGTACTTTAGAAATAGTGAACTGAGCCATAGGTTAATAAAACTACCTTTGCAACTTTAGCATATTCTTGGTAGATGAACTTCCTTCCACTTAAGATATTGAGAGTATTACCTGCTCTTTGGCTCTGTTGGAGTGTTGGCTGTTTTTCTCATTTCCTGTTACAGAACTGCATCTAAAAATATGTTATTTCCTAAGATTGATTTCCTTTGAGCAGTTGTTACAGTGCGAGTGAGGATGCTTCCTGCCTAATTGCAGTCCACAGCATTGAAATGTACCTATGTCCCTCTACGGTAACAAGGTGCGGGCCCTGCAATGGATTTCCCTGTTGGCAAGTGAGCTTCTAGGTTACTTTTCAGCTCTGTTCTTCTTTGCATTTGTCTCTGGCTTTCAGGGAACTTGGGGATCTTTGAGATGTCATTACAAGGAACAACAAATAAGATCTATCAACATTTTTGTTAATTAAATCTGCTGAAACAGGCTGATAGTATCGGCACGAATCACTGAATTTCTGATAAGAGACTTAAGGTCTTTCTAGTGAAGATGAAAGAGGCTTTTTTTCCGGTGGAGTTAAGCATGTTTAGCTTTTGCCTGCTTCATATAGCGCTGGTACTCACACCCTTCCAAAGTAGGTTTCCAAAATATATATTTAAAAAACAAAGCAGAACAAGATTGAAAATATGGTTGGGATTACTGATCCCTGTACTGCGTGCGGTTGTTTGCTCAGCGCATGCACAGGTCAAAGTTCTGAGGGAAGCGCGTGTTTGTCGGGGACGTGCTCCAAAGTGGCAACCACCTGCTGCTGCGAGCAAGCCCAGGAGCATCAGCTGTGGCTGAATTTTCTCGGTTCTTCTTTTTTCATAGCTCTTTTCTCACTAATTTTGTAAACGCAATTGTAAAGATTGGTTGGTCTTGCATTTTTTCATTGGCACTGCTAAAGCTGTGTATTAGTTAAATGTGCCGGCTCTGTCTGGACCTTTGCTTTGTCCAGCAAAGTGTATGAAAATTGCTCATGGCTCCTATTTAATCATCTGTGTTTGTTTAGTATGAAATGAGAGATAAGTGAAAATGACATAATTTTCTTGGCCAGAGGTACCAGGAATAATCTGATATATGAAAAAAAAAATGTATGAAAAATATGTAACTAATTGTTGTAGCCGTTACTAAGAATACGCCATAATTGTGTAAGCCCTGTAAAGTTTGCATCCATTCAACGTACGTTTCTGCTAGAGAAATGATGGTAATCATGTAATCTGGCCCCAGAACGTTGCTTAAGAGTTAGGTTTCCTCTCTCTCCTCAGCCATACCGCATTTCTGCAGGCAGTGAAAGAATACTTTGTTGTCAGCTGAGGTTCAGTCCTAGTAATAGGTGAATTGCTGTTTGCACAACTCTCAGCCTACAAGAAAATATGGTGTTAAAAAACACCTGAAAGCAAATCGTTATTTCCAGGTTTTGCTCAAGTGAGAATGTGGGGAGCAGGGGAAGATGCAAAAAATGTATGTGCAAGGGGAAACGTGCAAAAATTAAGTATGTATGCAAGTGGAGGGGGGCAGTACATAGCTGGGGAGAATGCAGTGGGTTTCCTGGCGCAGTCTCAAATCTAAGTTACTTTGCACAAAGAAGCAGCTTGTTTTCAGATCTTGCAAGCCTGTTGAAGTTCTCACAGTTTGTAGGTTTCTACTGACAGTAAAATACAATGTTGCTTCTTCACAGCTCCCTATATGGAGAAGTTTCTTGTGAATTTAGGATTTAATTCTGCTTATCTATTTGAGCTCTTTCTTAATACCTGCCAGGAACATAATGAGGCTCGTTAAGGAGCTGGACTGAATGGGCACCTTCTTGATGTACAGCTGGTTCCACTACAAAGATATCTTATTGGAGTGACACTTTTCAAAGTGACATGTTTTCAGTTAATTTGGTAAATATGTGTCAGTAAATGTATCCAGTAACACATCTGTTTTTCTGATTAAGTTCATGGTTTGAAGAAAAGCCTCACTCAAACTTTTGATCCTGTTTTATACATTTAATCTAGGGCTGTGATGCTTTTAAGGTTGGAGGCATATTTCAAAAACTGTGCTTTAGTGTATAAGTGACTTCCAGCTGTCTAAAGGTTTGTTTGCACACTGTTTATGTGCTTACTCTCTGAAATATGTGTTAGGAAAGTGCAAATCTCATTTACACCTATGAGTGTGCGTTGTGGGTAGAACTCCCTCCCACTCCCCCTGGATATGTCGTTCTGATTTCTTGGGCTTATTTTGGGGAACATGGAGGGCAGAGCTATGCTCAAAACTCTTACTAGTTTGGTTGGTTTTGGTCGGGTGAATTTCCCGCTAAGGCTTTGGTCGTACACTTTACTTGAATGTGGTGAAGAACTTGTTTTGTCAGCTTGTGAATCTGCAATAGTTGTATATTACTGTGTGCATCTAATGCAAGAGTTTTATGCCTGTCTTGTTTTATTTCCCCTCCAATTAAGAGGGGGAGCCAGGGGGAAGGTGGCAAGTTTGGGAGAGAAAGAGCAGCAGGAGTCTTTTAAATTGTATCTGCTGGTGAACAAATAGCAGTGTGGGACCACAGCTTCAGTTAGCTTCGGGAATAGTCTGCGCTTCAAATAATGGTAGGCTGTGTAGTAGCTGTAACATGATATATTGTCCATGATTTTAGTGTGAAGTGTCTGTGCCTCTTATTGAGCTTCCTTCATACCTTTTAATGATTTTATTATGGTCTTAAATGAAACTGATGTAGTTCATTCAGTGAAACAAAAATAGAGGAGTGAAGTATCAACCCAAATATTTGTTCTGCACTTGTGTTCAAACTCCTACAATTTTTTTTTAACGGCCTTTGTCATACTAATGAACAGTATGTGCCTGTTACGGTTGTTACCTCTCTAACAAATAGTGCCTTCAAATAATTGCTGGGAGCACTACTCTTTCAAATTGCCTTTGGAAAAAAAGTAACCAAGTGTTTTTGTATTCTGATTACTTCCATGTTCATTTTCTAAAATGTACCTGGTAAATTACGTGATACTGCTTTCATTTTTCACGGAGTTCAAAGGGAGGTGGCATGTAATGTAGGGAGCACAAAGACAAGCCCTGCAGAAAAGATGAAGTCTGAGTCTGAATTCTAAGGTCATGTGTGGCAGAAATGGTCAATGGCCGTTTCCAGAAGATAATAATTCCCAACTTCTATTGTGTACTTGCTTGCTTGAGCTAGTAGAGTGAGCATGTCCATAAAAAACTTGATTATAGTGCATCTGGTGTCACTCACTTGCCTCTGTACATAACAGCGGCAGCAGCCTCTTCTTTTGCAGCCTGTTTGCCACAGGAGCTCAGGCAGTGCTGGACAAGGAGATGGGGCAGGACCCTGGTTTATGGGGTTGCGGGCGTGAGACTGAGATTCCTGTGCGGCAGTGGCCTGTTTGACAGGAGCAGGCAGCAGGGCTGGAGGATGGACGCTGCGCGTGCGTGGAGCTGGGGAGCGCGGGGTCACCGCTGCAGCCAGTCCTGCTGGCGTGCGGTGCTGCTGCTCAGGACCTGTGCCTTGACACACCGGAGCTGCCCGCTGTCAAGGGCAGCACACTGTGCCCCACTGACTAATGATGGGATTTCCCCGGGCTGCAAATGAGCCACATGTGGACAAGGTGGCTGGGCTGGCTGCGGAGTGCTGGGACCTTCACCCCCAAGCTTGTTTCCTTAAACAGCATGCTTGTCGTGTCTGCAGTTGAACCCTTTGTTCTTGTAAGAGGATTTCATGCGGTGGCAGGCACTGCCATGCTACAAAATCTGAGCGAAAATCTCTTCAGCCTTATTTGTTTTACAGTTCATCCAACATTAATTATAAAACTGTCTAGTACATGTTTCACAGTATCACTTCATGCTTAGATCTGCCTTGTGCATGGATGGATTTTGTTCTTACTTTAAATCTAAAAAGATGTATAGTGTGTAAAGGAGAGATTAAAGAAAGCTATGGGTATTATGCAGGCCCTTTGCTATTTGGCGGTGTGAAAAGTGTCGTGTATCTCCTAGTCTGTAACCAGAGAATAGGGCCTGAAACGGAAAACTGTATTTCAAAATACGGCTTTGGAACCAAATGGACCATTTTTTGTAGTTTGCATGCAGAAAAATGCTTTCTACCAAGATTAACAACAGGTCCTTGCTCTGACCATTAAGTCACTAATATTTGTGTTAGTGGGCGAAAATCTGAGCCGCGATGCTTATTTCAAATCCGTACAGACTGAGCTCTTGACTGTAGGGGAGGAAGTGTTTATTTTTCCAGGTGACTTTGAGAAAGTCAATAACTAGTGGCCTTTGCAGAACAACAGGTGGCTCTGTGGTTCCGGTTGTGCTTTGTAATAGATTGCCCTGGTCATTCTGCTGCTTTTCCCAGCTCCTGCCACAGGCTGCTTTCTGAAGGAGGCTGATCTACTAAAATGAAAATTGCAATCCCTTAAATGCCAGGCCTCCAAGGAAACAGAGATTAATGGTGTGCTTGGTTATAACTTTACATTGGTAGTTGGAAAATGTGACTGTGGAGTAGCATATTAGGAGAATTATCAGTCACTTAAAATAGCTGTTAATAACAGCATGGGAATGATGAGTATCTCTGTAGCTAATGTCACAAGCATGTTCCCCACTGCCACAATTACTTGCTGCATTTACCAGGAGAGGGTTTTTTTGGAGAAGCCCAGTCTGTTGGTTCAGCTCCAGTTGCCATTGCCAGCGTAAGCCTGCGGAGGGAAGATCTCTTTGCGCTCATTGGCCTGCGGCGCCCTTTTCTGCACCTTGTTCCTAGTGCTGGAAGCAGAAGCCCAGTCAGAAAGCGGAGGTGGTGCCGCCGGTATTCAAATGCAGCCTCTGTGCCATTGACAGTTCTCGGCTGTGTTGAGAAATACTGTGTGGGTTAAGAGGTTTCCCTCCTCCCTTTTCCTAAAGCTTAAAAACTATTGAGATACTTATTGCCTGAGGGAAGTTCTTATATGACAGCGATTTGGCCCGGAAGGGTGGGAGCAGCATCTTTGTGGACCGAGGCCCAATCCTGTTCCCAGGGCGATGGGGACTTGGCATCTGTTCACGTGAATGAGAGCAGAACTAAGAAGCATGTAGGCTGTTTCTCAGTTCCGTGTTACCTGTGACCTCTTCGTTCTCCTGAGTTGTTGCTAGCATAAAGCACTTTTCTCTTGTGAATTATTAATATATTCTTTTTTTTGCAACACAGATGTAAATAATAATTCCTAAGTATTGGCTTGGACTGACAGAAGTTTGATCCTGGGGCCATAAGGGCTAAAAGGATGTATAAAAGGATGGGTGGATGTATAACATAGATGGACAAACTGGTACAAGAGAAATGAAAAATCTTCTTCCATAGAAAGCTGTCTAGATGTCCAGACTGAGATAAGTGATCTCTGCCTGGAGATTTTAAGCATCTGATACAAAATGGGGGATGTGACTGGTGATTGGGTAGTGCAAATTTAACCTAAGTAAGAGTCAGTGGTAATTATTCAAGTTCTTCATTTTGCTCAATAGAATTAAACTCCATGAGGACTAAGTACTGCGAGTGTGGGAAGAAAAGCATGCAAGTGCGTATGCGTCTACTCAGGAGTGGAAGAAGTTTCGTACGATTTAGCTTCATCATTTTTCAAATTTGCCCCCCTTGCGTATATGGAGTCTTTCTGAAAACACAATGAAGTGCAAAGTCTACAGTGGCAGCATTGTTATCTGAGAATAGCAACCTTAAATTGGACATTTGTGCTCAATGAAGGCTGAAAAATTGGAAATTGCTTACACCACTGACTATTTTATTCCGCCTATTTGTGGAAATGGCTAATGGTTTGTTACCCAGGAAACACTTCCAGTGATTTCTGCTCCAGTCTGTTAAAGCTCAGAGCTGGCACTATTAATGTGGTGCTGTTAGTTTGAAAGAAAGGATGGCAAAGATGCAGTGCCTTGTTCAGAGTAGAAGATACCATGGAAAAGGAAAGAATTTGAGGAATGAAGAAAGGTTTGGAAGATAGCAGAGTATCTGAACTGAATGCAGACTGTGATATTTCTTGTATTTGTTTAAATCAGAATGTGACTTGCTCAGTGGCAGCTGTTTGCTTTCACGAACAGGATTTTTCTTTCCAAAAATATTAATGATATTTCTCCCTTCTTTTGATTTGCTTTCTTTTGAGTTAGCATCTAATCCAGAGATATTGTAATGAATCACTGGCAGTTTTTCTTTGAAGTGTGTTTTGAAAATTGTGTTGTCCTTCAAAAGTGCCAGGCTTTAAGTGGGGAAAAGAAAATTGCTGGGAAGTGAGGGAGCTACTTCCCCAGAGCTTGGAGTTGTTTTTGTATTTCCTTTGATATGTTTTTCTCATCTTAACTGCAGCTTTCTTTTTGGAAGTAATTAGGGTAGTTTTGTGAACAATATTGGTGGAGGTTCAGAGAGCTTTAAGCATAAACAATTCCCAATTCCCACTGTTACTGTTGTTTTCATTAGCTGAGAAGGATTTTGTAGCCACGCAATAAAACTGTCACAGCTGCCTACTAAATGCCTCAAGTATTATCAATGAAAGCAGAGAGGATTTCAATCAGCAGTTTTCTGGTTAATATTCCTTGTTATTTGTTAAGATAGAAAGCTATTTGTGGTGTATTTTGTGTTGGATTTTAAGAACAGTATTGGGCTATTACTGATTTAACGTTGCAGCCTTTCTTCTTGTTCGTCTGATTGCTGTTGCTGAGTACGTGTCAATGCTAGTTGACAAACTGAGGCGCGAAGGCTGCCTAGCTATGTCTCGATAGTCGGTTCCCACCTCCTTTCACGTCTTTGAAATATGTGGGTAGGTATACAGCATGTTTTCTTTAAGCATACACTTAGCCAAAGATCCCTTCCAGCTTTAGATGAAGTTGGTAAGAGTTTTGATGCCTCTTTGGGGGCTTGAATAGTGTTGACATAATTCATGGAGTGAAGTGTTTCTTGCCTCAGCCGTGTCCTTGGGGAGTAACAGCAGTGAACTAGAGCAGGTATAGCCATGCCCTGCGTCTGGAGGGGTGTAGCGCTTCGCCGGGCCCTGCTCACAAGACGGGGTGCTGGGGTGAGCACGGCTGGGACGCATCAGGGGAGCCGGGCCAGCGGCACCTGAGTGCTGCAGACGCCATCCGCCTGCGTGGCCATTGCGTCTCGGTGTTAGTTAAACTGGCGTCACGCACAGACTGGGAGCTCAACCTGTGTCTCTATAGGATTATCTGAAATTCAGCCACGAATCTGGGGTTGTAACGGAGTAAATCTGTCCCTAGAAGCCGGCAGATGTTCAGTAATTGTCGGTGGGGCTTCAGTCGTCATCCCCCATCTCCAAAAAGTAGTTAAGAGAAAGCAATAATTAATCTAATTCTAACCGATAGAGCAATACGGCTGATACATTTCGTTTGATATTGGAATTTTAGTTTGAAATTGGAAAGTGTGTTTTAATTATAGGGTATAAATGAAACCAAAGAGCATTGTAGCTTTGTGCCAGGGTATGATACAATTCTGATTTTTTTTTTTTTTTTTTTTTTAGTATTGTCACTTCATAGATGTTTCTTTTGATCTGTAGAAATGGCATTTTTATTGAGGGTAACAGAATGAACTACTGTTAGAAGTTCATTTAACACCTGTACAGACTGTTTGGCTTGGGGGGGAAATGTGATCACTTTGCAGTGTGCATTTAAGCAAAATGAATGGGGAAGATCAGGATTCAAGGAATACGAAGCATCTGATTCTGCAATTTACATGAGGAATAGTCTTTTTTTGTGTCTGACTTTTAGCTCATTTGATAAATGCTAGATGCTAAGTCATCACAACTAAAATCGTAAAAAGTTAAGGCTCCGTCAGCAACTCGTGCTCAAATAGGTTTGTGTTTGGTACATTGTATGGTTTAGCTTCTGCTATCTGCATGGTAATACAACATGAAATAGAAAAATCAGTAGAATATCCACGTTTTGGAGTCTGAGGTAATCACCTCCAACTGAGTCTGCAGTCTGGACAACTGGGTGTTATTTTGGTATAATTGTAATGCAGCTTCTGGAGCCTCGGTGTGGGCAGGCAGACCTGGGAAAGTTCTGGCTGCAGCTCTCACCCGCCTGAAAGGAGAAGTCACAACAAATAAATGAGTCATACCAAGATCAGGAGGGAGAAATGAAGAACTTATTTTTCTCAGTCTTCATTTGCAGAGGAAGATCTTTCATTTTTAGTCTTTGTGTTTCATCCGCTAATATAAGTAGATAGCGATATCTAGAAAAGCACTTCCTTCCCCCTGCTATCTCCTTCCTTTTACAGAAAGAGATTTTGCTCGCCATTGAAGATGCTGAACTGGAATGTGCATAGCTGCAAACAGAATTACCTTGTGGGTGGGGTTTTTGGTTTTTTGTTTTTTTGCATAATGAGCTCAAACTTGATTAAATTTCCTTTATTAAAGCTCAGCAGAATAAGTAGCCATACAATAATGACTGGAATGTGTCTGCACTCTGCAAGACTGCTGAGCAGGCAGCACAGCTCGGTCAGGCCGCGTACAATCTGATTGATTTGGACTGCTTCAGTCATGCTGAAGTTCACACTGGTGCGTGATCCCATGTCATACGTCCTAGGCTTCATGCACACTTTCTCATTACTGTTCTTCTATTTTTAAATAAATAGTTTGGTTTCTGTACCTCTGTGAACAGTAGGCAAGGTGAATAGTAACACTGTCCATATAGAAGTCACAATGTGCTTGATGGGGCTTGTTGTTTTACGTGATTTATTCAGTCAAAGATTAGATGCACGTGACTTTCTTGTTCGCATTTCCTAATAATGTTGATAATCCTAATAATGTTGATAATCCTCGTCTCTTTTAGTAATCTGCCTAGCAGAACCTGGAAGTGTGGGTTTAGTCTGCTCTGCTGTGCTCTTTCGGGCAGATATGTAGTAAAGCAATGTAGATGGGCTCCTCCTTGTTTTAATACCTCTCTGGCTGCCACTTGAAAATACATTTCAGTATTTACCATTGTATCTACCTGAATGGATTTAATCCTTTACAAGGGCCTGTACATAGTGTGTACTACTGTTTAATTGTCTTGTGACTATAATAAGACTCGCAGCATTGTGTAGCAGCAGTGTACCTAGCAGGATTCAAGGGTTTTTTTTGTTTCTTGGACCTTGAGGACTAATGACAGGATTTCTGACAAAACTTCTTTGAAGATTGGAGGGTTTTAAATAAGTCTGCTTCAAAATACTTTTTTTACAGTGAAAATGAACTTGGGAAAAACTGAGATTTGGTTTGGGGGTATGGCCAATGGGAAATATCTAAGGTAGCATATTTCCTCTGAGATCCTGTTGGCCCTAATTGAAACTTTTCTTAGTAGCCTGAACCACTGCATTTTTCATCTATTTGTCCTTAACAAGTGTCTGTTTGAGATGTCTTAGCATGTTGTGGGAATTTTAGGTCAAGTGGCACATCTTTTCATTTATCTGCTGTTGGCTAAGCTGCTTATTCCTTGATGCCTCAGTGGGTCTTCCCTCTGGCTGAATCATGACCAAGATTATGGGCACATCATCATGGTATGTCATAAAAGATATAATTTAGCTAGGGAGAGGCTATAATCTAGCTCTCCCATAGAAGAGAACAGGGGCATAATTTTCTTGATCTAGCACCATTGCAGTCAGTAGTATACAGACAGACGGTGACCGTGAGTTACTGAATTTCACTAACAAAAATCTGATCAGAATTTTTATGTTTCAACATTCTGATCACAACTAAAACCTTAGGTCTTCTGGAACTGAAATGTTTCTTTAAGTTCATTTTTTTCCAAAGCTTTGGATGAAAAAGGTGAAATAATAGAAATCTTTGAGTTAGGAAATCAGTGCCTCTGCTTTTATAAATTTCTGATTGCTAATATTAGCAAATTTAAATCTCATCTTATCTGTCTTTTCCTGGAGGGTAACAGAACTGAGGAGAAAATGTGTCTATTCCCACATTAGCAATAGCTCAGAAACTGATTCTTTTGCAGAAGAATCACTCCTCAAAGGTTGGTGTTAAATGCCCTGTTGCCAGAATTAGAGTGTGAAGTTATTAATGGCCTTTCTAAAAGCATGGTTGTTTAGATTAGACTCTCGTGGTGACTGCTACATTTCTGAAGAAATCTTTGAATAAAATGCCAGACATGTAGGGGGAAGAGAAGATAACAATTTAGAACAAAACACACCTGATTTTATGTATGTATCAATCAAAAGCAAACATTTTGCCAAAGGCTATACTACTCAGCAGGTCAAATTATGGATTTTTGAAGAATTTATTTTATATAAAATCAGTGAAAACTCTGTTGTTTCACAGCACATTTTTCTGTTTCAAAAATGTCTTTTTTCATAATAGATCATTTTCATTTTCTCTCATATTAAAATGACATCAAAGAAACATTTTCTTGATAGTGGAAATCTCTGTATTAATCGTAACTGATCAAGCTGGTGTACGTTAGATGTGAATAAAAGTGAGTTTTGGTTTCCGTAAGTTTGTAAGTGTGTGTTGGGAGGCTGGAAGCGTTCTGAGGTGCAGCGGTTTGCTTTGCCCCCCCGCCTGTCCCAAGGCACGGGCAAAGCTTGCTTTGCCCGAGGGGAAGGCTGTAGCTGAAGCCCTGAGGACGGCCTGAGATCTCCTTTGTGGATCTGGCTGTATTCCCAGCGTTGCCCTCCCTGGTGCGGCAGTGTCAGAGAGCTCTTCTTTCAAGCAGGGCTCTTACCTACCAGGGTCAGGAAGCGCACGGCGTGCAGGTCGGCCTCCATGCGTGTGTCGTACCTGCAGGGTTGTGCCTATCAGTAGGTTGTTCTCTCTTCCTTGTTTTTTCAGGTAAACACGATGTTTCTTGTTTCTTTACCCTCCACAAACTGTGGTGCTGTTGTTGCATACCGGTTGTCACTAATTTCAGTTAGTGAACTTCAGAGGTGGCCTGTGCTTTGCATGTGTGTGACAGTTGGGGAAAAAGTGCCCAGGTTTTTGTTTTCCTGAAAACCCTTATTTAGCAGGTACATACATCTACTGGTGATCTCGTGCTAATACTCAGAGGGGAGAGCTGATACAGGAGAAACTTGCTTTATTCAGTTTTTAAAATACGAACCTTCACAGTTAGCAGAGCAGTGTCTGGAGAGCGCGTTAGGATGCCTGTCTGGGAGAACAAAACTCTGTGGGAATAAATAGCCTGTGCTTGCTGACAATTTTGCTGGAGAGAAAACTTGCCAGCTTCAGGAAGGGCTGTCTGGGCAAAGGAGCAGAGAGGGGCAGTGAGAGTCTGCGCCAGGTCTGGAGCAGTTCAGGGATGTGAGCCCTTGCTGGGGCCGGGAGCAATCCTGCTTTGCGTTGCTGGTGGGAGATATTGAAGGTGTCTCTAAATTCAGCCAGATGGTGGCACAGGACTGGTGTAAAACTGGAAAAGAATCTGAAAGCAGGTGAATTCACTGTTTTGGGCGTTTTTTTGTCATTTTAGCAAGAATACTTTCTCCCCCGCTTACCAACAATGTCCAGTGAGGCAACCCTCCCCCTTCTCCTCCCTCCTCCAAAAAACCCCACTTGACTCTGTGATAGAAGGATAGTTTCGGCAAAATGGCCAGATAGCTACTTTGGAAGGTATGTGCACTGTTAGTGCTGTTTTAGTGAAGGCAGGTTTTGGAGGATAAAGTTCATTCTTCTTCTTCTTCTTCTTTTTTTTTTTTTTTGAAAAAGAAGGAATAGTGGCATGATGTAGCTTTTCATCCTTCTTCAAATCAAACCTTTATATCAAACCTTTAGCAATGTGATCAAAATGTTTCCTGATTCTGTTGTCTTCCTCTGATTTCATTCACCTTTGCAAGTCTCTTGAAATTATTTTTCTTTCTCAACAGGTTGCTGGTTGGAGCCCCTCGAGAAAAAGCCCTTCCATCCCAACAAGCCAACAGAACAGGAGGGCTGTACAGCTGCGACATTACATCTTCAAGTACACGCTGCATGCGTGTCATATTTGATGAGGACAGTAAGTTTTTCAGCGCTTTCATTTTGGATGGAAACAGATGTCTGATTTTTCTCATCCAATGTGGTCCTTTCCACAGTAGATGTATCAGATGGTTACTTTTATGAATTTGTATGTAACTTTTTTTGCATTGGAAAAAATTGTAGTTTAATTGCTAAGGTAAAATGAGATGCTTAAATCTTGATTGAAGATCTCTAGATTTGAATGCTCTTACATTCTTTAGTAAACTGATGATGTGACATTATAAAACATTTTTAGCATGTTACTTTAAAGGGATGTTGGCAGCCATAAAATGTGTAGATGCTGCCACCTACAGACTGTGTCATGTACTGTATGAAGCTGCTGTCCTGAGACTAAAAAAAAAAAAAAAAAAAAAAAAAAAAAAAAAAAAGGTTAACTGTTGACTTTTGAAGCTGAATTGTGATATTCTGCAGCTGATCCAAAGATGGAGAGTAAAGAAGACCAATGGATGGGTGTAACTGTCCAAAGTCAGGGGCCTGGAGGAAATGTGGTGGTAAGTCTATAGGACTAACTTATAAAAATATTTTGGTCTTACAGTAAATGTTTTGAGTGGTCTGCGTTTCTCTGCAGCTTTCTAAAAGCTAGCTTCCTTTGGTTTAATCTTGTATTGCAGTTTCTTATAATTAAAGACTTAAATGTCTCCTTAGCAAAATGAGACACCTGAGGTTATAAGTTTTAAAATACTTTTCTAACTCTGAGTTAGCCTGTCTTTATAACCTTGGTTCCAGTCTAGGATGTGCAGTTATTTTGTTGGTGTGCACATTTTATTTTTGTGATGTACACATTGTTTTTTTTTTTATACTGTTTTCTACAAAAATAGGGAAAAATAGTGTGATAAAGTTTTAAAAAGTAGCAGACTATCAACAGCCTGTTGTCTGAGATGATCAGCCTCACTTTGACTTTCACCATGGACTTTGGCTGAGTTGGTCCTATGTAGTAATGTAGTCTGGCCATTGCACTGGGACTTGGGAGGAAGAGCATGATACAGTAAGACCTTGTACTGATGATGATACAAGTTATTATTTTATACCACATAGAGAGAAGAAGCTTTTAGGAGTTACCAGAGAATGTTATCATCTATCTTTTTAGGTGAAGAGCTCTTTTTCAATTAAATTTGTCTCTCATGGTGTCACAGGATGCCAGCTTTATCATATAATGGATGTGCAGTGGAGCTTCCCCATGTAATTGTATTCTTGCAGGTTATCCCTTTGAACCTCACTGCTTCCAAAATTGGAAGCAAATTCCTTCAGGGTGACTCTGGAGTTACTTTGGGATAATAGAGGCAGTAATGACTTGTTCCAGTCCCTCAGAACCCACAGGGGGGAACGGCAGGCAGAAGGAATCCTGTTGGTCCATTATCAATTAATGCATCTTGTCTGTGTTGTGACTTCTCTAAGGAGGAACTTCTCCTTGTAAGTGATAAGTAGAAAACAGGCATAATAGATGAGCTGTGGGCAGCCTTGAAGGTCACTGTACAGTGGGGTACTGCGTAACACTTCTCAGCGTGCCTGAAGAGTACTGCAGTGCCCATAGTGTGGAGCAGCAAAAAACAGCTGGCAAAGGGGTGTGTGATTGTACCACCTCTTTTTGACAATGGTTTGGTGGTTACACAACTCCTGGTGGCTATTCATCTTTTGTGTAAGGTATTTGACCCAATTTCTTTGTAAATCATTCTTGGAGCAGGGGCTGGAGCCTAGGTAGGCCTGCTAGTCTAAGGTTATGCTTACTGCTTTTGCCTTTCTCTGTCCCAACAACTCTGATTATCCCATATAAAGTGGAATACCCTACATGAGAAGTAGGAACAATTCCTTTTTCCTTCTCTTCCCCTTACTGGAAAAGCTTTCGGCCTCCGATATATGGCACTTCTCTGGGAGAGGTAAGTTTTGAACAGTCTCAGGCAGAAGGTAGTTGAACCAGCTTTCCATGTCCTGTGTAAGTATGTAGGTGATGTAGCTTGTGATGGCTATGGAGAAACACAGCCACTTCTTTCTTTTTGAGGGATAGGGTTGTTCTCCCCTCACTTCTTGAAAGAGAGCGAATAGGTATCAGGAGAAGGTTTAGGGCTAAAAATCATAAATCCCTCAGAGAAGAGGGGTTTAACCACATCATCTTCTGTGACCAGAAAGTTGGTTGCTGTGTATTGTATCCACAGATGCCTAACTATTCCCATACCTTCTCTGTAGGGTACACAAGGCTCTGCATGGCACCACAGATACATCCACAGGGAGACTGGCTTACAGTGTTGCTTGCACAAAGTATTGCTTAAGGAGACCAGCCGTGTGCTTTGATGACTTGCATGAAAACATCCAGAAAGCATCACTTATTATCTCTTCTGTCTTGCAGACGTGTGCACATCGCTATGAGAAAAGGCAGTATGTAAACACCGTGCAGGAAACCCGGGATATCATTGGAAGGTGCTATGTGCTGAGCCAGGATCTCACTATTAAGGATGATATGGATAATGGAGTATGGAGCTTTTGTGATGGTCGTTTAAGAGGCCATGAGAAGTTTGGTTCCTGTCAGCAAGGCGTTGCTGCTACTTTTACTAAAGACTATCATTATATTGTGTTTGGTGCCCCAGGCACTTACAATTGGAAAGGTAGGACCTGTCTTCCATCCTGCCAACCCTTAAACCTGCCTCCCCAATCTCCTCTTAGATTTTTCATGAATGTTGCATCCAAGTTTCTAAAAACGTTTTTCGGGCATAAACCTAATGGGGATCTAATGGGTGATATTTTACCCTGTTTTCACAACGTGCTATGCTCTTATATCACAAATATTTAGTGAAGTTCCTTTAAATATTTTTGGGGGGACTACTTATGAATGGTTAACAGGACTGCACATACCTACGGAAAAATTTTCTCATATTAATCTTAATTTCATGGTAGGATTGAGTGTTTTTCTGAGACTTTCACACTGGAACAAATTATTAAACTATTTTAAAATTATTTGACCAGCTTTTTCTTCTCATTTAAGCAAACGTTAGATACCCGCACTGAGATCTTTGTTTATCCTTGAATATTCTCTTCTTTATCTTTGAGAAATGTATGGAAAGTAGTATTTTCCAAATTCAATACTAGAGGATTGTAAGAAGATAACTGAACAGAACAAAACTTCATATATTGACATTTAAATCTTTTACTCAAGTAAAATTCCATGGATAGTCTGTCTGAGTAAAAGGCACAAGGACTCTTGTATCATCTAGGAGATCCTCCAAAACCTGTGTGTGTGGGGGGAAACAGATAAATTTTTCTCCACTGATTTATACTGAGAAGCATCTAAATGGCCAGCCCTGTCTTTCTTTTCTTAAAGTGATTTTTTCCATTTGCACTTCATTACACCAACAACTGTAAATACTTCTCTCCTCCTCTTTAGAACATCTGATCCTTGACCCGTTAAAATTTTTTTCCTTCATGCACCTGCATCTGCCATATGAACCATGCAAAATCTTTGAGTAAAGCTCTGGCACAAGGTGTACTTTTGTGAAAACTTAATCTTCCACATATCTGTTTCTGTCAACAAAATCTGACCAAGCTGAAACAGCATACTGAGTTCAGAGTTATTGCTTTACCTTAATTGCAGAGAACTGCTATGACAGTGTATCAGTCATAAGAATACTCTTTCATATCATGGAAAAACATGTTCATGCTCACTAAATTGTTAAATATGCCTGTCAATAAAAGGGAAGCACCCACTATATTGAGCTATCGTTCCTTTGCCCTTAGATAATGTTTTCAAAATACATCACAAGTGTTTGTCCTAATCGAACAGTTATTTTATGATTTCTTTTTTTGTAATCTTATGCATTTATCTCCCTTTTAAGAGAGTCTTTATGAGATTAAGATATGTGGGAGGAGGATAATTCATGGCCAAGCTAGTTCCATGCTTTTGAGAACTTTATTAGTATCCCATATTTTCCAGTCATTGCATGGTGTCTGTATAAAATAGCATGAGATTCTGGCACACAGCTAGAACTTACAGATTCATTGCCTTTTGAAAATTATTTCTTCCTATGTGCTGTTCTGTATTTGTTTCCATTTAAATACCTATTGCTATCTCATTAATGGTAATGTTAGTCAGGAACCATTTATCTATTAATTTTTCCCTTGACATTCATCTGCTTTTATTTTATCATTTCATTTCTTCAGGGGTGGTTCGTGCAGAGCAAAAGAATCAGACATTTTATGATCTGGGTATCTTTGATGATGGGCCTTATGAAGTTGGTGATGAGAGCCGCCAAGATAAGAATCTAGTTCCTGTTCCAGCTAACAGTTATTTAGGTAGGATTAAGCACATATGGTAAATCTCTTTAGGCTTCTTAAACATCTGTGATCTCAATGTGGTGTGATAATATGAAATGGGAGCAAAAAGCTATTCATTTATGAACCCTGTCAAATGTTACCTATTTTGGGTTATTCACATCTTCCTTCACATTTATGGGCCAGTTTAAAGTATAAGATGATACTCTATTGAGGTACCTATAAGAGCTGCTAATGCTAATGAGACATTCAAGAGCTGTGATCAGGACCCACAAATTCTCAGGGAGTGATTGTAATCGCTCTGTCTAATGGTAAGTGCTGTCTGTAGATCTGTAGTCCTCAGTCACAAGGTCTCTGCCATGTGGTATCACAACGTTTATGAAAATCTTGAGTTTCTGGATATAACTGTTAAGTGCAATTTCTCTTTCCTGGTAGGTGAGTGCAATTTTTTTTATCCTCTAAGGTTTTTAAAACTTCAGTGGCCTTTTTGCAGACTGTCTTAAATAAATCAAAAGCAATGTGATGATTTAGATGTCTTTTAAACTACTGTAATGTGAGTAGCATTTATATTTTAAGTTTGCATGCGTGTGGTGGGTGTGTTGAGTGAGGAGAGTCTCTTGTGCTTTCTGCAAACATGAAGGCAAGATTATGTCCTTAGGCTAATGGATGTTACTGTAAATCAGCAAGATAAGTTGGTGCAGAGAAAAAGCTATGCTGCGTTTTTGAAAAGACCCTGAGTGTAAAGAGGTCGCACCTTTCTGTCCTAGTGCAGATTTCTGCGGTATGTTGATCCAGTGCTTTTGGCATATGCAACGAATTGTTTGTTGGTAATTAAGAAAAAAAAAAAAGAAAAAAGCAAAAAAAAAGCAAACTGAGAAAAGAGCCAGCTTACAGCTAGATAGGAGAAACAGAGTATAAACTGCAGTTAAATATGAGTTGTAATTACTAGGAGTAAAAATCATAAAAACGTATGTTACAAACACAAGCTCATAGCCTTTCTTAGTGAAAGAAGAAATGGTAGGGAGAAGAGTGCCATGGAACGAGTCTTCTTTTGCTGTGAACAGAGTAAGACTCTATTTTTGCACTGCAATCTCATAATAAATGTAATGGTTATTTCATCATAAGTGTAGTCTCCTAAACATGAAGGCTGCCTTTGGATTTGTTACAATCAAAACTACTTCCATGCAACCTGGGTGTTCACTGCCATTGCTATTCCCTGCATTCAGACAGTGAAGATATGCATAGCTACAGTTACTTTGCTTAACTACCGTTTTTTTTTCTCTTTAATCTTTCACTCGTATGTTTACAGGTCTTCTGTTTCTGACAGCTGTGTCTGATACTCACCCAGATCAGTTTGTATACAAAACATTGCCTCCCCGCATACAGGTGGACAAATCAGTGGATGTAATGATGAATAGCTACTTAGGTTTGTGACCACTCAATTTGGCAGCATCTGGTCAGACATAAACTCCAGACCTTTGACATGACATGTCCCCCCTTTCCCCCCCGCCTCGCCCCCTTCCTTCCAAATACATTGCAAGTAAAAGCATGTCACAACAGGGATTCAGATGAAGAGTAACTTGCAACATAAGATGGCTTCGGAAAAACACTGATTTGTGATGCATCTCTCCAACCCTCTCCTTCTCCCCCCAAATTGGAGTCGTCTTACTGAATTTTTCTGAAACTCTGTTTCATTGTGAATTGCTGTAATTGAGAATTTGAATGGTAGTGGTGAAGTGTTTCGGAAGGGAGATTACTATCCTGTCTGGTATTTCTCTTCCTTGCAATATATGTGATTTCTTACTTTGGGCTTTACTGGATGTGTTAGCTTATGCAATATTTGCTTTTAATCCAGTGTTTCATGTATTTTTAATCTATTAACTTTGATAAAGAATACTTAATCAATTCATTGGAACACTTCCTTTAAAGGTGCATTAAATAAAAACTGTCAATTTCACCATTACTGTATAAGGTGATTCTCAAATACTGTATACATCATTAACATAAAATACGCTGCTTGTACAAGTATGCTTTGCATGTTTATAATAGAATGACATTGAATGAACTCCTATAATTTGTCAGGTGAAGTACTTGAGCTATATTAAAGTGGTAAGCTTTAGTCATTTCTAAGCTGGTATGTTTAAAAAATCAGTCTTGTATTTGGTGTCTGCAAAGGATAGAGCTGAGTGAGCAAGGAAACTCTTATCTATGTTTTGTGTGGAAGATATTTTAATGTAGCAGTGCAGGCTTGTAAACACATCCACCAGTTTAAATAGAAATGCAGAATTCTCAGTATATCATACTCTGTTTTAGACAAAACTTCTATGCAATATACCACTTCAATATAGTAGGGGAATTTATATCTGCTATTAACGATACAAGCCTTTATTTACATTTCGTTATTTCTTTCTCTGTTAAAGGTTTCTCTTTGGACTCTGGTAAAGGAATTGTTTCCCAAGATGAGATGACTTTTGTGTCTGGTGCACCAAGAGCCAACCACAGTGGAGCAGTTGTTCTACTGAAAAAAGAGAAAAATCAGAGAGCGCTTTCACTTGAGCACATGTTTGAAGGAGAAGGGCTGGCCTCTTCTTTTGGTTATGATGTTGCTGTTGTGGACCTCAACAATGATGGGTATGGCCCTTGGTTAACTCATGCTGCCTATATAAAGAAAGATGGCAAACCTGGCTCATTTCTGCTTTGGTTTTCACATTAGAAATAAAAGGAGTGCCAAGTCCCATCTTCCATGTTTTGCTGGAGGAAAAGGTGAACATCTCGGAGAATGAGGCAGGACACACTCTCCATTTTAGCCACAGGATTATTGATTTACTTTAGAGGTCTTAGACACAAAATGTCTATAAACAATTAACAGAAGAGAGTTTTATTTAAACTTAAAAAGTTGGCGTAAACAAAGAAACAAGAAACAAATTTTATACCCAAAGAAGGCCCAAGAAGATCCTTACGTGTCCCAAAGGGAGAATAATTGGCTTGTAATGTCAGTGGAGCTGTTGCTAGCTCCTGTTGCTGAGCCAGTTTTATGTACTTTTTAATGATCTTTGTTTAGCAGCTCTTTGGCTAGTTGACCTTGAGACCATAGACCTTATCAAGTATTTTCAGTTATTTTTCACAGTTCTGTAAAAACAGTGTTTCTTTTCTTTCATTTTAAGGTGGCAAGACATTGTTGTTGGAGCCCCACAGTATTTTGACAGAAGTGGAGATATTGGTGGTGCTGTGTACATCTACATTAACCAGCAAGGCAAATGGGAACAGGTAAAACCTGTTCGCTTAAATGGAACCACTGACTCGATGTTTGGTCTTGCAGTTGAAAACATTGGGGACATTAATCAGGATGGATTTCCAGGTGAGTGAAGAATGATTAAAATAGGAATGTATTTGACTTTTTTGCTAATGCCAAACTTGGAACATCTTACTTTATCATAATTGAAAGCTGCAAAAAGAGTGAGAATTATTTTAGATACCACAATTTATTTTCAACAGATATTGCAGTAGGGGCTCCATATGATGGTTTTGGCAAAGTATACATTTATCATGGATCCAGGAATGGAATAAATACAAAACCAGCACAGGTAATTAACCAGCCTTTACTATATATAGTCTTGATAAAACTATAGGCATGATAGGACTATCCCTCTTTGCTCTTTCTATTAGTGGAGTAGTAGGTATACAGAAAGGTTATGGCACGTGTCGAAGAGTGTACTGCTGACCTCAAAGATTAGGCATTCCTAATTTTAACGTACAGCCTTCTTTCTGGGGCAGTCCTTTGGTACCATTAATATGTAGGGAAGGAAAAAGGCATGTAGATGTGCAAGTTCTGGGGTTTTTGGGGAATGCTGGTATTTCCAAACTATTCGAATTTTAATTCCTTGCTCTTGATTCAGGTAGCATGGTCACATTAGTGGAGAATTTTTTCTCTGGAAATACCTATGCATAATTTTTTTCTGCTTTTGAAGATATTATCTTTACTTTCTTTTCCACTGCTTTTTCACTTTTTAAATAAAAATTGTTGAAGTCCCATTTTCTAGAGGACCACTCTATGTTCAGTTTGTGAGGTAAGAAGGAAACTTAATTACACTTTCTAGAAGACTTGTTTCTCTAGTTTGAAGTGCCTATGCTGTATAAATCCTACAAATAAAGATAAGCTAGGCACAATTTCTATGCAAAACAGTCATTTCTGGCACTCATTGCTATTGCAAAGTATCTTTTTGGAAGGAAAGCAAATCATCGTGGCACTTCAGTGTCATTTACCTGAACATAGAGTTCCTACTTCCTTTGTCTGTCTCTTTTTTTTTTTTTTTCCTTTGGCGGGGGGTATAAAACAATGATGTTCACTTGTAAATATTTCATTTTTACAGCTTTCGAATGTCCTAATCCCATCAATCTGTCTGTTCTTTAGATTCTTGATGGTGAAAAAACAGGCACCAATTTCTTTGGTTATTCTATTGCTGGAAACATGGACCTGGATAAAAATTCCTACCCTGATATTGCTGTTGGTTCTCTTTCAGATTCTGTATCTGTGTTCAGGTATTATGTGTAGGACTGTAACTAATTACACCAAGATATCATATTCATAGCTTTTTAAAAACAAACTGCTTGGAAATAACAAAAGAGCTGTTTGGCCTGGAATATTTTTCTTTCCAGAGGTTAAAAATTCTGGGAGAAGAATACACATAAATTGTTCTGATACTTAATCCCTTTCCTCTCACTGAGAAGCTACCTTACAGTTAATATAGGGCAAGAGGGTGAATGTGGACAGTTACTATGGAGTGTGGATGTGTGTAGTAAATCTGTACCCTAGTTTTGCCCTGTGCTGACGAGTTTGTATGCCCATGTCCTTTGATGGAATTAAGGATGGTATTTAATTCTTTTCTTTTAAGAAAGGAGAAGTGATACATTTTCTAGAGCTTTTGTTTGTTGCTGTTACATAAATCTAATTCTGCTTCGTTGAAGATAAAACAAGGCTGCTCTTTTTAGCTGAGTATCCAGTGACGTCCATAAAACAGCCAGGAGGCAGCCCTGCAGACTCCTTGCGGATTTCTGCAGCACATGCCTTAATTAGGGATGTACCAAGATGAAGTTGTGGTCTTTTTTTACAATTCCCCCCTCCCCCCCCCCCCTTTTTTCCCCTGTTTAATACACTGTTAAACGGAAACACTAATAAAGAGCAGGAGAGAGGACTATTTCCTCATCAGCTGTGAATCCTGCATGAAGTTCAAGGCTTTGGAAGAGAGAAGTAGGTGGAATGGGAGTTGGATAGATTATTTAATGCTCTACTCAAAAGAAGCATTAGTTGTTTGCTGATAAGGACAGTACAAAAACCTCTACAAAGAAGATAACAATAAAAAGCTTTATGTTGATGAACCATAAAAGGATGGCCCAGTAAAAGAAGTCTGCTTTAAAAAAGGATGAGATGGTTTATTGGCCTGTTATAACCCATTTTAAACAACCCTTAGATACTTCCATAGAGTTAGGATCAGCTTATTCTTTCATTTGTATCAGCTGTCTTTTCTTGTCCCTTCCAAAAAGGAAAGGAAAAGCAAAGCTGTAAGGCTACATTATGATTGAAGCTTACGTGCAGAGAGGAGTCAGGAAATGAGAACGCTGTTTCCCATAGCCATCCAAACTCCTAACCTGAATGACTTCAGTATCTACAGTTTGCTCACAGGGGCTGAATTACAATTGGTGTGGGTTAGAATTTCTTGGGTTTTATGTGTGTCTGAAATGACAACTGTAACTTTATGTTAATGTCCTCTGCTTTCCCATCAGGCATTTAATATGCACAATTGTATAGTCATTTTTTGTGACTTGCTTAGCTTAGCTTTAAATTGTCATGTTTTGCTTCTAACTGTTCTCAGAACCAATCCCTGCATTTCTTTGAATTGCAACAAATGTCATGTCTTCATGGCAAATTGGTGCAGGTATAAATGGCAGCTATTCTGTTTAAAAAGAACAAAGGAATCGCTTGAATTATTTCATTAACCGAAACTTTTCCTTCCATTTTACCCCTTCTTTACATGCCCCCCTCCTCCCCCCAGATCTCGTCCTGTTATAAGCATTAGGAAAAGCATTACAGTACATCCTGACAGAATTGATCTAAAGAAAAAGAACTCTGAGGAACCTAGTGAAATACAGTAAGAATTTTTAATTATCATCATCATTGTATCAGAAGACTTGGTGGTATTGAGCTTTGTTTTCAAAGTTTGTTCAATCAGTGCTGATGTTATTGTGAGGGGAACACGAGTCATGCAGATTAAACAAATATATCCATGTCATCATTTTGACCTTTTAATTTATTGTGACAACTGTGCTAAAGACATACTGTGGAATATATTCTGTTCACAGTGTCCAATTTGAAAATGAATGTCACTGTTTGCCACTTAATGTGAACTTACTCTTTGGCCTCTTAAATTTTAATATTTGAAGTATGTTAACTTGAACAGCTTTCTCACGAGTAGAAAAGTAAAAGCAAATAAAAGAAAATATTTTTTCTAACCGTAGATTAAATTTTGTTCCTAGCTTTGTAATTCAGTATAATAAGCAGCAAATGACTGTTATAGCATGAATACCACAGTGTTAAGACTGATAACATCATTCAGTGGACTATTAAAACTTTTCAGTCTGTTGGACTATACCTTATTAAAGTTAACTTTAAGTTTTTGACACTTTTTACAGGATGGATGTGAAAGCCTGTTTTCAATATACTGCAAACCCTAGTGATTTAAATCCAAGAATAAGTAAGTTTTGAAGATTAGTATTTTTCATCTGCTTGTCAAACGTGCTTTTTTCAGTACTTAAATTACAGTGACTTCTCTAAAACTCTGACTGTCGAGTTTAAAATGTGATTTAGTACTAAGGACAATCAGCTGTCACAGTATCTGTTTTTATAGAAAGGTATAGGATCATGGAAACAAATTCTAGTATGTTATTAAGTTCTGTGGGTAAAAGAAATTTTCTTTTCAAAACCGAAGCTTTCTAGGTAACATAATTAGCAGTAAACAAATGGCTGCCACACAGGGAGAATCATTTTACACTCTCCACATCAGTGCTGCTTTAGAAAATAGTTTTAGATGCCCATTTTATATATCATTAATAAGCATTATTTCCTTATGGGAGACTTACCCTATAAACTAGTGTCTGTATTCATGAAAATAGCTTTGTGGAAATTTGTAATTGAAATAAGAAGTCTTTCTATTAATAGGAGCCTAGAAGACTGTGCCATAAATGTATTTAAAAATGTAAAGTATCAGTTTTTAATGTCACCTATTTTTTTTTCTCTTGTCAATGTGCTGCTCTTACTACGGTTCAGAAAGCTTTGTAAGATTCTGAGAGGAGATGAGAAAGATTTTAAGCCGAAACCTCTGTCTCCTGGGTAGTTTTGAGTTTCTCGGTTACTGGCGAAACCCATAGGGCATACTTGAATAAGGTCTTAGTCTTTCAACTGCTGTAGTGCTTCCAGCTTTTGGAGGCAGCCGATACATGCTACCCTGCACACTGCTGAGACCTGGTGCGCTTGATACTGTTACAGGCATTGTAATACTGAGTTAGCTCTATAGATACAAGGGTGATTAAAAGATGCACAGAGCCCAGCTCTATCAAAATATGGTATTCCCTGCCTCGGAAAACATGGCTAAAGAGCTCTAGTCACACTTTGTTTTCAGTGTTAAAATTAGCAAATTAGCAGTGTGCCTTGACCTCACAATCCTGCCAGCTGCTTAGAAAGGAATTGGGACAAAACAGAAATCAGGGATATCTGGGTCAGAGTATTTACAAAGGTTTGCATCTCAGCCCTCTGCTGGCCCCTCAATAGCAATTTCCTCCTCCAGCCAGCACTGAATACTGGCAAAGTAACATGATACTTTTGGAATAAAAGGAGGATTTGTTTTAGAAGCTCCCTCTGGATGCATGCATGAGGAATCTGGCCCTCAACTAGAGAGGGACAAAACTGGCAGATGGAGAAGGTTTTGTAAATAACTGAAAACAGTTTGTAAGACTGAGCACTGGATGAAACAGTCTTCTAGCATAACATTGTAAGATCATACCTGGAGAATTTATTTATTTATTTATTAATATGGCAAGGATTCCTCTTTATAGTGACCTACTTTATTTCTTCATTTAGAGATCAACTATACATTTGAAGCAGAAAATGAGAGGAGGCAATTAGGCCTGCCATCTAGAGTACGATTTAAAGACCATCCGGCTGATCAGTTTACTGCAACTACAATCCTAAGGGGACAGAATTCAAAAGAGTGTGTGTCGACCAAGCTTGTACTACAGGTAAGGCAGAGTATTTTTACTTCATTTAGGCACGTTTGAAACAAAAGCACGCTCTGCTTTCAGTCTCATGGTACTTTCATATATAACTGAAAAGTCGCGTGCAATATAAAACAACCATAGTTAAATAAGTATTACCTTGCTTTTCCCTGCACACATGTTGCTTCCTCCTCAGCCTTTCTTCTAAAGTATGAATAAAAGTTTCAGCTACTGCAGTGTACCCTGAAGGTCAATAGAGCTGACCTAATTTAGAAGAATAGAGAGGGAGTAAGTGCCAAAAATTGAGAGCTGTTGGAAGACACAGAAGTAGATGTTGTAGAATTTAATGGTGTGACTGGCTAGGGAAGGAGTTTTAATGCACAGCTTTTGGAGGGGATGAATGGGCAGGATAAGAAAGCTTTGTACATGCTTTCTGAAAGGTGACATTGCTCCAAAAGCTGATCAAATTCTCTGCCCATAGTTCAGGGGTAATTACCCTCCAATGTTCCTTATGGCTACAGGAAATTAAAAAGCTTGGCCCTAAGGTATAGGAAGGAGGTGTGCCATTTTACTGTTGTAGCATGAGTTTCACCTGCTTGAGTTACCATCTGTTATTAGTAGTTCTTATCTGTGAGAGAAATCAAAGCAGGAAGCTAGAAAAAAAAGACAGTAGTTCTAAGATCCTTGTGTTCTTGCATGTTTTTAGAAAAGCCTGGGTTTCTGTATAGTGAATAGTTTTAATATTGCAAAATATATCCAGAGAGATTTTGCTTCACAGCGTGTTACAGAATGTGTATCAAAAGCTAGTCTTTGTGTTCTGTTTTTTCCTGTTCTCTATACTGTACACTAACTATGCCATTTAAAATATTTTGACAGGAAAAAATTAAAGATAAGCTACGCCCCATTCCTGTATCAGTTAGTGTGAAAATTGCTGGCCTGGAGTCTAGCTCACCATCCGTAAGAAAAGAAAGAGCACTTCCGGATCTTATACCAATTCTAAATTCAGATGAATCTGAAACAAAGACCACAAAAGTAAGCTTTTCTTAGAGCATATTTCCAAGAAATAAGCACTTTACGTAGTTGCTAAATTTTAGAGGGTATACAAAACTAAGTTATGACCAAAGGAAGTAACTGGGTGGCACTGGACTTATGACTACTGGTTTGTATTTTGCTTTGCAAAATGTTATGAACTTGGTCCTGTATTTTTCTTGGAACCAAAGGGAGGATGGTATAGCCTTTAGGGTTTCCCCCACCCTAGTAAACTTAGGAGGAAACATGCTGTGGATTAAAATGGGAATCCATCATCTCCTGCTCTGATCATTTGTCTCACGTCACAGACTATTGTTCAGTCTAATTTTCATGTGGTTGGGATGCTCTAACCGTATAAGACCTCTGCATCTGTGATGTAAAAGAGAGCAAGTACTTTGGGTAAAAGATCTCATTTCCTCAATCCCCATTGAAGAATAAGACTTAGGGATGTTTTGCCTCACTTGAGGTGTACTTAGAAGGGCAAACCACCAAGTTTTATCTAACTTTGCCTTTTAATCACAGTCATGGTTTTCATTTACCAGCAATAAGGTCTCTGTCTCACACAGGAAAAACTCTCTTGACTTCCCTAGGCAAAAAGTGGAGTCAAGTTAAGATCTTGTTTTTACCAAGAAAGTGTCTCCGAGCTCCCTGTAGATGCTTTATGCAGTGCACATCAGCAGTCTTCTTTTAAGTTAGTATCATATGGTATGTAATAAAAGTGCTTTGGTTTTATTTAGGTGGAGTTCTTAAAAGAAGGATGTGGAGAAGACAATGAATGTCACAGCAATCTAAAACTTCAGTACCGATTTTGTACTAGAGAAGGAAATGAAGACAGATTTACCTATTTACCAACGTAAGCCTTGACTGATGCATTGCTAAAATTCAAGTTATTAAGAAGTGCTGAAGAGGGCTTTTAGGAGAGGACTTTTGGGTGACTTAAAGAGCTTGGCTCTGTTAGGCCTAGCAAGAGGAGGCCTGATCCGTCAGGGGTACAAACATAGGTCAACCTGTTGAAGGAAATTGGTGGTACAGAATCAAATGGATACAAAGAGGCCATAACCATGGGGCAGTAATTTATTCAGAGAGGATTCATCACTATTAAACATCACGAACCAGATACAAATGCTAGTTCAGAAATACTATAGACTATTGATTGCTTGAAGGATATATTAGAAAATCCTATCCTGTTAACTGCTGGCCACTGTTGGAGTGAAATACTGGTCTGGAAAAAAACCTGTGACCATTCTTATGTTTATGTTCTTACAGTAATTTCTCAAAGTATAGGAATTCTATTTGGGTAAATCTTAGTAAGAAGCAAACTTTCATATGCATTTGTTTTCCTAATGCACAAAACCACGTATATTCTCTTTCCGTAGTGAAAATGACATGCCAGTGCTTGTTCTGAAAGATCAGAAAGATATTGCTCTGGAAATTACAGTGACAAATAATCCATCTGATGCAAAAAATCCACAGAAAGATGGCGAAGATGCATACGAAGCTAAACTAATTGCAACTTTTCCAGATAGTCTGACTTACTCTGCATTCAGGGAGATGAGGGGTTATCCTGTAAGTATTTTTTAAGAGGAAAGATATTCAAATTTTAAAATATTTTTAGCATGTTTTCACTTTTAAATGTATTCCATTAATTCAGGAAAAACAGTTAACCTGTGGTGCTAACCAAAATGGCTCTCAAGCAGAGTGTGAACTTGGAAATCCTTTCAAGAGAAATTCCAATGTAAGTTGTGCCTATTTTACTCAAGTTACAAAACCTGATTCCCAGCTGCAGTCTTCCAAAGTTCCCATGTGTCATATCTGGAAATTTGTTTCGGATCTGTCTTTGTTAACATTTGAACATGGTGGTGTATTTCTATAATATTGTACATTGTTCTGTACAATATTTCCATAATTATGGATGTTCTTTCTTGTTTAGGTAACCTTTTATCTGATCTTAAGTACCACTAAAGTTAACGTTGATACCACAGACCTGGACATTAATCTGAAGTTGGAAACGTAAGAATTTTTATGGGGTGGGTGTGTGTGCGTGTGCGCGCGTGTGTGCGCATGCCTGCCTGCAGAGTTTTCACAAATACTTCTAAACATTTGAAATTAACTTGTTTGGTTGATAAAGGCAATTTAACAGTAATGTAAAAACTGGTGAATTTTTAAAATTAAACAGCATTGTTTTCTTTTCATTGTAGAACAAGCACTCAAGTTAATTCGACTCCAATTACTGCTAGTGCTAAAGTGGTTATTGAACTGCTTTTATCGCTCACTGGGTAAGTGCTGATAGCATAACAAATGAGCATGTTGCGGGGAGAGGCGGGGGAAAAGCACCTTTACTGCAGCCTTCATTAAAATCTGATTATTCTCCTTCTCCCTCACCCTGCAACTGAACAGAGTTGCTAAACCTTCTCAGGTATACTTCGGAGGTAACATCGTTGGTGAGAGTGCTATGAAATCTGAAGATAATATTGGAAACCTTATAGAGTATGAATTCAGAGTGAGTAATTTAGGTTAATGCCAAGAGCTGCTTTTAATCAAATTAATGATTTCTCTCTTTATGTATATGAATACTTGGAAAAGTTGCTGGATTTAAAATTGGCTTTTCTTGTCCCAGAATCCTGTTTTCCTGTTCAGAACATGCAGTCTGCTTGCAGACTAGAGCTTCCTCAGGCCTTGAAGGTTTTTGATCATATTCTGAGGAAGTGGCCTGTGGCTGGTTGTACACTCTTTTTAGAACAGTTCATGCACATTCACCTGTACAGCATAAAACTCCATGGAGGTATGGGACAAAACTTAAACCCAAAATTTGAACCGTGGCATGCCCAGATATTTGCTCGTGCACACAGATGGTGAGTATGGACACTTATGCATGCAGGAGTCAACATGCACAAGGGAACTCTATACAGGAGCTGTTTTGAACGTGTGGGTCCAGTTCACCCACTTGGCCTTCTGCCTAATTAATAAATCAAGGACTGTGGAGAAGGCTAAGGGAGAGGATTCTGGTTTGGTGAAAAGTATGTTTAGCAGTAAGAGACTTATTTTCCCGCATCATTAATACAAGCACCAGTGTATTTGTGCATAGTAGTTGTCAGGATTATTCTCATAAATCCATCTCTATCAAATCCTTTACTTCCTTCTGTACCTCCTTATTTATCTACTGTTGTAATGTAGAAGCAGTTAGAATATCTCTTTTTGAACTTGCTCTCATAAACAGTAATGCTAAGAAAGCAAAACCAGTTTGGGAAACAATTCACAAATTCCTGGAGTACTTCAGAAAGTATACTTTCTACGTCAGAGTTTCTCTTAAAGTCGAAATTCCTATCAGTTATGCAATTGAATGATTTGTTAACTCTGAAGAGTTAGTGCTGTTGTTTCCTATGAAGATAGATTTCTAAAAATCAATGGCTTATCATACTTGTTATGGAATTCTAGTGTTTACACGTTTAAGTGCTGTATCTTAGTTGCTATCCAAATGTGCTAGTTTTAGTATATGGTTTGTCTTTATGCTGTATATAGACTGTCTTTCAACAGCTTTTAAATTTCCTGTTAGCCAAATGCTTAAAACTTGCCAAAGTCAAGAACCGTTTTGTTTGAAAAGAAAATCCCTTTAAACCAGATTTCACAGTTTAAAGAATGTTTGTTTCTACAGGTAACTAACTTGGGCAGGCCACTTAAAACATTTGGCACAGCTTCCCTGGACATCCAGTGGCCAAAAGAAATTAGTAATGGCAAATGGCTGCTTTATTTGATGAAAATAGATTCCAAAGGCTTGGAAAAAGTCTCCTGTCAACCCCAGAATGAAATCAATTATTTGCGTGTTACGGTATGTTACTCAATCTTCTCCTGTTGATGAATTAGGACAACGTTAAAGCATCACAGCATGCAATAGTAGGGCCTAAGTATTTCTCTCCAGAACGAATTTTTTGTCTTAAGCAGCTCACAGGCATAATACATAAACAATTTATCAAGGTTTAAGCTTATTAGGAGACTGCATAATAGCTAACGACATAAGCTATAGGATAGCTATCTCATGTTGATTTTACCTGCCATGGGCCAGGTGTACACTGTTGTCACATTCTGCACAGGATGAAACTGCTGCTTGCTTTAATGCATTCCAACATTACTGAAATCTGTTTCTGTTTTTACATGAAAAAAGGATAACCAATAGTAAACATCTCCTGGTCCTCGGGGAATTCTGTAGACTTTTCTGACGGAAATAGGGCTTGCTCTTAAATGTATTTATTTACACCAAATATGATAAAAAGTTTCTTAAGCAAGACTTTCATAGCTCTTCATTGTGCCTACTTAGTAAGATTTTTTTCTAAACCCTAAGCACTCATTTTCATACTTACAATCTAGTTAATTTCAACAGACATGCACATAATTGATCTAACTAAAAGCTTTCTTTTTCTCGGGGAAAAGGAATTAACAAGTTTTATTCCAAAGTATTCACACACAATCTCAATGCGATCGGGGAAAACTTGTAATTTTCATAAATAATGAAAACCACATGCACATAAATCCACTTCTGTCAGTTTGTTGAACACTGCATTAGTTAATAAAACTTTTAGCGAGTGTAATTAGTATACAGTTCATAATATGCATCTTCTGACCTTGCTACCTCTGCCACTTTTTCTGCTTTAACATAGTAGCATTAGTAATCTGTATTTAGAACAAAAATGGAAAGAGCATTTAAAGCTTTATAGAATTAAAAACCTCTCCACCTCTTAAAAGACAAGAGAATAGTCAGTTGATCTGTTCTTTAGTTAATCTCAAATTCCAGTGATTGTCCTGACTCTGCTCTTAGCAATAAAGGTAGACAAGCAGGGATATACAGGGATGTTGCTCACGTGTGCTGATTTTGGAGCAAGCAAGCAGACTCTTCTTTTGTTTTTCTACTTCTATGAGGGGGACCAGAATTAAGAAATACTTCTGCTATACCACTAAAAATCTTTACATCAAACTTTTTTTTTTTTTTAAAGGAATCCCATAACTCAAGGAGGAAACGTGAGGTTGCAGAGAAGCAGATTATAGACAGCAAAACATTTTCTTTATTCTCAGAAAGAAAATACAAGACTTTGGTAAGCATATCACACCAACTACAGTTCCATCAGATATCTCTCCCTTCACTCCTAATAGGGCTTTTCTGAGTTTGGCAGAGTGAAAGAAGATATCTTTCTTCGCTTTGTTTCCATCTTTATTATCAAATACTGGTGTGATTAAGATTTGGTCCATTTGTATTATCTTCTGATGAGAGAGGGTTAGGAAAGAATTTCTGTATAGTTACCTACATTAAACTAAAGTATCATTATCATATTTTCCCATTGCTTTCAGTCCAAGCAGATTTGTTTCTTGTACGTAAAGAAGATGCATGTCATCCAGTATGTTAAACAACCTTAAATCCTAGGAGTCTTTTAGTCAAGTTGTAAGGATGTGGTTTTATTTACATGCAGAAATTTGTAATTGCAGGACTGCAATGTGAATGCACGCTGTGTGGATATAAAATGCCCCTTGAATGGTTTGGACAGCAAAGCATCTATTTTGCTGCGTTCCAGACTCTGGAACAGTACTTTCTTAGAAGTAAGTGTGCTTACCTGCCGTTTTTGAGAAATCATAATTCTTTCCTGTTCTGTGTCTGATGTCCATATTTTATTTTGAAACAGGAATACTCCAAAATGAACTATCTAGACATTCTCGTTAGGGCTTCAATCAGCGTTCCTGCTGCAGCTGAGAATGTTAAACTCACAAATGAAGTTGCTCAGGTAGGCTCAACATTTACACGAACTATGTGTGATTATGATGATCATGTTTCCAGTTTATCTGAAGAGACTGGAGAAAATAAAACACTTTAAAACAAAAGGAGCTATCAGTTAGATTTTTAACTGAATTTTGAATTATTGATCCTTTCCACTTTTAATCAGGTTGGAAGAATTAACTGTCATACTGAAATGATCAATCTTTCCTGGAGCAGGTGCCCTATGCTTAGAAAGCCAGGTATAAGAATAGCATCTGACAGGAGATTAGTAGGGAACACCCCCCCGTTCCCCCCCCCCCCCCCCCCCCCCAAAAAAGCATTTTTTGTAGATGAGAGAGAGAAGACATCTTGTCAGAAAAGAGATGAGACCATGTAGGTTGCAGTTTTGGATTAGACAGACCTAGATGCTTTTGAAATGCTCTTACCATCATCTTCACACTTTTTCTTTACTTTAGGTGCGTGTTACTGTCTTTCCTGCAAAAACGGTAGCACTTTATACAGGGGTGCCTTGGTGGATCATCTTAGTGGCAATTCTTGCTGGAATACTGATGCTTGCACTGTTGGTATTCTTACTATGGAAGGTAAGTTTTTATTCATCTGGTCATTTCACATTTCCTGGTTTACAAATGACAAGATAGGAAACTAATTAAGGAAACAATCAAGTATTTTGTAGTTGACACATGAAACAAAAAGCAAAGTTGCATAAACTGTACCTTATCTTTTTCAATTTTGCAACATTTGGGATGAAAATGGTCACACGGGAACACCTGTTACCCTTTTGTATCATGAGATTTTTCTGTTTCTAGCTCTTCAAAAGGAAATGTTTTGAGTTCTAGGCAGAGACCGTTTCAGAGACCGTAGTTACTTTGATATGGATACACCTACTTGGGGCTTCTGTGGCTTCTGCAATTAGATGTAAAGCTGCTTTTTGTGTTGTGAACTATCTACAGATGTCTAGCTTTGCAGTTAATTTCTCATCACATAAGAAACACCATTAAACTGACCGTAGATGAAGATAATACCTTAAAAGGTACAGAAATAACACATAGCCAAGTGTATGGCTAATTTCTTTAGTATTGGCTTGTCATCTTAAAAACTCTAAAGGAGTAAATAAATGTTTAAAATGAAAGGTTAACAATTTGCAAATGAAAAATCAAGTGGCTGTCTTTCTTACAAGTTTTGGCATTTTCTATAACTTATTGTGGTTCCAAACGTAAGAGGTTAGTTCTCTTACTCTTGCCTCTTAATCTACCTTGGCAGTTAATATTTGTTGCTAGGGGATAGCAGAAGGTTGTTAAGAAAGAAAAGGCAAAGAGGAATGTCCCATCTGACTGTCACTTACTGTCTTCTGGAGAAACTGCTGCAACTGGCCTCACTGAGGAGCTACTGCTTGCTGCAAATCACCTCTTACAGGCTAATCCCAGCTTCTTTCCTTTCCAAAAAATGCCCAGCTCCTGCTGCAGACCTCCCTGATGAATTACACAAAACAACACTTTCATTGGGCTGCTAGGTTATAACCAAGTGTTTTATTGCACGTACATACATACACATGGTATTGAATGTTTTGATGACAAACACTGAGGCCATCCTATGAAGAACAGAGATGGTACTTCAGAACCAATTACATGATTGGGTACAATCAAGCATTTGTCTCAAGAGATTTAACTTATTTATATTTTGCCATTTTAACAGCACAAGTCAAAGCAATAAGCTTATATATCTTATAATTCACCTACCCTGTGCACTAGTCCATGAACTGATTTCTGTACAGATTTCTACCGTTCTTCACAGCTTTAGTTGCCGTGAACATACTTGAATGTAAAAAAGATACATTATACAGATTTATAAAAAAAAAAAAAACGAAGGTAAGTTCCTAATCTCAGGCTATTCTATGATTTTACAGATTAAGTTAGTTCAACAAATTCTCTAGTTCAGAAACAGTTGCGAGTTTTCTCGTGATTTTTTTAGGCAATGAACCTATGAAAGGGATGACAGGAAGACA